>NW_019525035.1:795890-818860 GCF_002814215.2 Seriola lalandi dorsalis | reverse complement strand
TTATCCCTTACTATGACTTTTTTTTTTTTACGTTTTTATGCCTTACTATACTATGACTTTTTTTTTTACGTTTTTATGCCTTACTACACTATGACGTTTTTTTTTACGTTTTTATGCCTTACTATACTATGACATTTTTTTAAACGTTTTTATGCCTTACTACACTGACGTTTTTTTTTTTACGTTTTTATGCCTTACTATACTATGATGTTTTTTTGACATTTTTTTGCCTTAATCTACTATGACGTTCTTCGCCGTTTTTATGCCTTACTATAGTATGCCATTTTTTTTACCTTACTATACTGTGATGTTTTGATGCCTTAATATACTTTGACATTTTTATGCCTTACTATACTATGATGTTTTTTTGACTTTTTGATGCCTTACTATACTGTTTTTTTGACATTTTTATGCCTTACTATACTTTTTATGCCTTACTATACTATGATGTTTTTTGGCTGAGGTTCCACACACATGAGACTATCTAATCCTGTCACTCTACATACACAAGTAACATCAGAATGCCTCACACTTGAAAAAGTTTTCTCATGGCTCTGTGCTGTGCTTCCAGGTACGCCATCTCCATGGCGAGGAAGATAGGCGCCCGGGTATACGCTCTGCCCGAGGACCTGGTGGAGGTCAAACCCAAGATGGTGATGACGGTGTTCGCCTGCCTGATGGCGCGCGGCATGAAGAGAGCCTAAAGACCAAGACGACACCCCGTCAGTAAACTGGACGAACATGAACCTGCAGACCGGCTTTGGGGGGGGGTCAGTTGTATTCTTGTGACTTAACAGTTCAGAGAGAAAAAACTGTCACAGTCTCATAACCTGAAATATTGGACAGACAAGGTTCAGATAATGTGAACACATTTCAAAACAGTGGGGTGACAGAAACAAAGTAATTATATTATATTGAGACATCCACTGCAGACTGTTATATTTCTCTGTTTTAAACTCAGGATCAGCTTCAGTTAAACATCATCATCATTAATAATAAAGTACATAATCACATCTGCAGGCTTCCCACTCTCTGCTGCACTGTTGGTTTATCTGATGTCTGTATCATCATGAAGGACCTGCGTAATGTCCCTGCGTATTTCTGTGGCACACATTCAACCAAGGTCTCAGTTTTTTACCTGATTACAAACATTTCAAATAAGAAACTTTATGACAAAAATATGCAACAAATAAACGGACTTTTGTATGATAACCTGTGTTGTTATTTGAGTGTATAACTAGAATCGCCTCCTCATGGTTGTATTCCTCCGCCACTCAGACCAGTTTCAGATTGCATCCCTGTTTATCCAGAGTCATATAAAATATAAAATATGAACCATTTGTGTGACATTTGTCTTGTTGCTGGGTCTTGAGTCTTGAGTTACGGCTTAAAGCTGTTTTGTGAGGGCACCCCGACCTTGACCTTTGACCTTTAGTCACCAAAATCTAATCAGTTCATCCCTGAATCCTGGTGAATGTTTGTCATTCATATCAGATCAATGATCTAAACTCATCAACTCGATAGTTTTGAATCAGGATCTTCCAGTAGCTTGTGAAAAAGGTGTCAGATTTAATAACTACAGCTGTGATTTAAAAATAATAATAATAATAATGATAGATATATTATCTTTATGTTAAAATATAAAATTAAAATACTTTAGGATCAGGGCAAAAAATCTTGACTGGGACAGCTCTACTTTATGCTGATGCTGCATTCACGTCACATGGGAAAGTGTCAGTCTTCTTACTGCACAACAAACAAAAAACAACAGAGTGACTTTTCCTCAAAGAACAGTAAACGACCTCAGTGTGACTAGAACGTAATAATGTTGAGTGATTGTGTGAGAGGTAAAGACATTGTGCTTGTTCAGTAAAGCACTAAAGCAGCGTTTATTTACCTTTAACACCAGCCTGGAAGAGTGTCAGCCTTTCAGGTGGAAAAAGCTGTTTACAAGTGGGAAACTGGTAACTCTGATGTGATGTGAACGCAGCATGTGATCGCCAGCTGCTGGCTGTAGTTTGGTGTTCTGGTGAATGGTGTCAATATTTACATGTAAATCTCAGCAGGAAAGTAAAGAAACAGGGATTCAAACCTCAAACACGATCACACACACAAGTGTTGACCTTTGATTCGTTTCTTCACAGCAACCAGGTGAGACTCCAGCTGTTAAATACAGGATTATAGATGACACTGACCTGAGCAAAAAAAAATTAAAAAAATCAATGAAAGCACAAAAACAGAGAGAGTCACTTAAACAATCTGTTTAATTAGAGAAAACTTTCATTTCCAAAGGAAAGATAGAGAACTGGTACAAAACGAAAAGCTGGGTCGAGTCCGTCGAGTCCGTCCTAGTTTTTCTTCTTGAAGAGAGAGAAAGTGGCAACAGAGTTCAGAGACAGACCTGAACCAGACCTGGACCAGACCTGAACCAGACCTGGACCAGACCTGGACCAGACATGGACCAGGCGGCGAACAGAGAGTGAGGAAAACTTAGCTACATATTTACAATATTAACTGTCAGTTGAGCCGCTGCTGCTGTTTCTGAACAAACACATGATGAACGTTTGTGGAAGTTAAACCATGTCCCTTTAAGCTGTTGTACAGGTGTTATGTTGGGGGGGTGGGGGTGGGGTGTTATCTTAGTGTCTCTGGGAGGAGCATTATTTGGCAGGTTTGGCCTCTGTGGGGTTTTCTCCGGTGTCGAGGGTCTTGAGGAGGCGGAAGAGGCCGGCGGCTTCACGGATGCGGCTGAACTCGATGCAGAAGGCCTGGACCTCGATGAACAGGTCCTGGACGTTGATGATCTTGTTTCGGATCAGAGACTGGAGGAAGACGCAGACCAGACGCACCAGACGATTCTAGAAGAAAAGATAAACGTCAGAAACATTACTGCACAATATCGACATTTTCAAACTTATTTTATCCGACTGTCGATGTAAATACTGACATGATTTCACTGAAGAGAAGAACACCAAGTCTCTCCTGCACTAGACTTTACCCGTTACTCTTATTGTGTTGACAAACTTCTAGATACAGACATAAAGCAACATGTGATTCCACCCTAAGTTTGTCCTTTCACAAATAAAGAAATTCACTCATGAAAAATGTGGATGAGCTGTAAATGATTTGCCACATTTCTCTGTATAATCGATTTCAACAGCAGAATCAACTACAGGTGAATCTGAAACTGTTTCACCACAAACTCAACACTGTGTCCATCATGAGGAGGATTTACTGCATTACTATCAGGCACTGAACTGCATGACCTGGGCTACAGATGTGGGGGGAGTGTTGTGATCAGAGAACAAGTCAGTATCTGATGCGACCACCGTTTGGGTGACGACGCAGGTCATGGAGGAGCCGGGATGTTTTAAGCTTCCAGGAACTGTTTACATCACGCTGCAGATGAATGATCTTTTATTTCAACTAAAGTGTTGTGTTTATATTTGTGTTCAGTGAATAAGTGGCTGCTTCACTTCAGCAGGGATCATGTGTCTCAAACAGACGCGTTCTCTTCATTGGTTTCAACACGTTCTGTTCTTGTTAAAGGACGGAGGATCTAATTTAATCATGTTCATCCTGAAGCTGCTTCACTGAGGCTGTTGTCATTAAAGTGTTGGACTGTACCTGCATGTATTTGTCTTTGATCTGTTCACAGGTGGAGATGCAGTTGGAGATGTAGAGGTGGATGAACTCTGGAGGTAAATCCACAGCTGTGGTCAACCTGAGAGAGAACGAGGGACGGGATGACTTGATTAAAATAAAATGATCAATTAATCTATGAAAAAAACGAGTAGTCGAACAAGCAGCAGCCAAAACCACATGAACAAAGACAAATCTGTAACAGCGTGTGACAGAGAACAGCGCCCCCACCTGTTGACGACCTCCATGGAGTGGAGCGACATGTCCATGTTGACCAGCACGGAGAAATACTCTGTGATCTGGCTGCTCTGCATCAGCTTCAGCAGCATCTCGATGGCCACCAGCGGGTTGTTCTCCACCAGGTCAGGCAGCTTCGCCGGGGACAGACCGATGTGATAGACCAGCTTCGGGTCTTTCTCCAGCTCGGCCAGCAGCTGCAGAGAGAGGAGGAGGAGTTAGTGATGAAGAGGCGACAGATAAAGACTCTCCCTCTCTATTCTGCTCCAAGGAAACAGAGGAGGACAGAACTCTGAGATTAAATTTATTTTATTCAAATTCAAAAAAAGAGTTCTGATGTTCGAGCGCTGCGTGAACGGAGACGGGTGGAATCTGGCGGCAGTGCGACGTTCGCTCACCTGTGACTGCTGCTGGGCCGACAGCGGGCTCTTGAAGGCCTTGGACATGATGCGTTTGATCTCCACGCCGGTGCTGTTCTTCACGCACATGGAGCGGTCCCACTGCACGCTGTGATCCGGCTCGGTGGGGTTCAGCCACGCCAGCTCGTCCTCGCACACGTGGAGGGGCGGCGGCGGCCGGATGAACTCGGGGCGGAAGTGACCTGAGGACGGAGAGAAGCGGAGGTGTGAGCTTTCTGACGCTTTAGGAGACGTTACCATCGACCTGCAGACACAACCTGGAGTCTTTTAGTTTTTGTTTTGGTAGCAGATGAAAAGTTTTTTTTATTGTCCAGAAGCCGTTGTGGTAACCATGGCAACGGCTGCAACGGCTATAAGAGGTGTCCTCATATTCAAAGAGTCAGCACCATGTGTCAGGATGTGAACAGCAATGAAGTCTAATCACTGGACACCAGGACAGAAAGGTGAAGATCTACAGGTGATGATGAAACTGTTAGATTTAGAAACCGCCGCTGAAGGAGGAGGAGTCAGGAGTTCATCTGTCACATGGGGTTTTGTGTTTTGGAGTTTAACATGAATCTAAATCACCTGCACTTCAGACTTGAACAGAGAGTTTACACGTCTTGAAACACACATGAAGACTGTGGTGTGTCGTGTTTGTCACCTCGTCTGCAGCCTGATCTGAGCTGTTAACACGCCGGTCAAAAGAAGGATGTTCAATAGAAAACTGCTCTGTAACAAATATTCTCCTTTCATACCTGTATGAAAAATAACAAATGGACTAATAATCTACGTGTTCACATGCACATCAGTAGCTTCCTGCAGGAATCTGATGTCAACATCATGAAAACAAGAAACCTGATTCTCTCAGGTGTTTATCTCCTGGAGAACTTTCTACACACACGTAACCAGGTTTCCAACATGTGAACATTGTGATTAGAACTCGGACGATCAGTTGATGAACTGATCAACAGAAAATGAATGAAAAACTTTTGATAATTGATTCATTGTTTCAGGTATTTGTCAAACATTCTCTGGTTTCAGCTGCTCAAATTATTGAAAAAGAACTAAGTTTAGTCTCTGGTTTAGATCCTGAGTTTTTCCTCCTGGATGCGTTCTGTGGTGGAAACAGTTTCAGCATCAAACACACTTACTCTCCAGTGGGGGGCGGGGCCCTGTGACCAGAGACTCGATGATCTGATTGGCCACCGAGCTGTCGAATCCCGAGTTGGATGAGTCTGGATCCGGGTCGTTCAGGATGCTGGGGAAGCTGGCCTTGCTCTGGGTGGGCAGCTCCGACTGACGCTCTGAAAGACGAAGATACAAAAAAATAGTTTCATTAAATAAAAAGAAGAAGAAGAAGAAGGAGGAGGAGGAGAAACACAGACGCTTCAGATTAGAACAAAATCCTTCAGAGACTCTCAGTGAAACAACGACTAATCAGGAGAATAAAACAGTTTAAAGTTCATCAGGTTTCAAGTGTTGTTCATCATCTGCTCTTTTTATTGTTGTAATCTTCTGTCTGACCCTTCATGCATGTTCCTGATAAAAGTATTGATCGATTGACTGATTGAACTTAATTAATAATTAAAAGTACCCTCAGAATAAAACACAGTAAAGCCTCAGAGTCTGATTTTCACTGTGGTTCTCCAACATACTAAAACCATGACACATGTTCAGGTAAGTAATAACCCTGTACTCTCACTCAGCTCCACCTGACGGTGCTGCTTTTGAAGATGAGTGTTGTGGGTTTAAAACATCAGGACTCTGCAGTGGATAAATGTGTGTGTGTCAGTGTGTATTCACCTGCTAAGGCGAGCTGCAGCCCGCTGATGTCTATAGACTGGGGCATGTTGCCGACGTCCATGCAGGACACCTGTCTGGGCGTCTTCTTGAAGAGATCCCTGGGCGGAGCCAACATCAGCTGGGACAGGAAGAACTTCTCAGGCTGGGTGATGGGAGGCAGGAAGCCTGCAGAGATCACATGACAGAGAACAGATGTGAGGGTGGAGTGTTGATGGACAACATGTACTATACACCGAGTTTTCTGAGTTTTAACAGCTTGAGATGAGAGCGGCAAATTTTTTGTACGTTTCATCGTGAATAAACAAAATTCTCTGCTTCGGCCGTTCGTCAGCATCTTTCTCCCCCTAAAACTGTTCCTGAGTGAATAAATATTACGACTCCAGCTTGGTGTTTCAGTGCGTACGGGGAAAACAAAGCTCATCAATCATACACATGAGAGACTGGTTTCATGAACATGACAGTGAGTTCAGTGGACTTCAGTGGCCTCCCCAGACCTCCAGACCTGAATCCAGTAGAACCTTTGGATGTGGTAGAACAGGAGGTCGGCAGCTTGAATGTGCAGCTGACAGATCTGCAGAAATGATGCTGAGCGGAGTCACAGAGGAAAGTTTCAACATCTGGTCGATCCATAACATCAACACCTCTCTAAAACCATTTGGACACAAACTGAACATTATAACCTTCATGAGGATTTACTGCAGGACTCTCGGATCAGACTGCAGGGGCCAGTTATCACAAAGATAAACTTTGACTGTTGCTTAGATCAACCAATCAGTCAGACTTCAGATAAACGTCTAAATTCATCTGTTGCAGAGCCAGACTGTGGAACAATGAATTCTGGGTAAATGAAGAATTTTTTCAATCCATAGCCAACTGCTCTGCTCCGTTTACCACAGCAGGAAATGTCTGTCTTTTGAGTTACAAGGACATTTTACTTTGGAAATCAGCAAAGAGTGAAACAACAACATTGAAAAATCCTTAAAAAGTCTTTCCTTGTCTTTGCTCCCTCCATAACAATGTTAGAAAACCCACAAACACAAATTATGAGCCATGTTTTCCTGTTTTATGCTGTTGGGTGCCATTGGTCAACACAGGTGTCATTGATTGTTACCAGCCTGGAGGTAAGGTGTCTAATTTTTATAGCTTAAATTATTATTATAAGTCAGTCAATCTTTGTGAAACTGGCCCCAGGTGTTCCTAATAAACTGGCAACTGAGTGTTGATGGTACATGCCTCTACAGTAGTGTAGAAAGATAGAGTGTGGAAATTGTCAGTGTATGAGACAGTTGTGACAATTGCTGGACAACACCTCCAGACCTCAAACACACACAGACGTACCGGACAGCACCTTCTCCTGCTCCTCCCCGGCAGGTGCGGGGTTCAGCAGGTGGGCGAACACAGCGGCGAACGGGTTAGCGGCCAGCGGCTCGGTACGGTACATCTCCCAGAGCAGGTAGAGGGCGGTGAGCCGCTGCGGGGAGCTGGGGAGCAGGTCAGGCTGCTGGAGGAGCATGACCAGAACCGAGCCCACCCTGAAGTGCTCCGCTTTCCCGAAGTAATGGTGGAAGTGGGTGGAGAGGCTCTCGAAGGTGTTGGTGCAAGCCTCCTCCGAGATGATGCTCAGCAGGTTAGACAGTTCCTTCGGAGCCAGGGTCATGGTCTCCTCTCCTGGGTCTGCTTAGCTTCTTGGAGAGTTATAAATAATATAAAACTCTGTATTGTCGGTTAATAAAGCAAATAAAACATCTCTCTGATAAACTGTGGGGAGTTAATTCATCATTAAAGACGAAGAAGACGAACTACAGCCTGAAAGTCATCACACGAGTTAGCAACGAGTTAGCTTAGCCTAGCAGCGCTAACTGACAGAAACCGGCCAAACCATCGCAAAAACTAAAGAGTCCGCCCGACAAAGTCCACACCGACCGGCTCGGCGGCTACATAACAGTCTCCCAAAACCAGTACGCATCAAAAGAGAGACATATTCAGCACTCTGTAAAGCGTTCTCACGACTGTTACACACACGGCTGGTTCATTAGCCGTTAAAATTCTGATTTGAACCTTTGGATGCAGTGCATCATGGGTAGTGTAGTTCCGAAGGTTCACTTCCTCCCAAAACCGGACACTTCACATTAAAGTGGACATTACCTGTCGGTGAATCTTAAGCATGGATACCGAAACACAAACTAAAGAGAAGATGACGTCGACGTGACGTGTTCCTTCACCCATAAGCTATACTATACCTGATTATTTGAAATTTTTTTTGTGACTTTGCATAACAAAATCAAGTGTGACGGGAAGGCTACATATAATAGACAGACATGTAAATGACAACAAAAACAAATGGTCATTGAGATGTACAAATGAAAAGAATGTGTGCCTGTGTATGGCATGTGTCTATATTTGAATATTTAAATAATGCATGAAAGATATTCCTGGAAATACCTTCTATCGTTAAAAATCAGTTTTTGAACCAAAACACCCAAACGAGCCTAACTCACTCCACTGAGTCCACTTTACCCTTATTCGGTGAATACTTTATCAACTTAACCCGGTTAGTGGACCGATAAAGATTGTCGAAAGTTCCGTTATTCCATTTAAAGAACAAGTTAAGTATTTTTGATGCTGCAGCCAATATACACTTTTAGATCGCATTAAAAATGGAGACTAACGGTCCGGAGGAAGACATGTCTGACGATGCTTCGTCCAGCAGGAAATGTTGTGATTACTTTATGGGGAACAGGTTTCAAATTCTAAGTCTGGCAGGTTTGGCCCTGGGTAAGTGACAGTTACAAGTTTAAGTTCATCTCTGGGACAAATATGTAGCCTAGTTAGCCCGTGGTGCTATTTGGGCTAAGTGCTAAACTTTGAACATGTAGCCTAGCTAGCCCGTAATGCTAACCGGCTAACTACATCTTTGAGCTAACTGCTAAACGTTTTTGTCTGCCTCGACCGGTTGGGAGAGAGAAAGAAAGAGATAATTTTATTATTATATCTTGTACCTACAGCCACTAAAGGATTTTGAATATTATTTCTTTGTTTCCATCTAGTGGATAAATAAAGTTAATCTAATCTAATCTAATCTATCCTCAATTATAACACTGTGGCTGATAGCAATGCACAGTTTAACAGTTTTAAAAACGAGTGGTCTAAATATATTGTAAGCATATAAGGATGCACAATTAAATACAGAAGTGGTCTATATTATATATAAGTAAACAATAATTACTCAATAGCCAGGTATAGCCTAAATATGACAGTAGGTTTTATAGGTCAGTGTGGCTCTGCTGAAGATTTTGATGTGCTCTATGAATTTCAACCATATGATTTGTCCATTACATCCCACTTCACAGCTGTTTAAACCCTTATAACCCTTAATATCTTTGTTTTTGTCTCACAGGTCTTGGCATGGGCTTGATTCTCAAGGTGTATGTCCCTATGTCGGAGGGTGACATATTGTATGTCGGTTTCCCAGGTGAAATTCTCATGCGGATGCTGCAGGTGGTCACTGTTCCTCTCATTGCGACAAGTGTGATAACAAGTAAGCTGCAGGTCTGTTTCTAGCTCGTGTTAAACATGCAGCGTTTAATGGGAACACAATGGTGGTTTGGCAAGTTTAACCTCATAAAAGTTAAATTGTGAGTGTTATCCTGTGTAGCTTCTAGCTGAGCACCAATCACTGTGATCACAAGTCACAATTACAGGATAATCGTGAATGCTAAAAATAGGAAAGAGCCATGACGTAACACACAGTAGTATCTACTTAATGTTTTCTAAAAATTAGATATCAAAAGGTACACAGGCTTCTTGTGACAGCGGGTGGAGTCTGACTGGCGCTGGACTATGTCAGTGATATATGTACACGTTTTCATGTTACTTTCATTAATCACTCACAAAGACTCTCAGCCAACAGATTTTTACAGTCATTGCATTGTATATTTGCCCAGTAGAAATAATACTGCTGTTTAGTTTGTGTAGCCCAGGTGGTGTTTACTGATTGGCTGCCAGGTTACTGCCAGGTTGGCTGCTCTCCATTACATCACAGTGATGTCACACACACATATATGACTTTACTGACCTGCAGAAACATAGCTTCTGTTTTTGAATGCCCCCACGTCGGGAACAGTCAGAGCAGGAGCCATATTGTTTTCAGGTTGTCCATCCGTCCGTCCCATTCTCGTGGACACGATATCTCAGTAATGTCTTGACAGAACTCCTTCAAATTTGGCACAAACATTTGTTAGGACTCAAGGATGAACTGTTTATATTTTGGTGGTCAAAAGTCAAGGTCACAGTGACCTCACAAGATACGTTTCAGACATTACTCAAGACTTCACACAGCAATTGTGACAAAATTTCACAAATGGTTGATATTTTATATGACTCGGGATGTAACCTGAAACTAGTCTGAGAGGGGGAGGTAATTCTAGCTTTATTTTGTTTTTGTTTAGGTGTTTCTGGCCTAAATATTGAAACCTCCAGAAAAATCGCTGGAAGAGCAGCAGCATACTTTGTCTCAACCACCATGATGGCTGTGATCATAGGTAAGAGCAAGGTCTCTGCAGGTGTTGAAAGATGTTGTTTCCTCAAAACAAAGACCTCAGATGGTCTAAAAGATTCCCTCTTTAAGGCAAATTTACGTTTTATAGCTACAACTGGTAAATGTTGAACATGTTTGCATTCAGGTGACAGGACTTTATTGTCATTGGTTGACAGGAAATCCTTTCATTCATTGTTCATGATGTCAGTAACAGGACAGTGGAGAAGTCGGGCTTAACCAACCCATTGCTCAAAGCTGTAATTTTATAAATATTACATAGATAAAATGCTGAAAAGCATGTTTTCATTAATAGATATCAGTCATTTGAAGTCCAGCATCAGTTTTGTTGATTGTCATTTTTTCTTCTAAAGAACTTTTTAATTTTATTAATTAATTTTTTTTGTGATACACTGTTTTGAAATATTAACAGTAATCACAGTAATATTTGTTGGTCTGTCCATGTTGTGTTTGCTGTATATATGGAGCAGGTGTAGCATTCAGACAGTTTTTTCCTCTTACATTATGTTTTGTAGGTTTGATATTGGTCATGATTATCCAGCCCGGGATTGCCTACGCTGTTAAATCAGATGATTCGGAAGACGAGGAATCCTTCTCCACTGTCGATGCCTTGTTGGATCTAGTCAGGTGAGAAGAAAGACATCTGACATCATTTCTGGTTTTCATACATACAACCTCCAGGTCGGTGAGATCTTTAGGTCAGTCAGTGAGTTTATAGTTGCATCCATTCATGTTTTTCTTAAAGCTGAAGTGTCAGACTTTTACACAAAAGCCTATCATAGCGAGCCAGGTAAATCTCTCTGTATTTTGCAGTAGTTAAAACTCTGGTGTCTGTGGTGACTTTCCCTCGCTGAAACACCAGTTACGACAGGTTTTTTACATCAACCAGCAATGATTTGGTTTGTCGGAGTTGAAGGGGAGAGCAACCGTGCAGCAGATAGGAGTATGGCAGAAAAACCTCCAGATAAAAAAAGAAACTCAGCGTACAGAGGAAGGATTAGAGTCTGAAAAAGAAACACAGATTTCCATTTCTGTGGCTCTTCCCTCCCGGACAGATGCTGAAAGAAGAGATGTCGACAGTGTTTGTTTAAGAACTCTCACTTGAGACAAAAGTTTCACACTTTAAGCAGAAATGGTTGTTTCTGTCAGGTTCTGCAGAGTTACACAAATGTCCAGAGAACGTCACATATGTCCTTGATTCGGTCGCTTCTCACGTGTCGTTGGCCGACATTAACAAGCTCGTTACTAGTGTCAGTTTTGTTTATTTTTTATAGGAACATGATCCCGCAAAACCTGATTCAGGCTTGTTTCCGACAGGTAAGTTCTTCATTAAGGTAAACCACACTATGTACAGCGCTTTTCCTCTCTTTCTATGTAACATCATGATGTGAAGACTGATTTTCTATCATAGTACAAAACTGAGAGGGTGGAGCTTGAGGTTGATGAATATGAGCAGAACTCCAGCTTGGAAATGGTAAATATTGATCCATCGTCACTATTGAGATTTCTTTGTCCAGCGATGATCCTCCATACATGAAGTTGCTTTCAGAAACATTATTGCTAACGAGTTTTCGGTCTTGTTGCAGAATGAGACAGAAGTGCGACTGATGGGCCAATACGTGGACGGGACCAACATGGTGGGCCTCATCGTCTGGGCTTTCATTTTTGGCCTGACCCTCAACAACATGGGAGAGAAAGGGAAAGTCCTGGTGGAGTTCCTCACCGTCCTGAACGAGGCCACTAAACTCGTGGTCAACCTGATACTGAAGTAAAGTGAAACAACCCGACACTCTGTTGAAGAAAATGAGAACTAGGTCACATGTCCTGTAGCGTGATGGAGTGCTTTTGCTCACAAACACTGAACCGTCGTCTTTCTAACAAAACATGACGGCGTCTTTAACTCTCCTACCCCCACACATTTGATTTCTTCTATTTTCTGCAATGAGACAAATGTAAGAGATTTCCGTTTGGACATGCAGTGTAATGTAATGGTAATCTGACAACACTGTGTTTAGGTAGGTTTTCATGTTAAGCTGCTCTCCATTAACTCATGACATCACTTCCTTTCCAGCTGCGTGCCAGTTGGAGTGCTGTTCATGGTAGCAAGCCACGTCATGGAAGTTCATGACTGGGAAACTACCTTCAAGCTTGGATGGTTTATGTTGGTGGTTTTTCTTGGGTACGTTTACCTTCACTGTTTTAACACTTTTACCAAAATGGCCCTTTCTGTGATGCACGTTCTGTCTTTCGATCATTGTCTCCCAACACACACGGCGACAAATAAGTATAACAATGAACATGATACTGTTAGCACTGCCTCTAAAGTCACAATCCAAATGTAAAGCACAGATCAGCTCTACTAACCAAACTGAAAACACATCAAATCTACCTACCTACCTGCCTACCTACCTACCTACCTACCAATCTACCTACCTACCAATCTACCTACCTCCTACCTACCTACCTCCTACCTGCCTACCTACCAATCTACCTACCAATCTACCTACCTACCTGCCTACCTACCTATCAATCTACCTACCTACCAATCTATCTACCTACCAATCTACCTACCTCCTACCTACCTCCTACCTACCTACCTACCAATCTACCTACCTACTACCTACCTACCTACCTACTTACCAATCTACCTACCTAATACCAACCTACTTACCTCCTACCTACTTACCTACCTACCTACCTACCTACCTACCAATCTACCTACCTACTACCTACCTACCTACCTACCAATCTACCTACCTACCTACCTACCTACTTACCAATCTACCTACCTAATACCAACCTACTTACCTCCTACCTACCTACCTACCTACCTACCTACCTACCTACCAATCTACCTACCTACTACCTACCTACCTACCTACCTCCTACCTACCTACCTACCTACCTGCCTACCTACCTACCTACCTACCTACCTACCTACCTACCTACCTGCCTACCTACCTACCTACCTACCTACCTGCCTACCTACCTACCTACCTACCTCCTACCTACCTACCTACCTACCTACCTACCTACCTACCTCCTACCTACCTACCTACCTACCTACCTACCTACCATCTACCAATGAACGTTTCTGTGTTGCTGCAGTAACTGCGTGTTCCTCGTGTCTTTCAGGCTCGTAATCCACGGAACAATAGTGTTACCACTTCTCTACTTCGTGTGTGTGAGACAAAACCCCTGTGAAGTCATCAAAGGGGTCTCTCCCGCCTTACTGACTGCGCTCCTCATCTCGTCCAGGTAAGGTGACGTAACAGAGAGCTGTGTGTTGGCGACCACAACAGCTTTACATTTGTATATGTTTTTTCATGGATGGTGCGCTAACAAAAGATGCGCTGTGTCTCCAAGCTCTGCCACGCTGCCGGTCACCTTCCGATGTTGTGAAGACAAACTCAAGTTCAACAAGAGAATCAGTCGCTTCATGCTGCCCATTGGGACCAACATCAACATGAACGGCACGGCCCTGTACGAGGTGGTCGCGGCAATTTTCATCGCCGAGCTCAACCACATCAATCTGGACTTCAGCCAGTTGATCACACTTTGGTAAGTCACTCCTCCTGTTGTTTGGGAAATCACGGCACCCACATATATGATATGGGGCCTTTAAAAATGCAGTGTCTGGAAGAGTCTGTGTGATCTGCAGCGTGACCGCCGCCGTGTCCAGCATAGGAGCAGCGGGGATCCCAGCTACAGGAGCGGTGACCACGCTCTTTGTCTTGACGGCGATTGGTTTACCTGCGAAGCAAGCCTCCATTCTGGTGGTTGTGGAGTGGCTCCTGTAAGTTTGATACATGATAACGAGCCACTGAAGGGTCACGGTATGAGGAGGACCAGGGATGTCACAGGAAAAGTAATAAAGCACCGAAGGCCCAGAGGGTCACGGAGAGGTTAAAAGCAGATAAATGACTGATCAAATCCATTAACTAACGGGAAACGGAAAAGCAGCTGGAAAAAGAAAAAAAATGGTTTGTGCTGTTTTTGTAAATCCATTTTGAAATCCTAAGTATTTATTGATGGATCAATCATTCACTTTAAAAAGTTATTTTCACAATTCCTATTGTTGATGCCTATTAAAATATGAAAATAAGGAAATTACTTTTACTTTTATTACTTTTCCTGTGACGACCCTGGTCCTCCACACATGCTGGGATTTTAAAAAATTCTTTTGCAATAAACCCCCAGTGAGCTTTCTGTTTCATATCTGTGTTATAGTTTTATATCTTATGTTTTTATGTTATATATTATTATATATTCACCCGCATGTCTGTGTGATTGCAGCTGGATAGATAACGAGCTGGACACTGTTGCTGTCACTGTGATTGTGGCTCTACACACGGCTGGTTCTTATGATTATGACATTAGTCATATATAAGGTGTAACACAAACTACATACAGGGGTTGTTAAAATATAATGCGAAGGAACGGAAAACTTAATAAGAGGCAACACAAAAGTAAACTAGAATCACCTCCTCGTGGTCGTATCCCTCCGCCACTAGTTTCAGGTCACATCCCTGTTTATCCAGAGTCATAAAATATTAAACATTTGTGTGAAATTTTGTCATAATTTCGGTGTGAAGTCTTGAGTAATGGCTAAAAAGTGTTTTCTGAAGTCACGTAACCTTGACCTTTGACCTTTGACCACCGAAACGTAATCATTTAGTCCAAGTGAACGTTCTTTGTGCCTTTCAGAGACCGCTGCAACACTGTCATCAACGTCATGGGAGACTGCATCGGCGTGGCCATCGTTCACCATGTGTTGAGGAATGAGCTGAGGGAAACGGGGGAAGAAGGGCAGGAAATGACAAGGTGAAGTTCCAGATCGTCTCAATGTTTTCTTGTGTTCATGTCATTATAAAAGGTTAAAGGGAAATAACGGAAACACTTGAATTTTAATTACATTTTTTACAATTCAAGGAATCAGGGACAGATTGATGCTGTTGCTGCGTTTGATCCTTATAAGATCCACAATTGTTTTCAATGTGCTTTTCTTGCTAAACCAATGATGCAGTATATTTGTGCATGGAGCGGCGCATGCATTGCACGCTCATATCGCCCCTGACGACGGGCCGAAGAGTGGAGCAGCAGAAATCCACTCACATTCACATCTGCAGGGACACAGTGTGTTTCACTCCACTGACGACCACGTTGTTCTTTTCCTGGTCAGGGTGCACGGAGACCAGGCTGAGGGCTGCACCACGGACGACATCCACGTCCAGATCCAGACCAGCGGGGAGGACTCTGACGACTTTTATGACTCTGATGACTCTGATGATGAAACCCTTTACATTTCCCCAGAAACCCCATAAACCCTGAGACATAGATTCTGAGAACCACTCCAGCGAGGAGTCGGAGAAGAATATGTGTGATGGTGATGATGAGTATCTGTGACGTCAGCTCAGGATTCAAGGGACTTTGACTTATTTGTTATCGTGTTCATGTCATTTTGTATTTTGTGCAAGTGATGTAGCTGATGTGACAGATATAATTAAAGGAATTAACTGTAGTAATGGATGTAATATACTATATATAGCTACTTGAGTTGAATGGAAATTTTAAATTGATGTTAATGATCTAGTTAATGGAACTGAGCTGATGTGAGCTGTTTCCAGTTCAATTGTGCCGATCCGATAGATGTACAGAGTGATTGAACTGAATTCATTTGAATTGAATCGATGTATTGAATGTAGTATTGGAATTAAACTGAATTGCACTAATTTAACAAATGCAGTTATTGAATTGAATGTAACTGAATGTGAATAAACTGGAATCATAATTTATTGAAGAGGCTGCAGGCAGGTATCTTAGAACCTATAAGAAATAAAGATGTATTTAAAATACTGTAAATTTTCTAATTACTAAAAATGATTTTTTTTAAATAAAGTGAGTCCCCTGCAAAGGAAAATACTGACTTGAGGTTTTGTTGGGACAAACCAGTTCCTTTATAAAATAATTTTAAAAACTTTCAAAGCCGATTGATTCAGTCTCCTCTTCAGCCAATAAGAGGACGAGTTAAAAAAAATAAAATTAATTGTTAATTTTTAAAAATAAAATTCTAATAAACATGTTTATACACAGCAGAGAAAAGCACCATAAGATTACACAGTTCCTAAAAAGAATTTTTATATTGTTATCTATTATCATTAGTGGTAAAACAACTTAATTCTGCTTTATCATGTTCATTTTAAATTTGTAAATAACAATCATTTAATATATATATTGTTTTCATCGCCATACAAAATGCATTCAGTCAAGCCACTGGTCCAGCAGGTGGCGCTAAAACATTCCTAAACAGGTTTTATATGCAGTCTATAGTTTTTTCCAAAAAACTTTATTGAAACAACTCTAACAAGCACAGCTGGAGATTATATGAAAGTTTGGCGTTAAGTACATTTATAAAAAATATATTTTAAAGTTAAACGAAACAAATACAGCCCCTGCAGGAAATGTTAATTTCCTATTGCTTTTTATTTCATGACCTTAAATTATATTATTAAGACTTTTTTTAAAATGTATATATTATTATTGTTTTACTAATATTATTATTCATTATCTGTTTGTACAACAGTCTCCACTGTCAACAAGAGGAGTTAAGAGTTAACCAACATATTAATAAACTATTAGATCTGATTACAGCAGCATTATAATCTCTTATCAAACGTTTACTGCTTAAAAATGCTGAATTTTATTTGTTTTTCTTTCAACCTTTTTCTGATTATTTCATCCATATTTTATATATTAATTTACTTGATTGTTGTTAATTTTACATGCTGCTTCTGAAGATTCTTTTGGTTTTATTCTGGTTTCCGCACAAATAAAATAAAGTTAATTTCTAATTGTACATACTTTTTTTAAATTTTTTTTATCAGGATTAAAAGTATAGATCTTAAATCAGCTGAGCCTCTAATAAACAAACACCAGTGACACAGACAGGCTGTTAAAACATTTACTTAGTCACTTCACCTTTCTTCTTTCTTACAAAAGATCAATGTGCTTTCAGTCCAGTTCACTTGGGAAAACAGAACGGTTCTCCAGATGTCATGTTCTACCAGGAACCCGCTGCAGAATGACGATCAGATTAAAATGAGAGTCAGACGATCTGAAGGGAAATAAAGGACTGGGCCGGTACGTATGACACGCTGCAGAGTAAACGACGTCACGGGTTCAGCATGAACTAAACGTGTGATATGAATTAGGTCATGAAACCAAAACAAAAAAATTAAAAGCTTCATTTCTTTTTAGGCTGGCCTCCTAAAAACAGGAATAATTAAACATATATTTGGTTCACGGTCAAACACTTAACAGGACGTCCACAGTTACTATATCCTTCTTTTATAAATAACATCCTTAATATCAGGGGAAACATCTTGTATTTAGCTTTTGAGTCCTAGTTTAGGAGCAAGTTTTATACAAACCAGCCCTGAAAACACGGTCAAACAATAAATATTGTTGTTTTGTGTAATTTGTGAACTTGTCTAGATCTGGTTTCAGATTTAAACTGTGATCCTAAAGGTTTGTCGTCTGCAGGGAGAAAAACAGAAGCAGGTTCCTGGTAGAAATCATCCTCAGAGAAACCGGCTGGAACATTTCACAGATCACCTCCTCTCTCAGTCCACAGCGGTTAAAGGGATATTGCAGGCAAAACAAAAACCAGAGTATGCCACAAAATGTTTAGATATCTGCCCACATCTCTCGTGCTGCGCTCGTTGATCCCAGTTTCTCCGGGAGCCGCGTGGAGCTTTGTGGTTCTGTGATCCTGAGCGCGTGGCCAGGTGTGGACGAGGCTGTTCGACGTCGCTCTTAAATCAACATATTTCTTTGGTCAACAGGACAAACGTCTTTCTCAAAGAGCTCACACACCGGCTCTACCTTTATGTCTGAATCAAATTACACACTAGCTTAACTAAAAAAATACATTAACGCTGCTCTTTCTAAACTCACTGGTGTGGCACACTCTGGTGTTTGAGGTAAAACGCCTCTTAAATAACACTGTACAAGGAAACACGGTTCAGGTCCACAGTCACTTCAGTCAACAAGAGTCCACAAGGGAAGGTTTGGTTAACACTGGTACACACACACACGCACGCACGCACGCACACACACGCACGCACACACAGATGCACCTCTATTCACGCCACAACACACTGATAAATGGCACAAAAAGATCCACCTCCATCTTAAAGGGTCGTTACAACCAAAAGAAGCACTGGACAGAAACGTCTCAGCCTCCAGCTGATCAGACAGAATAAAGCAAGTTGGTGAAACTATAGAAAAAAAGAAAAAAAAAAAAAGAATATGAAAACACTGTGAATAAAAATGTCAGTTATATATCAGGCATGCAGGCAAACACACTGTAAACTTCAAAACTGGCAACAGGTCCAAAACCTCCAGCTCCACTTCACTGCGTCACTACAGGAAAACCCACAGAGGAGAAGCTCAAATCCAGCCTGAGAGTTCGTGTTGAATCGTTCAGTTTACTGATAAAGTTTGGTTTGAATCGATCAATACTTTATATTTTAATCACATATAATTAAACGTGATGTTAACTGTTGTAATGTTAACCTCAGTGTTTGTGGTTTCACTGGAGTTTTAGTGTTTGAGAAGCTTTTTCATCAGGAAAAATAATTCTGGCTGAACTACAATAATCATTTTTATTAATAATCAGTCAATTTCTTTTCTCAGAATCTTTGGGTTTTATTCACATAACAACTCTTAAACTTCTTTATTTTTTTTTGCATCATTTCAACTTTTCAATTTTGCATTTTTGCAAATGTTTTAACGTGCAAATTGAAAATGTCACTCAAACTAAAATTTCATCACAATCCATCAATAGCTGTTGAGATATTTGAGACCAAACCAGCAGAGACGCAGGTAATAATTCATCTTTGTGGTTCAGATCATTTGGTCTGAGTTCAGACTGGAGAGAAAAAAAACATCTTAATTGATCTTTAATCAATCAGAAACAGATTCACCTGGAGTGTTCAGGTGAATCTGTTTCCCGTCGCTGTGCTGCGTCTGTGGGACTTGGGTTTGTTTTTACTTCTGTCCTCGTGGTGAAACTAAACTACCAGGCACTTCTCAGGCTCGAGTCACAGCTTCCACATCGGAGAAGGATGTGTGACGTTATGGCAGCAGAGACACACACTGTCCATCACAGCAGGACGGCTTCGTCTTCGTTTACAAATTCAAAACCTTTGAGTGTTATTGTAGTTTTCTCTCTTTTCTCTGTAAAGCTTCGGTGTCTTTCTCGACTCTACTTCCTCTCCCAGAATCCTCGGCATCTCTTTTTAATTCTTAATTTTAATAAGACAAAAAAAGATGAAGAAAGGTGGAGGGGAACGAAAGAACGAGGAGTTCCTACTATTCCTACTAATTCACTGAATATCAACTGGTTTGAACTCTGACCTGTGGTGTGAAGGTGTAGTGGTCAGGTCGGTTCGACGTCCACTGGCCACGATGGCTTTTAATTCCCAAAGTGAACAAGCTGCAGCAGAGAGACTCCAGCGCTGCTACAGTACAACAGAAAACTACTCAGAAACCTAAAGAGACACAGAACAGAGTCTGAGTGATCCCTTCTATTATTAAGACAAGAGCAGGAGAACGAGGAGGAGGAGGAGGAGGGAGTTATTTTAAAGGAGGAGAAAAGAGGAAACAGAGCGATCTGCAGTTTGGAATAAGATATTGGACTCTCCTCTGGACGTTTGAGGGGCTGTGTATTTACAAAGCTTAGTATCTGGTACTAAAACTCTACAACAATTAATACTGTTATGAGATTATCTCAGAAATTCATTAAGAATGATGCAGATTGTGCATCAACAATGTTTGTGTTCGACCTTCATCGCGTTAGAAAAAGTGTTTTCTCACTCTTTGAAGTGATGCAACTCCATCACCTCCATCACATCATTAATGGATCCAGCTGTCGACCTCCAGCTGTTGGGGCCACTGATGGGACACGGCTACTGTACACCACACACTCATTAGTCTTCAAGTTATCATCCTTAAGGTTTTCATGAACCTGTTTCTGACGCTCAGATCATCCGACTCAGCAGGAGGGACCGACAGGAAGTGATGCAACCTGTGATCCAGTGTTTAATCTGATGGATATTCACTCTCCTACAGCTGGATCACAGCTGGATTCAGTTACTGCTCATGTAAACAACATTTCCTGCCGCTGCTGCTTCACTTTAAAAGACTTTATCTGGACACACACAGGGGGGCTTTTATTTTGAAGCAGTCACAGACTGCACACCTCCAGCTCTTTGACTGTGTCCTGCTGTTGTGTGGCTGAGTGCGCAGCAGGAAGTCAGGAGGAGGAAGTGATGATCACTGAGTTTGTTTGGCTGCACTGGAAACAGATTCAGCTGCTCAACTTAACCACACTACTGTTACCATGGTAACCACAGGTGTCACCACATCAACCAGGACTGAAATTTCAAGAAATATAACTTTAAAGCCATTTTCATCCACAAATAACAGAAATACCCTTCCCAACATTTTGTCATTAGTTTCCTTTAAATAATCATCGACCATTTTTAACGATCAATGATCAGTAAACCAGACTTAAGTATTTGTGTGATTAAGTAGTGACGATATGATTTCTCCTTGACTGACTAATAACACAAGTCAAAAAAAAAAGGCCAAAGACAGAATATTCAAAGTGTTTCAAGCCAAACAGAAAGGAAGGAAGAAAAAAAAAGAGAGGGGAGGGGAAATAATGATATCTCTATCTGGACTCAGTGTTTTGTGCAAAGGTGGTTTTTACAGTTTCCTTCAAATCTCTTTTTAAACTCTGGGATTCGACACAAAGACGTGTCACGTCACAGTTTCCTCTGGGACTGTGAAAGTCGATTTATGGACGATTATTCTGGACGGACGAAGATGCTGATAAGTCTGTGAGTTCAGCTAACACTGATTATTCAGTGAGTTCAAGGAAAATGAATTTCTTCGGATCATAAGAAAATTAAATTTAAAAACACATCTCTATGTTCTTTTTTAACTTTCCATCATAGAGCTGTTCGCCACCTTCACACCAAACTCTCACCAAATAACATTAAGACGCCTGGAAATGCCTCAGTCTTCTTCTAACAAGAGAACTGCAGATTCATTATTTTAAAACATAATCTGAACCAGCAAAGAACTGTGGGTAGACAGAGAGGGATCAGCTGGAATCACATTCTGTCACATACTCACAATAAAATATTAGTGAACCAATGATTTTTGTTCACAGGCTCTGATTTGCTTGTGATTGGTTTGTGTAGGAACGAGTCAGTTTTTCCCTTTTTAGTTCAGATCCAAGACGTTGAACTGCAGCTGAGAGACGACAGAGGAGCGACTCAACAAACAAGACAAACACTCTTCTTCTTCTTCTTCTTCCTCAGTCGGCGTAGTGCATGATGGACTCCACGTAGTTCCCGGGGAAGAGGCCGGTGGTGGCGTTCATCACTCCTTCATACCAGCCGTCCTCGTTCTTCTTGATGACGTAGATGATCGCTCCTTCCTGGAACGACAGCTCGTCCTCTTTGTCGGCGGTGTAGTCGTAGATGGCCACCACTAGAGGGCGGTATACACGCCAAAATATTATTACTCTCTGTGATCAGTTCTTCATTATTGCCTATTACCATCAATACCCACCAAAAATACGATTAAAGAAACACAGTAACACAACGAGAGCTTTCAGTTAATGGATTCATAGTTTCAACAGAAAATTTATTTTGCAGCTGTTTTTGACTGTGAGTTTTTGAGTCACTTTTTAAAGAGATAAAATATATAATTTTTAATTTTACAGCATGTATTCTCTAGCTAATTTCCTGTAAACTTAGTTTTATTCAACCTTTATTTTACCAGACAAGACATTAAGAACAAATTCTTATTTACAATGACGGCCTGACAAGTGTCAGAAAACATTAGACATGAAGACAAAGAAAACAAAGAAAACAAAGAGGAATGACTAATTAATCAAATCAAACACCAGTAAAACATTTACAAGTGTCGTTACAACAAATCTAAAAGAAAGTCTTTTAAAGCAGTGGGAGATAAATTTATCTAATTTTAACATTATCTGGTAATAAGATGTAATTTTTAAGAAACTATGAAGAAACCTTCCAGGAACTTAAAATACAGGATCGTAAAATTAAGTGTCACCGAAAAACTTCTCAAAATTTCTGTTTATTTTGTCTTCTATTATAGAAAAACTGAATCTCTCTGGACCGACGGTCACAACAAACAAGACGTCTGATTGACACATGGATGGTTGTGTTGTATGTTGTGTGTAGCGTTACCTTTCTCCAGGTAGCTTCTGGGGGCCCACGGCGGGTCTT
>NW_019525035.1:760890-793390 GCF_002814215.2 Seriola lalandi dorsalis | reverse complement strand
ACAGCGACATGAACAGCAGAGGAGAGAGAACGAAGCTGAACCAGTGAATGAGAAGAGACTCAGTCAGTCGATGCTGCGAGGATGAAGCAGAGTTAGCTGTGTGTGTCCTCTGCGTTCGATCAGCTGTGACTCTTCCTCAACCGGGTCATTAAAATGTTAACTGAAAAAATGTTTAATCTTTTATCAGGATCTTAAATAAAAAATATTCATTCATATATTCATGAGCGTGTTTCTTAAAAAGCTAAATAAGAAGAGTGACTGTTGGACGAATAACAATTTAGTTACAATTTTAATCAGTAATTATCAGTTTACCGTGGTTCACTAATCACAGTGACCATATGAAATGTTTCAAATTAACCCAAACTAAACTGACCCCCCCGTAAGAGTCACTGCTGGATAAAACCACAGAGGAAACACTGGATGGCAGCAGAAGAAGAAGCCAGAGGGAAATGAGATGAAGAACAGATTTAATGTCTCTTTAAAGTTTCTCTCTTGGCAACAAACCACAGAGATGATTTAAGCTTGGGCTAAAATCTAAAAAGAAACAACAATATCTATAAATATAACAGCCATCATCCAGTTAGCTTAGCTTAGCATAAAGACTGGATAGAGGGGGAAACAGCTAGCCTGGCTCTATTCAATCTATTCACTGATCAAAATGTTTGTATCTCATCTGTTTAATCTGTTTCCCTTTAACCTGAATGCAACTCAAACTGTCAAGGCCTGAACTACAGTTTGAGAGCGATTTCTTTACCATGTTTCTTTCCTTTAAGTAAGAAATGAGCCTCAAGCTGATTCACGTTCAGTCACTTCACTAAACGTGATTCGCTCAGACAGAAATACCAAGAATGGAAGCATGAAGTAAAACACGCTGAGAGACGAAACTGTGTTGAGTGTGGGAACTTAAATGAAACACATGTTGTTATTAATCTCACACATCCAGTGATTCCAAACACTTCTAAAATCTGTCGTCCCAAACCAGACAAGTGGATGTGTTGGAAATCTGCCTCTCAAAGACACAGATATAGATATAGATATATATATGTAAGAATAGAAAAAGTTGAGATTTGTTGTGTTGCAGAAGGAAAAGCTCTGGTCCCCCTCTGGCAGCCATGTTTACGCCCGGCTACCTGTATGTTCGGGGTCGATGGTTGAGGGTGGCGGTGCGGGCCGGACTGGGAAGCTGCCCGGCGGCCATATTGTTTCTGGTGGGGCTGGAGACATAATCATTGGGCACCACTGGGGGGCGCACTGGCTCCAGGGTTCTGTAGGGGGAGTTCTTCCTGTACATGCAAAAGGGTGAGGGTGAAAAGAGGGTTAATGGAGGGAGAAATCTGACTGTGACTGTCCTGTAGGGGGCGGGGCCTACCTTTCCAGGAACGCCCAAACACCTGAAATGATGTTGTTTCATGTTGTAAATAAAAATGTGAGTGTTGGTTTGTTTAAACAATCCAGACTCCACAGCATCTTTGAAGGTCCTGTAATTATCTTTGGTTATTTCACATGTGAGATTCATCCATTTCTGTTCTTGTCTTTTCTTTTCTCAGAGCTCAGCTGGAAACAGGTAACATCACCTGTCTCTGTGCACCAGCGATAACACCTGAAGTACCACCCACTCAGTGCTGATGAAGAAGGTGAGCTGCGTTCATTCTTATTGTTGCTTAATCAGTTATAGAGATTTAATGTTACAGAGGAAACACATAAGATGAGAAACCAAGTTTTCAGGAGCTTTAAAGACAAAAAAAGGAAAAGTTACGTAAAGGATGTTAAAGAAAAACATGCAAATCATACTTTTGACTAAACGCTTGTTTAGTGGTTTAGTGTTTTGTTTTTCTATCTTTAGGAATGTGAGTAAAGTTTTGTAAATAAAACTAAATTTCTTTATTTTAACCCTCAGGAGTGTCTTTGTCACTTAAATTTAAATTTCCATCCGTTATTATTTTAATAACATTTTTCAGGTGAGGGTTTTTATTAAGGTTACGGAGCCACAGAAGGGCGCTGCAGCTCTTACTTGTTTATTCTAGTATTACCTGTCAACTCTGTGAAACCATAAAAATAATTACAATTCAACAAAATGGATTTCATTACTCTTACAGTCACTGTATTCATACATTATTCCTACATATAAATATCGCCTCCTCCTTTCTGTGCAGAACAGAGAAATCTGTTAAGGTCATTTCCAAAGGTCAGGGAGTATTTTTAGATAATGCTGAAGAGAATAAGAACAAATGAGCATCAAAGAGAAAAACCAAAACCACGCTGAAGACAAAAACCAGAGAGTGAGATTCATTCAGGATGAAGATTTCTCCCTCGACTGAACAGCGACTGAAAGTGATTATTAAACCAAAACACACACACAAAAAAAACATAATTACACCTTAATAGAGTGATTTAAAATCAATACTGAGCAGCATGATGAGTGGAGCCTGTGGTGATGATCGTTTCTGTAACATGTAACTAAACATAAAAACAGGAATTAGAACAGAGAGCCAGTGAGATTCATGTGTGAGTGTGAGTCTGGGTTGTTGTTGTTGTTGTTGTTGTTTGAGTGTATGTACTGACAGAAGGACTTGGCCTGTTGGTTGCAGCGTGATGCCAACCCACTGCTGTGTGTTTGTGCCTCATCTCTGCGTGCACATTTGTGTGTGTGTGTGTGTGTGTGTGTGCGGTGACGCAGGGACAGATGGACTCAGTTCCTCCCAACTGCTTCTGTTCCCTCCTTCCAACAAACTCCAGCTCTC
This sequence comes from Seriola lalandi dorsalis, assembly GCF_002814215.2. Lineage (NCBI taxonomy): Eukaryota > Metazoa > Chordata > Actinopteri > Carangiformes > Carangidae > Seriola > Seriola lalandi. Next base: position 790,649 of record NW_019525035.1, on the reverse strand, counting down.
TCTCTCGTTCTCGTCTTATTCTGAACATCACTGTCATTTTTACTTCTACGTTTTTTTCACTTCAAATCTTCAGACAGTTTGATGCTTCGACACTTTCATCTCTGCCTCATAATTAAGATCCATCATGCAGACACAGCTTCTGATCAGCAGGTTACATGTAACAGGAAGAAGCACTGACACATCCAACAGGGGGACCAGGTGGTGCCGACACACAAACACCAACACACACACTAAGTATTGTAATGATTTAAAGCTCCAACACTGGGATTTTAAATGAACAGCTGCACATTTTTGGGAAATATCAGCTCAGATTGATTCCACTCACATGTCTGATTTTATGTTCCTCCATTTAATGCTCAATAATGTCTATGTCTCATGTAGAGGCGTAAATTGGTGAATTTATTTATCATCATGAATATATAGGACAATGAATACGCATTTTAAAATATATATATTTTATTGTTTAATTAAACATTTTATTCATATATATTGAGGATGAATACAGTGTTTGTCTTATTATTATGATGGTAAATGATTTTTTGGTGGTTAGAGTTTTAAATGATCTTTATGTTGTAATAAAAATAGAAAGGGGGTTGGAATACACTAATTATAAAACAACAGTAGCATGTACAAACGTCTAACTTAACATATTTGTAGCTTTTAAGTTCCTAATAATCTTGAGAAAACTGTTATTTCCCAAAATGTTGAACTATTGCTTCAAATAAACACACGACCTTTGACCTCACAACATCTAGATGCTGCAGTACCAGAGAGAGAGGGAGGAAGAGAGGATCAGAGCTGCAGTGAAGAGAGACAGAGAGAGAGAGAGAAGGGCACAAAGGAAGTGAGGTGGTTGAAGTGAGAAGAACAGAGAGAACGAAGGAGGAGAGAGAGGAAAATAGGACAATAAGAGAAAGAGAGGAGCAAAGATGAAGATAAGGAGAGATACAGCTGGGTGACCTAGATGTTTGAGGAGAGAGAACAACAAGCTTTCACAACGCATGACGTTATTCCTCTGAGCGCTGTGTTTCAGTGTGTGTGTGTGTGTGTGTGTGTGTGTGTGTGTGTGTGATGTCATCCCCCTCTGCCGGGTCAAATCTGTAATAAGTTTGCCGCAGGATGCTCCGTCCTTCCCCAAGAGACAAAACACACACACACACACACACACACACACACACACACACGACTTATTTCTAAGTCAATGCAAAGAACAACACATCTGTACAGCTGTGAAGGTGGATCTATCTGCACTGTTCTCCATTTCCAAGAAACACAAACAACAAACAAAAAAAAACCCCACGGAGAAAAAGGATCAGCTGACCACCAACATCTGATCAGTTCATCCTTGAGTGAAGTGAATGTTTGTGCCAAATTTGAGGAAGTTCCATCAAGGTGTTACAGAGATATCGCGTTCACAAGAATGGGACGTATGGACGCACAACCTGAAAACACTATGGCTCCTGCTCTGACTCGTCGGCATGGCGACATAAAAACACTCAAACGTTAGAGAAACATCAGTTGTTGTGAAACAGGCCTCACAACAAAGATCTCAGAAGACTGAGGAGGAAGAGGAGTTGATGAGCATGAAGAGTTTAGATCTTCATCAGACTTTGTCCTGCCACTGTAAAAGGATGCATGGGAGTGTGTGTATGTTACATACCCTAAGATGCCCTTGCCTGCCCTCGGAGGGCTGGGCGGTTTCTGGGTGGGGGGGTTGGACCGGGACAGACCGCCTCCTAGTTTCATGTTCTGCTGGCCGTTCACCTGTGGAAACACACACACAAACACACAAGCAAAGGTAAGTCCTCACCTCAGATCGTTTTAGATGTTTATATTCTTATCCATCATGCAACACCATCAGCAGGCGTCTGATTCGAGTCATTTGAACCATCTTCAGAAATCCACAGAGGAACTGTGGCAAGTTCTCAAAGATCCTCTAAACAACCTGCTGCTGCTGTTTTAAAGACAAATATTTATCTGATTGATAGTTTTTCTCTTCACTTCACTCTGTATGAAGTCAATCAATAAATAAAAACGATTTATGGGATTATTTTAGAAAGTATCTTTACTGTTGGTGCCTAAAGCGTTTGCACAGTGCTGTATGTTGGTGAGTTTATCCACCAGGGGGCGCTGACAGGTTTATTTTTCAACTGTAAAATGCTCCAATCAGTCACATGGTCCCGGTTCTTTAATATCCAAATTTTAAGAGCCCCTTATCAAAATAATTGTGTCATGTGCATTTAAAACTAAAATTAACGCCTCGTGGTCGTATCCCTCCGCCACTCAGACTAGTTCCAGGTCACATCCCTGTTTATCCAGAGTCATAAAATATGAACCATTTGTGTGAGATTTTGTCATAATTTCTGTGTGAAGCCTTGAGTAATGGCTAAAAATTGTTTTGTGAGGTCACACTGACCTTGACCTTTGACCTTTGATCACCAAAATCTAATCAGTTCATCCTCGAGTCCAAGTGAATGTTTGAGCCAAATTACTGAGATATCGTGTCCACGAGAACGGGAGGGACAACCTGAGAACAATATGTCTCCAGCTCTGACTGTCGCCGGCGCAGAGAAATAAAAAAGCACAAATCATGGCTGATTTTATTTCTCACCTATCAATGTTGGTATTAGGTTAAAATAACAGTATCAGTTACACCCTGTTCACACATATAAAAACTGCAGGCTCTCTTAAGCCTGAAGCTTTTGGGTGTGCACAACAAAGTAGTTTCCACACATTGTTTTCTAAATCCCGTATCTTAATTATTCATATTTCCACTCCATTTGTTTGAAGTCATTTTACAGAGCTGAGCTAAAGGAGAAAATTCGGTGTTTCCATTTCCTGAGTAGTAAAAATGAGCGTGGGACATGTGAGGCATCAGCCACTTGAGTCTTGAGTCGTGGTGGGTGACACCACAATGTTTTTTGAGTATGTTATGTGTGAACAGGCTTTAGTAAATAAGAGGTTTGTCATTAACATTCCTCAGCTTTACAGTGGTATTTTTCCTGTCGCAGTTACAGGTCTGTTATGTGTGTAGGTGTGTTGTGCATCCTTACCTTGAACCTCAACAACCACTGAATTCGTCAGTGAAAGCAGTGGGAGAAAGAGGAGAGGAGAACAGTTGTCTAGAGGTTAGTGTCAGTGTAAAAGCTTCGTGCAAACATCATCAGCTGTTAGAAACACAAGGCAGAAACAACATCCCAGAGAGAGAGAGAGATACAGACGAGCTGAAATACAGACAGAGAGAAAGAGTCAGAGAGGAAGAGCTGCTGTGAAATCATGAGCTGCAGCTCCACATGAAAAAATGTCAAGTTGTACTTAAATAAATTAGAAATTTGAAAAAACAGTCACTACATAATCAACGCCGCTTGTCCCACATGTTGGCGTTTTACACTGCGAGAGCACACTACATATCTAGTGAGTCACACACTCGGCCGCGCACACACACATGCAGGTTTACATCACATCACTCTGGAGATAATCTCGTTATTATTCTCAGTGTTGAAAACTTTACATTGCTGTATTCTGTCTTTTAATGCGACAATTTAGAGACACTGAAAACATCTATAAAACATAATTTCTATCATGATCACCACCTTGACTCCATGTCCAATGTCGTCCAACACGCTGTAGTCGATGGGCTTCCTGATGTAGCGCACCGGTCTCTCCGGATTGGCCGGAGCGACGATTTTATGCGAGCGGGACGTGTTCTTGTTGGTGGTCAAGATGCCGATCTCCCGCCTCGCCACCTTCTCTTTGTGAATGTCGACGGTCTGAAAAGAGGAAAACAGAGAGAGAGTGAATCTAATGACTAATTTATGTCTCTGGCTTAAATAAAACAAACAGAAAAGACCAGATTTATCCTCGGCACAAACACTTACAGTAAACTCCACATATCTGAGAACAGATTTCTGTTGCTTCTATCATACGATCTAACGTGCAGCAGAAGTTGGTGTTAGAACATTAAAGTCATAATCCTTCATAAAGTGTGTTTTAATAAGACAGGTCCCAGAGTTTTGTTCTAAATGACCAATGAAAGCAGGAAACACGATTCGAGCGGAAGAAGAGCAACTGATGAACAGTTTACAGCGCAGACAAACAAACTGTGGGCCTCAAGCTGTTTTAACATTACAATAATTTTAAACAAGTCGCTTGACCTGGTAACACTAGAATAAATAAACTGTGCCTCTTTCCCTGATGCTGGACTCCACAATGAAAACTACTACACAGAGACACATCAGAATGTAAATAACACTGAACAGCTACTGCTGAAAAAATGACATTTTCATAAACAGTATTAACAACACTAAGAGTGGACAGCCACACGCTCACAATGACAGTGCAAACATGCAATGTTTAGCAGGTATAATGTTTATATATTATACATTCCCATCATAATTTCTGCAGGTATTTGTGTTGACATTTTAATCGGAATGTGGTCTGATATAATGACTTCAGGATTATAAGTTTACCATTAAAATACGTTTCTTTGCCAAATGAGCCTGCTGATTGGTTGACAATATCACAGCTTTGATATAATTAAGAGAAGTTTAAGTCTTTCCGTTCAAAAGTCTTTAAGATGCTCAGACTGCGTCTAAACAGAACATTTCATTGAGCAGCAGAACACTGCAGCCTGAAACAGACAGGAAAATAAATGATGGCATTATAGTACGAATGCTTTCTGAATGGTGTGTGTGTGTGTGTGTGTGTGTTTGTGCGTGTGTGTGTATGTGTGTGTTTTACAGCTCTGTCTCCCTCTTGTTCCTTTTAATAAAAGCTTACTGAGACTTTCTCACAGAGTTGCAAGCTTTGATTTAAAAACTGGGCAGCAACTGTTATTGATCCATCTACTGGTTGTTGCACTGATCCATTAATCATCTGTCCAACTGTCTGTCTGACTAAAAACCCAAAATGCACTCAGAGTGAGAAACACATTTCACACTGTTCTCAGCTCTCACACTGGATATTTTGGTGTGTTGCATTTTAACATGGATGAAAACCTGTTCTTCCAGCCTGGAGTCAGGACTAGTGTTAAACTGTATTTTCAGTGGTGAATTAAAGAGGAAATGTATGTGGGTGAAGGGGATAAAACTGCTGCTTTGAGAAGTGAATTAATCACATAACAGAAAATAAATTCAGATGAATTTCACTTTGCTTTTAGCAGCTCATGGCTGCTGCTGCTGCTGCTGGACCAGACAAGGTTAAAAGTTAAACAGCAACATCACAAGTAACAGTCTACATTACAATTATATGACCAACACCATATCGGCCCGACTGTAACTGCCTGCCTTGAACGTATATGTGTGTGTGTGTGTGTGTGTGTGTGTGTGTGTGTGTTCATACTGGCTGTGTGTTTGCTGCGTCGCTGCTACTGCAGCTCGATCTCTCTACATAGAGATCGTCATGAATAACAGCCATCAGTACTCGAATGTTGCATTTCTTTTCATTATAAACCCTCATTCAGGGCAGCACACACACCCAGAGAGAGAGAGAGAGAGAGAGAGAGAGAGAGAGAGAGAGAGAGAGAGAGAGAGAGAGAGAGGGAGAGAGAAGAGAGAGAGAGAGAGAGAGAGAGAGAGAGAGAGAGAGCAAGCACCAGTAGCATACTGCCCTTTACCTGTTAAATTATTGACATGATATAATTTTAGTCTACATTGAGTTTCTGCTATGGCCATATAGTACGTGTGGCCCCCACTGTGTCCACATACAGCTGCTAAAAGGTAAAAAAAAATATACACACACACACACACACACACACATATATATATACACACATACATATATATATGTATTTCATGTCTGTGTCATACTACAAACTACAGTGAAAGGTGTCAGTGTTAATAATGTTGCATGTATTGTGTCGATATGACATCAACAGATGTTTTCCCTCTGTGTTTTCGGGCCCCCGTCGCATGAGACGCTGAATCTCCAGATCACACACATAATTCTACTTTTGCAACAGCTGTTTTAAGAAAAATAATTTGACACTCGTCCTGTTATGTTGGGATAGTTTTAATTAACCCAAGAAGAAGAGAGTTGTGATCATTGAAGGTGTTAACTAGACTAGACAATCTTTACAGAAGGGAATTCTGTAATTGGCTCCAGTATCTGAACGAAGCAGGACACCTACTGCACATAGAGCAAACTGAATCCTCTCTGTTTGAGACCATGAACGAACTGATGATCTACCGACGCATTTGTTCTGCACTGAGTTTGTGCGTTTGAATGCATCATGCAGATCCACTGTACGTTTGTCTTGATTTCCTCTTGGTGTTACATGATCACATTGTTTGCTGATTGCTCCGGCGTGAAATGAAGAATGGATGATAAAAGATCATCTCAGTGTGGTTCCTCATGAGACGGAGCCTCGCTGCATGAAACGTTCGCCTACATAACAGATGTGACTGTGTCTCGCTGCACAGAAAGCGGTAATTATGACGTGCAATCACAGGCCTGGTCTAACACAGACAGAAGCATCTCATTATCCCTGCATGCAGAGTGTTATACTGATTATACTGATTATTCAGAGGTCTGAGGAGGAGAATGGAGCCTCTGTACCACTGAAAACTATGATTTCAGTCCTCACTACACAGCTCGTCTGTGAAGATACTTAATGTTCAGCGACTTTCTTCTTCTTTTTCCTAAACTGAGTTCACTTTATGAATATGAAGCTGCAGTGTGAGATGTGTGGGTGCAGAGTGTTGTGTAAGCCTGATTGAACCACCGGTGATGCTTCACAACGTTGGGTGCGATCACTCCTACAGGTGGTTTTATTTGTCTGACCGGTTGAAAAACATGAAGAGGACTCGTGCTTTGTCTCCTCACACCGGATTTAAATGCACCCAAGTAACTGGTGCCTGCTGACTTTCTGCAGTAACCCGATATCTTAGATGTGTTTGTGAGAAAGAACTTGAATCTGAATTCCTTGAAGGGGTTATAAGGGGTTTAGAGGAACCCTGCAGGAGAAACCACATTCCTTGTCCATACAGGATTCTCCTGCCCATGTAAATACGCTCGATAACCATGTTTACTTTTACACCAGTGTCTTGCTTTTGAGTCAGGAAATAATGTTTAAATGGAACATGGAGAACCCTGGTTAACAACTCCCTGTCGACTTGATTCCAGCACTGATCAGGTTTTCTGACTGTCTGTGTGTGTGTTGAGTCTCTGGCTGTTGGAATCTGCTGCACTCACCACTCTGCAGGAGTTCATGAAAGACCAGAGCTACGATACAGTTCATCCTCTGCGTTACCAAAGTCAGACTTACAGTTCAGTGTGTTGAACATCATTTATCATCACACCTTTAGTTTTACTGACTAACTGCTGCAAGACTCTGGGGACTTGAGGTGACAGTGACCGGACACTTGGACCAGGTACTTACATATCATAGTATATTGGTTTAAAGGAATACAACCCAGCTGGTATCTTTCCATCAAATAACCCAGATTCACAGGAGTGATGTTTCCTGAATATCAGTACGGCTGTGATTGGGTCGTAAGTATGACGCCGCATTAGTTAACAGTATTCAGCAACAACAGATTATTATTTGTTTGTTTATTTCATCATTTATTTGGCGATGTCAACACAAATACTTCTGCAGCTGGACTGGTACTGGACTGTTGCTAAGCAACGCAACACATAAACATTTTCCTGACCTACGCGCTACATTGCTAATTTTTTACACGCTACCTTCCCTTCATCCTCTTCTGACGACCAGACATCATTTAATTCATTTTAATATTCATCTTTTCAAAGTTGGTTACAATCTAAGATAGATAACGACCGTTAATGTAACACTAATTAGCAGCGAATAGAACACATGTACAGCGGAGTGATACATGTAGTTAAAAGTCCCAGTGCTGTTGTACTCTATATCAGTTTCTCTTTCAACTTGTTAACAAACAGTTGCTTATTTCTTATTTCTACATCCAGCAAACACAGAACAACATGATCGTTCATCCAGCTGATGAATCTCAGTCCAGTGTTCCCTCGCTCTCTTTTAGCTCTGTGTTTGGTCTCCACCAGCTCCTGAGGGAAATATCTGGCTGTTTAGCTGCTAAATGCTCCACTACGTTCTGAAAAAAGCTGCTGCTGCAGCCGGAAACGACAATATGAGAGCGGAGAGAATGAACCAGAGCAGTAAAGTTGTGTCCACACAGATAAACAATGAGCTGAAACTCACGGTAAAGCTGTGTGAAGGCGAGTGGAGCTGCAGATTGAGCTGCAGATTCTCTGCAGGTTCATCACAACCAGAGACAACTTTCACACTGTCACACTTTGCCATCATAACCCATATTTACCAGACCCTTGTGAGCAGTCAGGGGAAAAACGACTAGATTTCAACACTCCAGACCCTTTTTCATGTCAGTTTAGCGTTCTGCAGTTTAGCACTGTTGCACTCTCTCTTTAAGTGCAGACTCGTCCTGAGAGGATTTCTGGGCTGCTGCTCTCAGCATTACACAGTGGGGAGAGCAGAACGCTGAACATAAATGTGCTTGCATGCGTACATGATTACATATTGTGCTCTCTCACTATGAGTAACACTGTACATATGATTTTATGGAGCATGTGCTCATTCTTCATGCATGCTGACAGACAGACCTCAGATTTAAAAACAAAAGTTTGTGGAGGTGGAGGGAAATCTTGACTCTCAGTTTATCATGAGGAAGGAAAACAACTTTTCAGCTGTTGTGTTTAGAAATCTTTGTGATTTTCAAAGGGTTTCAGAAGCCCAGGAGTTTGCAAAATAATAATTCTTCTGAAATTAGATGAGTAGTTTAAAAACCAACCACACTGACATTCTTCTGGTCTCAGCACCGACCTGTGAAATGTGGTTGACGGAGCTCTCCATGCGGCGGAGCTGCGAGGCCTGGATGTCCAGCATCTGCAGCACGTTGTTGGCCAACGTGTTGATGAGGTAGGCGACGCTGGCCAGAGACTGGGTGGTGTAACTCTTGGTCTCCTCCAGCGCTCGCTGCTTGTCTGCAGACTGCGGGGAAAGACACACACAGATTAATAAGGAGCAGCAGTGTGTTCACATACGCAGAAGAAACCAGAGAAGTAACAACCTGACAGACACCAACAAAACAACATGCTAACATGCTAATCCAAAATGAGATTTCCACCACAGCATCTGACATCAAGGGTTACCCATAATCCCTTGAGAACAGATAGAAATATAAACAAATTAAATTTTACATTTCCTATGTAATTTTATATTCAACCCCCTCATTCCAGGTCATTTTATTAGTTTCTTTTTTATTTACTTTTATTTGCTCTTCCAGATATTAGATTTTCTCCAGCAAATTTTTATCTGCTCATCATGAAGCTTTTAAAACCTTTCCAGTTTCACAGGTTCAGTGTGTTTCTACTCTGCTCTGTCTGAAGAGATTCACCATATAAAAAGGAAAAGGAGAAAAACAGTAAATACTCAAACTCAGACGCTTGAACCAACAATTACAAACAACAACATTTTTCAATTACCAGAATCGTTGCTGATTAATTTTCCATCAACTAATTAAAAAAAAATGTTTCAGGTTTAAACAGAACTCATTGTATGTTACAGTGTGTGTGTGTGTTTCTGCTCCAGAGGTCAATCACAGGTCACAGGTGAATCACATTGGCTTGTTCATTCATTGATTCTGCTCAACAAGCACACACACACACAGACACACACACACACACACACACACACACACACACACATTTTCTATGATTTGTGCTGGAGTGTCACATTCAGCATTTTAGCAAGACAGAGGGACTGTGTGAGTGTGTGTGTGTGTGTGTGTGTGTGTGTGCTTGTCAGTGACAGGTCCCTACAAATAACAAATATAGTAAGACTAGCGTGTGTGTCTGTGTGTGTGTGTGTGTGTATGTGTGTGTGTGTGTGTATGTGTGTATGTGTGTATGTGTGTGTCTGTGTGTATATGTGTGTGTATGTGTAACCATGTGTGTGAGTAACTGTGTGTCTGCAGCTATACTGAATGTGTACATAATACAGCAAGGCATAAGGAGATGCATTGATGTGTGTGTGTGTGTGTGTGTGTGTGTGTGAATGTGTGTGTGTGTCTGTGTGTGTGTTTGCTGAAGCATGATGTAGGTCAGTGCAAACTCGTTCATGCCTGAGGTTGACAAGAAACACACTGACACCCATGTGTATCCCTCTTTCACACACACACACACACACACACACACACACACACACACACACACACACACTGTAACGTACAGTGAGTTCTGTGCAAACCTGAACAACAGGCTACAAACACACACACAGTTGGTGTCACAGGCCGGAGTGACCCACAGCCCTACATCCACAGTCAGAGCTCAGACAACACAACAATACTCCATCAAATGTATTGATTATACTGTTTAAAGGCTAAAGGAAACGCTTGATTCTGATTGGCCAGATGCAATGTCATGAGTGTGTGTGAGCACTGTTTAAAGTGACTCAGTGTTATTGAGAGCATCTTTCATGTTGTTAGATCAGGACGACGAGATAAATGATAAATGAAGAGTTCAGACACACTCCAGTGAAAATGTAAATAAAGTTACTGCTGACTGATTTTCACACATGAACACACACATTTGGCACTTCTGCTTGATAATGAATGAAATAATTAAACAACTCTATCATTTTAGTTCCCCTGTCCCTGTGTCTTAAAGTGTCTATCAGTTCAGACAAACTGTCTTCACCTGACAGACTAATAACAGAAAATCTACCTTTGTAAAAACAGCCTCCATGACGAACAAACAGATGGGAATCCTACATTGTTTATTGATTAATTTATCTGATTTCATATTTGGATATGAAAACAAATCTGCCTCAAGCCAGGTCTGCCTGGAGAGGGTTGATTAGATGTTGTTATTGGCCAGTGAGCCCAGACCTGGACCACACAGAGCAGCTCTGCGCACCCTGAATGACAGGCACACAGAGAAGGCCAGTAAAGACACAGTAATTTATGTATTTTTTTCATGGCCCACTGGGAGTGGGATTTCTCCCCCCGCCCCCAATGGTCAGTCTGACTAAAAGACAGGAGGGGCTGAGCGAATCTACAATGAAATAAGATTTTACCAATTTGAAATAGTATAATCAATGAGTTTCGGTCAATGTTGATATTATGTCAGTCTGCGAAAATAAATCAATGTATAAGAAACACTGGTGTTATGAGGGAACACTGGCTCCTCTCCTCAGGTTTGGACTTTGCTCTGGGAGTTTTTTCTGTTCACAGAGAAGAAACACATTGATGAAAAGCTGTAAATCTTTTCAGTCCAGTTTTACCCTTGTTTCATCTCATTTTCATCTCTCCTCTACCTCCTTTTATTCTCTTGCTGTTCTATTCTCTGCCCACCTCTTTTTCTATTCTTCCCTCCTCGTCTGTTCAGTTTTTCTCCACTCTCTCTCTCCTCTCCCTCCTATCTTCATCACATCATCCTTATATCTCTCTCTCTTTCCCATCAGCCATCTGATGTTCTGTTAGCAGTGACCTAGTTGGAGGGTTGCCTCCTCTGGCCTGAGGATAGGGCAGAGCGACACACACACACACACACACACACACACACACACACACACACACACACACACACTGCTGCTTTTTTCCCTAATTCAGACTAAATATATGAGCTTCATGTACATGAATCAGATCAGATCTACATGGAATCATATGCACGCTCAGATTCCTCTGACCTCTTTTCTAATGAAGACGGACTTTATGTAGAAAATTCCTGCTGTTAATTTCTATCCTGCTGTTACAATGCAAATACAACATCATACAATACATTCTCATAATCGATTGATCTGTACTTTTTCAAACAAAAATAGTAAAAAAAGCCAAATAATAGCAGATTTCAGCCTCTAAAACAGAAGATTTTCTGCTTTTCTTTGTTTTATGTCATTGTAAAATGAATATTTGGGGGTTTTGGACAAAACGAGACACTTGAAGACGTCACCTTCAGGTCAGATAAATGTTTTCACAGGTTTTTCATGTTACATACCGTGTATCAAAAAAAAATGGAATGGAAGAAAATTGTGGCATCATTAATACAGGTTCAGCTGAAACACTAAAACCTCTGCATTAAAGACTGTCTGTAATAAATGTTTGTAGCTTGTCTAAGACACTGAGAGGTACAAGCAGATCAGTGTGTGTGTGTGTGTGTTTTCTACACCTGCAAATTACAGACTTGTCAGTCACATGGCGTCTACTTACCGACCATGCGTGGACGTGTGTGACAGAGGAGAATCTGAGTGTGTGTTAGATTGAGACACACTTCATAACTCTTTACAAGTGCCATTCTCTACAGCTTTGAACCTGGTCCAACAAGTCCCCAGTCTGAACCACTCGTCTAAAACACACACACACACACACACACACACACACACACACACACACACACACACACACACACACACAAAGGTCTGTTTGTACCTTCTTTCAGAGAGAGACGGCCACCAACGGCCAACAGCTTTTACCATACAAGGACAGGTCCCTCTGTCAGAGAGAGAGCGCGTGTGTGTGTGTGTGTGTGTGTGTGTGTGTGTGTGTGTGTGTGTGTGTGTGTGTGTGATGCCTGCTACAGTTAGTTATTCCCACTTCAAATTCATAAGAAATCATTCACATTAGAGCTGAAACCATTAATCAATTATTTGACTAGTCCATTTACAGTAAATATAGATATACTGATGATCAGTGAATCATTCATCAATCAACATCCTGCAGCTCCAGCTTCTCACATGTGAACGTTTGCTGTTAGTTTCTGTGTTATGTGATTTAAAATGTTTTGAATGTCATCGAGACAATAATCAGCAGATTGGCTGCAACTTATATTAACATTTTTTAATGAAATATTGTTGGTGATCAGTTGTTTGTTGGTGCTCTCCTCTGGTTCTTGAAATGTAGGACATTACTAACTGCTGCAGATACAGATGAGGCAGGTAGAGTCATCTGCATTTGCCAAATGTTAAATCAGGGTTTCTTTAACATTCACCAAATAAACATTTAAAATTTTTTTAGACCTTTTAATACGAGACAGAATGAAATTCAATATTTTTATTCATAGTGGTAGAATAATAATGGAAACCACTCATATTTTTATCACTTCTTTGGCCAGGACTTCCCAGCTGTATATAACAATAATCCCTAGTGATATAATTGATAAATTAACAGGACCTGGACCTGTGGATGGATCACTGAGCAGGGCACAGGCCCGGGGGTCCACAAGGTCACAGGGCCCCTGGACCAGAGCCTCTGTATGAAGTTACAGTCAATATTTCTGGTTTGAAAGTCACAGAGTTCAGTTAAAAGACTAAAGAGACACAAAACCACGGTCCTCTAACAGCCAACTAATGTTACTGTCCAGAGCAGGCAAGAAAAATGAATCGAGGCCTTTGTGAATGAAATTAAAGATTTTTTATAACTCTTCAGGAATCTGTCCGAGGGAACTGCATTCAGAGCTTTTTAAGACTTTTCCAGACACCCAGTAAATAACTGTTAGAACGAGCTTAATATCAGAGAACACAGAACAAATTAAAGAGGAGTTTTGCTTTAGCAGAAGAATGTGACATAATGTCAGCGTGAACACGTGATCAGCCGGTTTGCCAAACTTCTGATCACAAACCCATCTTTCCAAGTGCTCAGCCTGTTTCGCCCCCGCAGGAGCTGTTCCTGGCACCAACCCTGAAGGTGGAGGCTGATACTCCTTCAACTGGAAAACCAATCGCCATGGTTTCCAACTCAAAACACACACACACACACACACACACACACACACACACACACACACACACACACACACACACACGCGGCCAGTGTCCACGTCCTGCCTCCTGCAGTGGTACCATGTGTTTTCAATGAGCAGCAGGAGGTCGAGTTACATTACGACTACCTCTGCTGACAGCTAACTGGTACCAGCTGTGGAGGACCCAGAGGGAACAAAGCGGGACGAGACCGGGGGAGTGGGGGTGTCTGCACATGCTCAGTGCTGCTCAGGGGCCTCAGTGGAGAAAACGCACAAATGTTCAAATCCCAAGTTGTGTTTTATGAAAAATGAATGTTGACTAACGGAGGCAGAGGTTCGACTCGTCTTCCTGCTTCAGTTCACATCACGTTCACCAACTTCTTTATATTCTAACAAACATATATATTCCAGGTTTCTCTATAGAAAAGAAGAGATGACTGTGTAACATGCAGCTTCAGTTACAGCACACAGTGGAGGTGTGGGTGGTGTTATATTGGACCACCTGGACTCCTACATGAACACAGGGTTTAAAATAGACAATCAGATAGAAACAATGTTAGGAGACTGGATGTTTAACACATTAAACTCTCCGAGTTAAGGCTAGTTAGAAGTTTTAGGCAAAAATCTTTATCATAGTTACGATTAAGAGTTATTTTCAGTATTCAGTATTTCATTATTGATTAATCTGATGATTATTTTCCTGATCAACTGAAAACTTCTGATCCGTTTTGGTCAACCAACAGTCCAAAACCCAAAAAACCCTTCTGTCTAAAAGGACATACAAATCAGATAAAATCAATAAATCAGAACATTTGAAGATATGAAACCAGGATGTTTGTTATTCTTGCTCAAAAAACTGATCATCAAAATAGTCCCTGACCAATTTTCTGACAATTGACTGATCGATTAGTTGACTAACCATGGCAACAGTCCTGCAAAGACATATCCTAATTGTTAATAGATCAGGAACTTTCTGACCAATCATTGAATGCCTCAGTATTTGGCAGTTTTTCATATTGATATGAAAAGTATCATTAACAGTATAATGGCGAGCAGCTGCCCCACATTAAATACATCCAGACAGATTTAATCCCCACAGTCTGAGATCGCTGTGGCCACTGTACCCAGGAGGGGGTCACACAGCCAAGTACAGCTTAACATGGGTCAAGCCTGAATCCAAATATTTAGCCCATAAAACAGGATCAACAGCACTACTGGGGTTATGTAACAGCTCCCCTCATCTGCTGCAGGGGGAATGTAGGCCATCCACTGGGTCCTGAGCTGTTTAGCCCCGTTTGGACATGAATTAATGAAGGAGAAAAGAGTTGTGTTTTCTTGAGAAGACGCGGTTTGATGGCTGAGAGGACAGAGTTACTGCTCACAGAGACAGAGGACGTTGTTGTGAGTTATTTCAAGGAAAAATGGACAAATGGACAAAGGATAGAGACCGGAAGGGACGAAAGAAACATCAGAACAGGATGGAGAAAGGAAGAAAGAATTAAGTAAAGAAAGAAAAGGGGAGAAAATCTGTTCAATCATTCCTTCATTATTAAATGTTAATTAAAGGGTCCTCCAGCCTTAGAGAGGACAGACGGCTAACGCAGCCTGTTCTGGTGACTGACAGTGAGATTCACACACAGAAATGAGATGAATATGAAATGTGGAGATGAACAGGTGTGTGTTTAGAGCCGACTGAGGGGGAACAGTTGTCCATAACAGCCTTGCCTGCCCACGTATGAACTGCGCACACACACACACACACACACACACACACACACACACACACACACACACACACACACACACGCTGCATTCATGTCTCCATGAACCAGCCAAGGAGAATGATGGCAGCCTGGTAAACAGCTATCTAGCTGTGTTAATATGTAAATAAGATTTTCTCCTGTAAGCCGAACGTGCTGATCATCACTGGATGTCTCACATAACCAGGACTGAAACAAAAGGTGATCAACAGACGATTAATCGGCAACTATTTGGATAATTGATTAACCGTTAAAGCCATTTTCAAGCAAGAATATTAAATAATTCCAGAATTCTTTAACTAATTATTTGTTTGTGTGGTGCTGGTGCCTTGTTTGGTTTAAAGATATCTTATAATGCCATGACGAGATGGCATGACATATATAATATATATAAGATATTATATTATAAAATTCAATTAATTCATCTATTCATTTCTTTGAATTACCACTGTTTGACATACAACAAAAAAAGACGATTGAAGATCTCATCTTGGGATCTGATGATGGAATTTATTCACCGTCTTCTGACTTATACATTGACTGATTCAGAAAGTGTTGCAGCCCTCAACTCGACCATGTTATTTAGGAGAGAGGAGTTACAGTGGCCCTGCAGAGGAGCGATGATAGGTGACTAAACAAGCCGACAGAACCTCGGGGATCGCCTGCACAAACTCACTCTGTCCACTGCAGAGCCTGGAGGGATTATTTCACCCACAATGCCGACGAGTACTTTCTCTTTTCATTCATAACGTAACATCAAACACCATGAGCAGATTATATAATGAGGATGAGAAGGTTCATTATTAACCAGTAACTAACCATTTTTAAGATAACCAAAACCAAAAAATAAATAAACTTGAACTAAAATAAAAACTAAAAACTTAACTTTTCACAAATTTCACTCTTCTTGGCCACACCGCTTCAGTAAATTTGAATTTCAGTAGATTTTTGTCATTCTTCTAAGGCTGAGACCACATTTACTCATCATCTATAATTACCAGTAAAGTAATAATTTATATTTTCCTCTAAAAGAGATGTTTTCTATGCCAGGTACCCATCCATACCCACGAATGGATTGCCAACTGGGGAAAGTGGGAAACTGTTGAGGAACTTAAAGCCCCAGATTGACTCCACATCATTAGGGTCCAAATAATTTGATTAATCACAAATCTGTGAGAAGCTTGTACCACTAAAGTCCAATCAATCAAATGTGACAAATTCTCCATCTTCCATCTTGCAGAGGAACTGTGCAAGATCTAGTTTGTTTTAGTTTATATTGATCAAATTGCTTTTATTTTCACAGAAAAAACATCTGGCAAGTTTTATATAATTCCAAGTCAAAGATGTTGAGTTTATTATCACAGAAAACTATGCAAATACTCACATCACACAGGCCTTTTTTTTCTTTTCCTTTTTTTGTTGTTGCATTTTTGGCAGTTAATCATCCATCAAACTTTGTCTCACTTAATTTCCTGCTAATCAACTAATTGATCAATCAACTGATCATTTCAGCTCTAGACTCCTGGTAGGTTTCTGGATGCGTAGGGAAATTATGAAACTGCCATGAATAGTCGGGGTCAATAGGGGCCCAAAAAACAAATCTTTGCCCTAAGGCCCCATAGGAGGTTGGACCACCCATGTCCACACCACTCCAGTGACTGGACTGAAACCAGATTTAAAACAACTTTGTGTGAAAAGTTCCTGCTATAATCCCCCAAAATAATGCTTATTTTATTTGACCAAAAGCCCAAATATTCCATTGACAATCAAATATGACAAAGAAAAGCAGCAAATCATCACAACTGAAAAGCTTTTTTACTGTCAATTAAGTAATAATCAACTGGCAAATAGTTGCCAATTAATTTTCTGTTGATGGAGTAAGTTTTAACTGGGTCATCCTTTTCTACTAATTGGAGAAACGGCTGAAACTAGTGTCTCGCCAAACTCCCATAGAAACATCTCCATATTTTGTTTTACCTGCTTATCTACACATGTCACATCGCTTGTAGAACATGTTTAAAGACATTTTATGAATAAACACGAATCTCTCTTTCATTCGGGACGCTAGCAATACACCAATTATACACAATATTGAGTAAAATGTCAACTTTTATAACTAACTTAATTAAATTACATTCCAACAGTCACGTTTCACCACAGCACAGCACAGTACGCGGCGGTGCTGTGCAAACCAGTTAGAAAAGTTTATTTTTCTCAAGAACTGTTAGTATTTGGTGGATTATTTGTCAGCCGAATTAGCTTCAAAGTTCAAGATGTTCAGCCGTAAAAAAAAAAAAACAGTTTTTAAATTGGATTCGGCGTGAGTTTTATCTTTTATACAAAAGCTAACGGTAACATAGCGGGGCTTGTTACAGTCATTCCATCACTCCCCTCTCAAAAACGCCCACTCCCTGCTAATACTATACCCCGACATGTTATCTGGCTTGTCTTCTACACACCTAGGTGTTTAAACACTCGCACGTACCTGGACATAGTTGCTTTCGCAGTATTCCGCCACTCTCTCCAGGTTGGTGAAGCTGTCCAGTAACGCTCTCCGTCCCGCAGGAATTTCTTCCTCCAGCAGCATCTGTAGCTCCGCCATCTTTACATGGTTCTTTACTACTAAACTAACGGCTGCGGCGCGAGCTGACCGGACGCATCCTGCTGCCTTCAGGAGCTGTGGGAAATCTCAGCTCACGACGAGAACAAACTCGGAAAGTGGGAATTTTCTGTCACACTGGAGTCGATGAGATGTCACTTCCCAGGGATGAGGAGAAGCTGGAGCCAAAATCTGTGCTCATTCACTCGAGAACTGTACTTAAGAAGTAAATGTTTGACTTTACTTGAGGATTTCCATTTTATGCAACTTTCAGGGGGAAATATTTTCACACATTTACATCACCTGACAACAGCTGTGAAAACTGGGACAAGGTTCATGACACTGACTTCACAATAGTAATAGTGATGTTTAGCTTAAACACATGATGACAAACGGTATATATGTCCATGTAACTGATATTTGTCTGACACTGTAATTCATAACAAATTTGTCAAGTTACCACATTAACATCCTGCAGTAACTTTTGCTAATGACTGACAACCAGTGGTGGGATGTGACTAATCACATTTTAAGTATTTTTAAATACTGCACTGAAGTACAATTTTGAGGTGCTTGTATTTGTCTTAGGTATTTAAATGGTAATTTATACTTTTACTCTCCTACATTTATCTGACAGCTTTAGTTTGTTTCTTTTTATATGTAAAACATATAATGAGTTAATCAGTTTTATATACAAAATATTTCCCTCTGCAATGTAGTGAAGTATAAAGTAACAGTGCTGGCAGCCCTCCTCCTCCTCCTCTCTGAAGAAGGCAAACCTTCATCTAATGGATTTCTGCAGGTTTGTCCAAGTTGAATTTTACACTTGTAAAGATCTTTTTTATGAATTTAATACCTGTTTCATGATCGTACTGGGGCAAAAAATGATTAGTGACAACATGGCGTTGGAGGAAAACCCTACAGGACAGCAAGTTTTGAGGAAATTTAACACATTTTGTTTAACAAAGATGGGTTTAACAAAGATGATTGTTGCCACCAACAAGCCAAAATGTGGGAATTTGATTAATTACAGCTTAGTTCTCTGACTGGACCTTGACCTGTAGGGTTGACTCTGATGCTGAACAACTACCACAGGAGCAAATACTTTATTCTGCTCAGCTGCCTGTCTGTTAGAGCAGCAGCTCCACCCTGTGATAAAAAGCTGTCATCACACCAAAACACCCGACAGCTGCTACTGTACACGTACTGTATTTCTTTATTTACAAAACCATCCCCAGGAAAACAAAGTGCTAGGTAATATATAGTACAAAAACATACATCAGACAAACAAGAAAACGGATTTTGATTAAGAGAGAGAGAGCGAGAGAGGTAGAGATAGAGAGAGAGAGAGAGAGAGGTTCTCAGGGTTCAGGCCGGGACGTCCAGGTTCTCGTCTCCTCTCGGGTATCCCTCCACCTCCATCGCCATCAAAAACTCTGCAAAGAAAAACAAGACAACCACAATATCTCATTATTAAGGAAACCACACACTCACACACACACACCATCCATATTTGAGGACCCTCATTGACACAACCCTTATCCTGTAGGATCCCTCCTGTTGCGCCATCTGGTGGCAGCATAGAGAATGAGGTGATACTCTGTGTCCACTGGTTTGAGCTGATTCCCTCATTCTTATTCTACTGAGACACACTGATCCAACTCGGAGGCGCAGAGTTCATGGGGAGAAATGACACGTTGAGTCCCTGCATTCATTTCCACAGTGGATTGTTTCATATGACAAAAAAATATATACAAAATAAAATATACATATCCATTATGCCTTCAGTATAATTTCACAGAACCTAGAGTCATATAAAAACAGAGTTGTGTTTAGAGGAGTGACTCAGCTCCTTAAGGCTAATGATTTAAAACTCCTTAATAAATATTTGATTCTTTGATTAAAAAAAAGTCAAATGTACAAGCATGCGTACATAAAAATGCTGAGGCAGATATTAACTACAATTCCCAATGTGCATTTTGTCAAGAAACAAAGAAACATCCAATCAGTGAGCTTAAAATGAGCCCCTGATGACAAGTGGAGAGAACTGACAACACAATCTGCAGCTTCAGTGACTTCACTGTTAGATTTGCGCCTCTGATTGGTTGTTTTCCATGGCAGTGGTGTCTGAGGCTCATGGGTATTGTAGTATTAAGAGCCATTTGCTGAACACTGAGCATATTTTTAAAGAATATAAATGAAATGGAAAAATCCCTTCTGGAATCAGAACAAATCCCTGGCAACTTACCAAGCAAATAAATAAATAAAAACAGGACGTTTAAGTCAGTTTAGCTCCATGTGTCCCACCTTCTGTGTAGTCGACGTCCGGCCGTGAGGAGACGACGGCCCAGGCCAGGCCCACCAACAGCGCCACCACCAGGTTCACTACAATCCACGGCCGCAGGATCTGCTGCTCTGAACCTGGAGGCCTGGAGGAGGAGAAGAGATTATAGACCAGAATAACAAACTGATGAAGAGATAACAAACACAAGAATCCAGATTTCACTGAAAATCAAGTAGAAAAAAAACCCTTTAAAGAATCATAAGAGTTTAAATGGATTTGGACACTTTATCAATGAGAAAGAAACAATTTCTTCTGAGAGTCAGTGCGGATATCAACGTACCAAAGTATCAATAACCTGGATATCAACGCAGCACAGACATATTTTATTCAAATATCCCCAGGTAAAACATTATTCACACAAATGAGAATTTGAAAGGAAGTCAGTAAATCACCTGCACCAAGTTTTTCACTGTTGACTTCAAAAACATAAAGTGAAGACGTTCCAGAAAACAAAAAAATCAAGAAACTGTGCCTCTAATTTTGGAAACTCATTGTAAGAATGATAAACTATATTTTCACTTCAAATTTTAACATTATGGTCACAAGGAAATCACATTCATGCATCTACAAATAGAATTAAATAAAAGAATGAAAACATTTAGAAAACTAAAAATTACATGAGAGTTTGAAGAAATGTTTTCATGTGTCAAAGCTCTTTTTTTAATATTGTTATCTATGTAAGAAAATGTCACCTATGAGCTTCTATATATCACTTAAAAAATATAATTTCTGTTTGCTTTTTTTTTCAAGACGACATTAAAACTGTCAAATATAATAAAAGAAATTAAAGTTCTCACCACAGAGTCTCGTTGGCTGTGGGATAAAGGTTGATACGATCACTGGTCATTTGTTGGCTCAGCGACAGGATCAGGGCTATAAAATACACTGAAAACAAAGACAGACGTTATAACACATCATCATCATCATCATCATCATCATCATCATCATCACCATGCCCTTGTCTTGTGTCACTTACAGAAAGAGGCCAGAACAGTGGGGTCCAGGGTGAGGAAGCCTCTCAGGGCCATGGAGGCCTTGGCCAGGTTCACTCTGCAGGTGAGACCAAACACACAGGTGTTAGTTCTTCTTGTTTATCTAAAGTACTTGATCGGTGCACAGGAGTAAGATAAGTTAATAAGTTTTTAGGATTGTTTCTGAGGTCGAATGTCATTTTCTTCCATGATTAAGTTTGGGCCAATAGCGCAACAGCAGCTTATTACTTAAAGAACTAGAATCACCTCCTCGTGGTCGTATCCCTCCGCCACTCAGACTAGTTCCAGGTTACATCCCTGTTTATCCAGAGTCAGAGAAAATATGAACCGTTTGTGTGAAATTTTGTCATAACTGCTGTGAAGTCTTGAGTAACGGCTAAAAAGTGTTTTTTTTTTGTGGTCACACTGATCTTGACCTTTGACCTTTGATCACCAAAATCTAATCAGAGTCAAGGTCAACGTTTGCGCCAAATTTAAAGAAGTTTCTTCAAGGCGTTACTCAGATATTGCATTCACAAGACCAAAATCATGTTTTGTGAGGTCATCATGCCCTTGACCTTTGACCTTTAGTCACCTTAATCTAATCAGTTCGCCCTTGAGTCGTTTGCAATCGTACGATATTATTCTGTGTTATTCATCTCATCAGTTTTTTTTTTTTTGGATCTGTTCAAACAGCCCGGCCCACACACACCTGTCGAACGCAGACACGGTGCTGATGGCGAGCAGCAGGTAGAGCAGGGACTGGGCGGGGTAAGCCAGCAGATGGTACTGCTGCAGCAGGTTGGGCAGCGTGGTCATCTGTTCGCCCGCCAGCACGTACACGACGATGATGTTCCACACCGCGTAGCCGGCCAGGAACCCGTGAGAGAACAGACCGATCACCCTGCACACACACACACACACACACACACGCACACACACACACACACACACACACACACAGGACAACAAGTTAGCTAATGTTACACCTGGGTCATGAGAAATACTGCTTTCTGATTGGCTGGTGATTGTTTAAATTGCTGATTACTGTTGTGGGATTTATGCTCTATGTATTCTGGGAAATGGAGTTGTGTGGCTTATGTGAACAACTACAAATACTTGCGTCGTGTGCGTGTGTGTGTGTGTGTGTGCGTGTGTGTGTGTGTGTGTGTGTGTGTGTGTGTGTGTTTGCAGACCTGAAGCTACTGTGGACCCTCAGTGCGACGTCTCTGGTGGTCCAGATCTGTCTGGGGTCCATGTAGTCATCCATCAGCTCTGAGTGTCGGAGCTGCTCCACTCGCTCTCCCTGGAAACGCCCTGCATGAGTCAAAATGTCAGACGTCAACATTCAAGAGTTCTGTGTGTGTGTGTGTGTGTGTGTGTGTGTGTGTGATCAGTGTCTGAGGATAGACATCAGCTCGGCCTGCGGAGGATTAAAGAGGCTGCTGGTGCCAACAGCAGCGTGTTCTGGGTTACTGAGGGTTTACATGAGAATACCACTGAAGAGCAAATCAAATCCTGATTGGTTTATATGAGCACAAACTTATTTATGGGTTGTAATGTACGGTCACTTCTTACACATCTCACCAGCAGAACAGCCTTTTTCAGACTTTTCTGTCTCTGCAGTAAAAAATATTCAGTCAGTATATATTTAATTCATCACGTCTCACACCACAGTCCAGCTGATTAACGAGATCAATAACATCAGTGAACGATGTGAGAGGGGGGACATTTAGTTCATACAACAGAAAATAATTGAAAACAAACATGCATTATTTTATGTATTATTTAAATCCAGTTTACAACATTATATACTGCACGAAATAGAATAAAATAATATCACATCACTACATTTTCCTCTACTTTAAAGTTAATCTAAATTCAAATTTTCTTCCATTTGTGTAACTTTTATTGAGTTAGTTATTAATAGTTATTATATTCACTGTTGTTTTTGTGCCTGTTGGTTGTATTGTTTATATTATTATTATTATTATTAATAATAATAATAATAATAAACAACACTGTATGTTCTTCACTATGTTCTCTATGTGTTACTGCAGCAAAAGCATTGTTCCTGTTCCTCTAAGAAGCCAGAGCTGGAAGCAGGAAGCTACAAATTTAATAGTGACTTTAAACTTTACAGCGACACACTTATTTTTTCCACTTCACTTTTCCAATGAAAACAAGTTGTGAACACAGTGATCATCTGTTTTTACGCTAATATGTTGAACTTGTGATCAAACAGCTGTGTTCTTCCACATCCAGCAGCTAAAATATCATTATTATAAATCATTATACAGTGTTTTAACCTTAAAAAATGTAAAACAATAGTTTGGATGATAAATTGAAGCTCAAAGGTGAAACTTTCTGAAAATACAAATAATACTACACAAAAACAAAGCTTTGACACGGAGCCACTTGTTCCATGAAGCTGTAAGAATCGGATCCACACTCACTGTTCCTCTCCACGAAGACTTTGCCGACCGGCTGGCTGTGTCCGTGGGGGGCGGAGAACAGGGAATGCTGGGGGATGGGGGACTGAGCGTCTGTGATGATGTCGTCATCTTCGGCTCCCAGGTCGTTGCTGTAGTGCTCCGTCGCCTTAGCTTTCCTGCCAGGTGACACGAGGAAGAGGATTTTGGCCAAAGCCACTTCTATCCCGACAACTCGCCCTTAAATTCATGGTTCCCAGAGGATGAACCCTGAGGACTTTCCTTTGGTTCGTCAGTTCATTCGTTTATTTAACGCTGGTACTCACTTTTTCCTCTTGGTCTTTCTCACAGCTACAGTCGTCTCCTCTCC
The DNA here is from genome assembly GCF_002814215.2 of Seriola lalandi dorsalis. NCBI lineage: Eukaryota > Metazoa > Chordata > Actinopteri > Carangiformes > Carangidae > Seriola > Seriola lalandi. Next base: position 766,442 of record NW_019525035.1, on the reverse strand, counting down.
GTCAGAGGCCGGCTCAGCCATGTTACCGTTTGGCACGTCAGCGTGTTCTGTTTCCTGGTCTGACAGAACAACAGAACAACAGAACAACATCAGGACTTCAGAAATGAGGAGTTCGTCATCTTTATAAAGCTTAACCCCCATATGTAAACGTACTATACTAGTCTGAGTGGCGGAGGGAAACAACCACGAGGAGGTAATTCTAGTTAATGTAATGTTGTGTCTCTGTGTCCAATGGGGTTTGGACTTGACGCACTGTGTTTTACACACAGTTCTGTCGTGTTACGTCTGATGTAAATATACAGGTGAAGAAAGAGCAGGTGACGCAGGAGAAGCTTAGATACCGATAGTCGGCGCCTTCTTCTTTTTCTTCCTCTTCTGTGGTGCCGCATCCGGCGGCTCTGGGGTCAAAGGGTCTCTGCTTTCAGAGTGGCTCCTGTTGACCCCTTCCTCCATCTCCATCTCCACACCCACTGCAGAGGAACACAGTAGAACACAGTAGAACAGAGAAGAACACAGTAGAAAAGAGTAGAACCGAGAAGAACACAGTAGAACACAGTAGAACAGAGAAGAACACAGTAGAACACAGTAGAACAGAGAAGAACACAGTAGAACACAGTAGAACAGAGAAGAACACAGTAGAACAGCGTAGAACCGAGAAGAACACAGTAGAACACAGTAAAACACAGTAGAACACAGTAGAACAGAGAAGAACACTGTAAAAAAGAGTTGTAGAACAGAGTAGTAGAACACAGTAGAACAGAGTAGTAGAACAGAGTAGAACACCGTAGAACAGAGTAGTAGAACAAAGTAGAACAGAGTAGAACACAGTAGTAGAACAGAGTAGAACAGAGTAAAAGAATACAGTAGAACACCGTAGAACACAGTAGTAGAACAGAGTAGAACAGAGTAGAACACAGTAGAACAGAGTAGAACACAGTAGAATACAGTAGAAAAGAGTAGAACAGAGTAGAAGAACACAGTAGAACAGAGAAGAACACAGTAGAATACAGTAGAAAAGAGTAGAACACAGTAGTAGAACAGAGTAGAACACAGTAGAACAGAGGAGAACACAGTAGAACCGAGAAGAACACAGTAGAACACAGTAGAACCGAGAAGAACACAGTAGAACACAGTAGAACAGAGAAGAACACTGTAAAAAAGAGTTGTAGAACACAGTAGTAGAACACAGTAGAAGAACACAGTAGTAGAACAGAGTCATAGAACAGAGTAGAACACAGTAGAACAGAGTAGTAGAACAGAGTAGAAAACCGTAGAACAGAGTAGTAGAAGAGTAGTAGAACAGAGTAGAACACAGTAGTAGAACAGAGTAGAACACCGTAGAACAGAGTAGTAGAACAAAGTAGAACAGAGTAGAACACAGTAGTAGAACAGAGTAGAACAGAGTAGAAGAATACAGTAGAACACCGTAGAACAGAGTAGTAGAACAAAGTAGAACAGAGTAGAACACAGTAGTAGAACAGAGTAGAACACCGTAGAACACAGTAGTAGAACACAGTAGAACACCGTAGAACAGAGTAGTAGAACAAAGTAGAACACCGTAGAACAAAGAGCAAAGTAGAACAGAGTAGAACACAGTAGACTAGAACACAGTAGTAGAACACGTAGTAGAACACAGTAGTAGAACACAGTAGTAGAACACAGTAGTAGAACACAGTAGAACACAGTAGTAGAACACAGTAGTAGAACATAGTAGAACACAGTAGAACAAAGAGCAAAGTAGAACACAGTAGTAGAACAGAGTAGAACACAGTAGTAGAACACAGTAGAACACAGTAGAACACAGTGGTAGAACACAGTAGTAGAACATAGTAGAACACAGTAGTAGAACACAGTAGAACACAGTAGTAGAACACAGTAGAACACAGTAGTAGAACACAGTAGTAGAACACAGTAGTAGAACATAGTAGAACACAGTAGTAGAACACAGTAGTAGAACACAGTAGAACACAGTAGAGTGCTGTGTGGAGCTGCAGGTGTAGACTCTCCTCTCACCTTCTCCCTGCTCCTCTCCGTCGATGATTTCCTTCTTCGGCTTCTTCTTCTTGCTCTTGACGGTTGGCATGGTGACGCGTCCCTGTGAGAGGATCAAAGGTTCAACATGGCTGAACGCGGCGAGTGACCGGGATCTTTGAGCGCGTGACAGTGGACTGTGATTTGGGTCAGTCAGTGAACGTTTAAGGAGGACGCCGCGGTGGCGCGATGGTGATGCCTGGTTCAGATAACTGGATTAGCCTGAGCCCTGAGGACAGGTGGGGAAGGGAGGCTTCAGGTAAAGGTGTATTTTACAGATATTTAAAGAGAGTTTGGTCCTGTTCGGTACAAGATAAGACTTGTTCACATACAGTTTATCCTGGTTAATTAATCTAAAAAACACTTTTACCCAAATCTTACTTTCTTTGGGACAGTTTGGGCTCCAGTGTCTTGATCCAGCAGATCTATAGATGTTGAACAGGAGGAGCCAGATATCGAACTCCATCCCTACTGTTTCTGACGCTGATGAAACGCCTCTGTGTATTTCCCCATATTTAAAAATAAGAATATTTAACAGTGAATTCCAGATTTTCTTTATCTTGCCATTGTTTTCTTGGTCTGCTGCTACATGTGAGAATGAACCTCGTGGCTTAATTAAAAATAGAAAGACATCCGGTTTCTGTCCATTTCCAGCTTTTCAAAATAACAGGGAGCAACACCTGGACGAGATATAAGAAGTCAGGTGCATCATCAGTCAGACTTCAGAGAGACGTCTGAACTCATCTGTCATCGGTTCTTTTTTAAGTTACTTTTTTGGGGGGTATTTTTTATGCCTTTATTTTGACAGGACAGTGTAGAGAGACAGGAAACTGAGGGACAGAGAGAAGTGTAACGACATGCCGCAAAGAGAAAAACCAGGGACCCGCTCTCCACTGTCTCTGTGATTGGCTATCTCAAACCGGACTATGGTACAATGAATTCTGGGTAAATTAAGACTTTTTTCAAAATAAAAAAAAAAAAAAAAAATGGCGGGACCGAGGAACCACATCCAACCGCTCAGCTCCATTTACCTCAGCAGAAAATGTTTATCTTTTGGAAGAATTCGTCAGTTACAAATAGATAAATTGAAACAATGAATGAAAAATAAATTAATTAAAAAAACTGATTTGGAAAAACAAAAACTGTGGTCTCTAAAAACTCTTCCTTTCTCATTTCTCTCTCCATAACAATGTTAGCAAACCACAAATTATGTTTGCCTGTTTTTGATGTTGTTGGGTGCTGCTCAGCGCAGGTGTCTTTGATTGTTACCATGGTAACATTGGTGTCAGGTCCACAGTGTTGGTCCAGTCTTAAATTCGTCTAATGAAAGTCAGACTGTTTCACAAAATTAAAGACTGACTCATTTTAAGGCAAAAACAATAGACACCTTACCCCCGGGGCTAACTCAGGCCTAAGGCAAAGCATGTTACCATGGTAACAACGAATGACACCTGCACTGAAGAGCAGCACCCAACAACAAAAAACAGGAAAACATAATCTGTGGTTTTCTAACATTGTTATGGAGAGAAGAAGGAAGGGAAAGAGTTTTTATAGACGGCAGCCATTTTATTTTCCAAATCAGATTATTATTATTTTTTATTGTTATTGTTTTGTTGTTGTAAAACTTCCCTGTAACTGTTGAATTCTTCCAAAAAACAAACAACATGCAGGTAAACTGAGCTGAGTTGGATGCGGTTCCTGGGTCGGCCATTTTTTTTTTTCATTTTTGTGTTAAGTGTTAATTTACCCATAATTCATTGAACCACAGTCCAGTTTAAGATAGTCAAGAACTAAACTGTTTTTTGCAACGGATGAATTCAGACGTCTATCTGAAGTCTGACTGTTTGTGAGATATAAGACACAGTCAACGTCCATCTTTGTGAAACTTTCACTGCTTATTTCTTTTCCTCTGAACCTGTTTATACTGTACCGCCATAAATTCCCTGAATACTTGATCAGTTTTACAGCAGGACGACCTGATGACACAGACATTCAATGATCATACTCATGCAGCTTTTAGTTCGAGCTCTACATGGTGCCACTTAGTTAAGAGTTAAGAGTTTAACACCAAAACACAAACACAAACAAAATATAAAAACATGATACGATGCTGCATCAATATGAATTAAAATCAGTATTACTTCAGTTGCTGAATGATAACTCTCTTACTCTGGCTTGAGTTTTTCTAATTACACACCTGGTTTATGTCGTAATAAAGAACAAATTCTAGACAAAGACACGTTTAAAAGATATTTCCAGGTGCATTTCAGTGAATGAGTGTCAGTGCTCACCTGTGCGGCTCAGTCTGTGTTGTACGGCTGTGAAGAGGAAACACTACAGACAGTCACTGTGTCTCTGATCTCATCAGGCTGAGGGAAAGTGTCTTAGGGTGAGACTCAGTTCAAAAACTGTCCCTCCTTCACTTTGTCTTTGTCTCCGTCTCTTTGTCCTCGTCTCATCCTGAAAGGTGAATTCAGAGTCACAGCAGAGTTTCACGTCTTCAGATGAGAAGCCTGAAGCGTGAATCAGAGGGAGGAGGTGACATGAAGCAGAGAGCAGACAGAGACGAGGAGAGGAGGCTCATCTACAGATTTGAGACTCGTCCCCAGTGGAGGGGGGGGGGGGTTTAGAGTGGCAGGTGGATCTTGCTCTGAGCCCTGACAGCCTCTGGGAGCTTTGTGATTGGTCGATCAGCTGCAATGTCACCAGCTGGCACGGCTACAAATTAGCCACAGATGCTAATAATCTCTCGTCCCGTTTGTTCTATAGAAAAAACACAACTTTTAAATAACATCCTCTGTTTTTATCAACATGTAAAGTTCCTACCAAGTTGAACTGAATTCACATTTAATCACATTAAATCACAGTTACAACCTTAATGATTATTAATGAGTAACAACAGGAGACACAGAGCGGACCATGACAGATGTTACAGTGAATATCAAGGTTTAATTTTAACTTTATCTACATGGTAAGAAGCCACGTCAACAGTTTGCATCAATGTGAGTCATGTGATGTGAGTCTGTATTAACTGTGGTGACCTCCTGACCTCAGTGTATTAACAAAGGGACATATTAGCTGAAAATTCACATTGTAAAGTTGAAATCCTAAATGTTCCTCAATGTAGAAATGTTTTTTTTTTCTGTCGTAGTACTACAACGCCCATGAGCCTCTATTCCGAACACTGTGTTGTTGTAACTGTATGAAAGTGCAGAAACTGAGCAGGTGTGCTGGTTGTGTCTGAGGTCAGAGGTAAAAACCCTCACAGCACAGAAACCGGGCCGACACAGTGAATCCTATTACACACACACACACACACACACACACGAAGCTGGAGTGTGCCACTAGAATAATTATGTATTTATTCTAAATTAATGACAATAACAATAAAACACACTTTTAGTGAGTCATTAAATTTATTTAAAAATCTTACACACTTCATTTATTCGTCAATACCAACAGTTTAATTTATAATCTGACCTCATGAATAAACATTTCAACATGTAAACACAGTAAACCCC
>NW_019525035.1:760749-760870 GCF_002814215.2 Seriola lalandi dorsalis | reverse complement strand
CCCCCCCCCCCCCCCCCCCGTTTGTATAGATGACAGTGAAGCTGAATGATGCAGAGAGAAGACACTAATCCTCCTGTTAAACCGTCTGAGCTACATCTGCCCTGCACAGGATTAACCTGAG
>NW_019525035.1:752091-760677 GCF_002814215.2 Seriola lalandi dorsalis | reverse complement strand
GGGGGTGGGGGGGGGTTTAGAGAGACACAGACATGATTTTATCTTGATCTTTAATTAATTAGCGCACGTACAGTAAGCACATGTGTCAGAACGGAGCTGCAGTGATGGAAACGTCTGGTTGAGTTGAACCAGTTCAAAGGTTCAGAGTCAGAGACGAGGTTCTGCAGGAGTCACGGAGCTCAGCCGTGCAAAGTAACGACGCTTCTGGACTTACAGCAGCTTCAGTTCATATATTATATAATAACAATGCACTGGATGAAACGACAGAGTAGAAACAGTGTTTAATGTTCAGGAAGAGATGAACCTACAGAGTGAGTTTCAGCTCATCGTTGATCTGGACACAGCTTCACTGTTCTGGTTCACTCTGGTGAACACAGTGTTGTCACACCTGCTTGTTTTAGTCTGGTTAAACTGAACGCTGCTTCGTTTTCCCCGGTTAGATGTTGTTTGAGGATTAAATTTACTTTCAAGGACGTGTTTTCTTTTGTTATTTTCTTCTACAAGTTTCACATTTTCCTCTTCTGACCAATTTGGTTTTCTTGCCTTCTGACATTTTTTTCTTCTGGCCAACTCAGATGTTAACCGGTGTCACAAGCTGGTCTCCATGGAAACTGTAGAATTGTACCGCTGTAAAATCTCTTTCACTGCTGCAAATGCCTTAACGTTTTTCCTGACTGAGCCTGATTTCCTGCCAACGCTGAGACTGAATCCTTCTGATACTGAGGTTTAACTTAACCAGGCATGTGTTACTACAACTCCACACTTTACTTCACTTTTACTGCAAATCCCAAACACAAACTGGCTTAGTGACGTTCTCCTCAGATCTTCCTCGTTCTCTCTCGTTTCCTGTCCTTTCATTCGTCTCCACGTCTTATTTACATTTGACTGAATCTTTCTTTCTATCCTAACTGCTGCTCTTATTTTCTATTTCCCGTCCTTATCCTTCTCTCCTCATCTCCTCCTTTTCTCCTCCTCCCTGTTCATCTGCATAATTCCTCCTCCCTCTATCAAACCTCTCTTCCTCGTTTCTCTCCTCCTCACCTACTTTCAGATCCTTCCCTCTCTGTTTTGTGCTCCTCCCCCTCTCTACTCCTCTGCTCGGCTCCAGCTGACAGGGATCCACTGCGGTTCCTCCTGAGCCTGCTGGATGATGGAGCACAGCTGGATGCAGGCGTCCTGCAGGTCGTCGTTCACCAGCACACAGTCGAAAAACTGTCTGTACTTTCCCTCCATCAGCCAGGAAACCTCCTCCAGCTTCATGAAGTCGTCCTCCTGCAGGAGCAGAAACATGAACCTGTGTTGAATGGACACTCGTACCATTTTCAATATGTGCTCCTCTTTCACCGTTAGTCTTTCAGTCACGCCTTGACGGAACTTCTTCAAATTTGGCACAAACATTCGCTAGGACTCAAGGATGAACTGATTCGAATTTGGTGGTCAAAGGTCAAAGGTCACGGTGATCTCACGTTCTTGTGAATGTGAGATCTCAGTAACGCCTCACGACATGTTTTTCTCACAAATTCATTCACTTATTATGACAAAATCTAGCCCAAATGTCTATAAGGACAAAATAAAGTGATGACATTTTATATCCAAAAGGTCAAAGGTCATCTTCACTGTGACATCATAATGTTCTGCAAAAACACCTCTGGCCATCATTCAACACTGTAACTCAGGAAGGAGAGACTGTGACCATGTTTCTTCTAGTTTTATTTTCTAGTTTTTTATTCTAGTTTAGGAACTGTTTTGAGGTATGGCTTCTTAAGTGAGAAGAAGCAGAGACTCCCTGAGAACGTGTCTATGAATTCACTCATTTCAATGTAAAAGGAAACTAAACTCAGATTGTGCCAGTGTTGTGTAGTAACTGGTCTGACTGAGGGTTCAGACGGAGAGCGGCGCTCTTACTGTGAAAGCTCTGTTGATGCTGTAGTGTGTGATGAGCCCGGCGTCTCTCCGACTCTGTCTCAGTCTCTCTGGGCCGGGGGCCTTGATGAAAATCACGTAAGGCTTCAGTTTTCTGGTGCGCAGTGGTGGGATACTCTGTAACAATAAAACAGTTCATCTTGGATTACTATATTCATCCACAGCTGAAAATAGCCCCCAACAAATACACCACATTCTCCTGTTAAATAACCTTAGTGCTAAAAATGACAATGACTCATGGTTCAAGTATCTGTGCCACGTCGTTATAGGACGTCTGCTGCTTAATGAAACTCACGTGTGGCTCGACATCGATGATGCACATCCGTCCTCGTCTCAGCACGTCGTCAATGGCGTCGATGCTGGTCCCGTACAGGTGTCCTTTATACTCGCCGTACTCCACAAACCTGAACACACACACATGAGAAATTAGTTACCGATTAAAATGAACTGAGTTGAAGACACAAACACTTCTAAAGCAGCAAGTTCAAAATACAAGAAATGCTAAATAAGAACCAAACTAACACTGAGCACTATTAAATGCATAATGAATGAAAATACAGTCAAACAAGAGTGTCCTGTAAAAAAAAACAAGCCCACAGCTCGTCTGTTGATACTGTAACCATGACAACAAAGACCATGTAATGTTGAGGAAGTACTTATTTTAATTCAAATCATGATCTTTTCATAAACCTAACCAAACCGTGGCTGTTATTATAGTAACCATAGCAACAAAGGTAGGTACACCACTCTCAATACAGTCCGTTTATTATTGTAACAAAACACAATTTAAACCATGTGAAAAGTGTAACTGGTCAAGAGAAGATAAAAGCTCACCTGTGGTTACAGACCATGTACTCAAACAGCTCTTTGGTGACAAAGTGGTACTCTCTTCCTGTCTGCTCCCCTGCACTGATTGGACGAGTGGTGTCTAATGAAACAGAACAACAGCCACAACCAGGTGTGTAATTATTACAGTAACTGATGGTTACAAAGACGCAGAGTCCAGCACCATGAAGCAAATAAAGCAACAAGCCCCTGACAACAGCTGTTAGTCACTTCCTGTTTGTTGTTCGTCCAACTTTGTCTCTCAGAAATTCTGTTCCTTACCAACTAAACTACAACAACAAACATGTTTTGTAGGAAATGTAACAAAATTTAACATAACAAAAAATAACATAACTTAAACTAAAGTAAAATGAAATAACGTAACATAGATTAACATAACATAAAATAATGTAATGCAGTGTAATGCAATGTCATATAATGCAATGCAACTCAACATCACGCAATGCAATGTCACGCAACCCAACATCACGCAACGCAACGTCATGCAACGTAACTTGAGGAAACATTTTAAATGAATGTGTTGAATTTGTGGAGGGAACATACGAGGTACGGGTCCCTGGAAGGTCGAAGGGTTCAGTTTGATGAGTCTCTTCCTCAGTTCAGTAACTCCAACTCCTGAAGCCCCTGTTCAGAGGAGGAGGAATACAATGATGGTGCTGGACAACCACTGGGACACTGATCAAGAACATGAACAGGGTATTACACAGTAAGAGATGGAATATAAGCTCTACACAAATTACTTAAAGGGGTATTCAAGCAGATTAGTATTGTAGTTCCATAGAGTTTGGAGATTTATAAGGTCTTTTATTTTGTCTTTTCACTTCTACGCTGACGACACTCACGTATCCGTCACGTGATGATCCCTGGAGACTAATTGACCTGAGGCACTGGCTGGACTCGATGAGAAGTTAGACATGACATGATCAAAAGACCCTGCAGCAGAAATATTTGATCTTTTTACAGTATGGAAAATTTTATTTAGTTAAAAAATTAAAAAATTAAACTTTTTGCATTACTCCATTGTTGTTATTATAAGATTACAGTTATTACCTGTCAAGTAATACAATAACTCTAAGTTATATTATATGTAAGTCTTAGCTGGATATTTACAGACCTTGACCTAGAATGAAGGTAACTGAAGATTTGTCTTTACTTTTAAACTTTACTTCTTACTATTTAATTTTCCAGTTCAGCAGAAAATATTTGAAAAAGTTCTCAAGACTCTTTTCTTCACTTATGTTCTGCCATTTTATTTTGCTACTTGTGTGTTTGTTACTGTCAATTCTTTGATATTTAATTGCTTTTACTGTAAAGCACTGTGTAACTTTTGTTTTGAAATATACTCATAAACAAACTGATTCACCAAAAACAAACAAACAAACCAGTAAATTGCTTGTGGAAAGTCTGCGGACTGTCCCTTTAAAGATGTTTTTGCAGGGAGGTGAGACTTACTACAACTACATTATTACAACCCAAGTAAGCCATAGTAAGTATGGCAATACAACACAAGAGACCCTGTTTCAAATAGTTTCTCACCGACAAGGATGATGAGGCGGTGGTTTTCCTGCGGGGGGCGCTGGTACAAAGCCACCTCCTCGTAGGGGGTGGACAGAGCACTGCTGCTCGGGGAGCAGGAGGTGCAGGACTGTCTTCTCTTCCTGAAGGACGTCCTCCTCCAGAGGCGGAAACTCCGACGGAAACCAGCTGAGGAGAAGTTCATCATTTCATTTCAGTTCATTCATTTACTGCATATTTGTCACAAAATGTTTTTGGACTTCTTCTTCTTCACATTTTGAATCTCTTTTTAATTCTTCCTGTTTAGGTCTGACTTGTATGTCGAGTGTGTCACTGAATGTGTCTCACCCAGGTAGATCCCATCAGTAACATCAGAGTCGGACTCATCTGAAGGAGAAAAACATGAACTCTTCACTCTGTCTTTAGGTTAAATTCATTTTAAAATACACCGGATTTAACTCAACTTTTCATTTGTTTACATAGACAACCATTCTACTGTGGAAGATATAAAATGCTTGATTTTAGAAAACTGCACAAAGAATGAAAACTGTTCAGCAGTGATCAACATGCAACGTCAATAATTTAGCTGCATGTCGAGCACGAACTAATCAGACTCACCTACCAAAATGCATTTCTTCCAGATCTGTGGAAAGGAGAAAACAACAGTCACGTCATCAGCACTGATGGATACGGAGGTCCTGAAAGGCAAATTACTTTTTTTTCTTTTTTTAGAAAACCAAAAAACTTAAAAACACGTTTTTCCATCAGGATTTTTCTCAATGTTTGCTTTTGTAATTGTGATTTCTGCCATTTTTTTTCATCTGTGAAAACAACCCCAGAGAGGCAAGTGAAAAAAAATATTTTGGGGGGCAATGATTTTTCTACATTTCTTTTTTCTTCCCTTCTTCTCCTTGTGGCGGTTGTTTATACAGATACAAAATAAAAATAAAAAATAGAAAATGTAGAAAAATGTGTCAGGGCTTGTTTTTATCGATGAAAAAAACAAAAACTCAGTGCTTCCGTAGCTGGATGTGATTAAAGAAAAACCTATATTTTATACATTATGTGTGTATATATCATTATGTCTGACATGTTTTACCTGTTAGGATGCGTTTGTCATCAGGATGTGGTAGATCGGCTTCTGGAACAGAAAGAAAACACACTTCATGGCAACAGAACACTGGAACTGTACGATAAAATAATAATAAGAGTCATGAAAAGCCGCGTAATGACGCCAAACTCTCAAACTCTGATTTCACATTGTTGGACAGTGATAATGGGAAGATTTAATGCTCAAGATGTGACATCAGCACAACATGAACAGTATCACTTGCGTGTGTGTTTCTGCTGAATCACACCCACCGTCATCAGCCAGGGTCACTGAGGTCAGCAGGGTTAACAGAGAGAAAAGAGATGACTGTTAAAAAGATATTTACGGTCAACAGACAGGTGAAAGGACAGGTAGGAAATACCAGGAGAAACAAGGTGTGACTGAAGTGAATGACTTCATCTCACTGGCTGTCAGTTTGTCAACATAAGAACAACTACAGACCGGTTTACAAGACGAGCATCAAGAGGTCAGTCTGCCTCCTGTTACTTCTTTGGAATTAAAACTTTCAACACTCTTTTTGGGGTGACGTCACAACATCTGTCCAGAGACTACAGATGAAAATATCGATAATGTTAATATAGCCAGAATCAGTGGTTTTCAGTAGAGAATGGAAAAAAAAATATTGTTTAAACCAATAAATGAACGAGAAATTAAATTTATTCTTCCAGTCTGGGGTCTGTCGACTTTCTGCTACTGCAGATGCACATTGATATACACTGATGTTAGTGATAATGATAATAATGAAGAGTCCTCACATGGTCTGATGCAGGTATGCACCTGTAACGGCTGACACCACCACTGCTCCCTCTGTTTACTGTGGAGAGAGAGAGAGAGAGGGAGAGAGAGAGGGAGAGAGCGAGAGAGAGGGAGAGGGAGAGGGAGAGGGAGAGAGAGGGAGAGGGAGAGAGAGAGAGAGAGCGAGAAAGAGAGAGGGAGGGAGAGAGAGGGAGAGAGAGAGAGGGAGAGAGGGAGAGAGAGAGCGAGAAAGAGAGAGGGAGAGAGAGGGAGAGAGAGAGAGGGAGAGAGGGAGAGAGAGAGCGAGAAAGAGAGAGGGAGAGAGAGGGAGAGAGAGAGAGGGAGAGAGAGAGAGAGATTATGTTAAAAAGCTGACGTTGAACTGCAGCTACAAACAAAAAGTAGAAGAACCAGAAACACTTCATCTGACCTGAGAGACAAAACTCAGGGCCAAAATATTTAAAGCTGCATGATGTTCACAGTAATGGGAAATATAACTCAATTTATTCAATTTAATTTTTTTAACTGGAAAAGCACATTTCAGAAATCCAAGTAGAGTCAAACAGATTTGCAGTAAATGAGTTTAAACAGTCGTCACCTCTTCAACATGCTGGCAGAGGGAATCAGACCGGCGCAGGACATAGCACAGGGCAGCTTCCTGGCCTGCCACCACTGTCCGTCCGACTGGTCGACCACCTCCAGCAGGTCTCCTCTGCTGAATGGCATTCCTGCGTCTGGACAGGGGATGGAGGAGTCCTGCAGGGGGCGGTAGTCCACCATCGCCTTCATGTACACCTGAGAGACAGACAAAGATTAAAGAAATACTCTTCATCCCTGCAGGAGAGATTTACGCAGAATACAGAAACTCACAGGTTCAGGTGTTTTTACATATTTTATTGATGTCAGATCTTTTTGCATATTGTTGATTTGATATTTTCTTTTATATTATATTTTATATATATTATATTTTATATATATATATAAAATATAATATATAAATTATATATAATTTTCTTTTATGCTGTTTGACACTTTATGATGCTCACTTTGGATTTTTCTTTTATCTGCTTTTACTTTTGTTAAGAAAAAGTGCTATATAAAAAAAGTTAGTATTATTAACATAATTATCATTACTATAGCCAAAGTGATATATTTGTGTTTTTCGATAAAGATGAATTTAATTGTAAGTTGCTTTCATTTTAATAGTAAATAGATGAGTTTTACACATTAAGGGCCCAGTATTACAAAGGACCAGGGATGTCACAGGAAAATTAATAAAGCATTTCCTAAATTGAACATTTTAAATGCTGGTAAAACCTTCAATATGATATGATTGGTTAGCTCTCCAACCAATCAGAGAGCACTGATGGCCCAGAGTGTCACAGACAGGCTAACAGGAGAAGCTAAATGACTAAGCTAATCGATTGACTAATAGGAAAAAAGAAAAGCAGCTGGAAAAAGGAAATGGAAATTGAAGAGAGAATCCAGGAATGTATTCCCATTATTAAAATGCCTTTTCAAATTCTAATATCTATTCTTGAATTCATAAATATATGTATAAATGGTTGATTTAAGTGGGTTTTATACTGTTTTTGTTGAATCCATTTTTAAATATCAAGTATTTATTGATGGATTCATTGTTCATTTATAAATTCTTTTTACAATTCAGATTTTTAATTGAATCTGAAATTAAGGAAATGCTTTATTACTTTTGCTGTGACATCCCTGGTCCTCCATACAGTGTATATTTATTATAAGGAGCCTGTCATATCAGCAATGCTTAAACTTAACAGTGATTTTTATATTTATATTTACAGATTGAAGATGTATGTGCTTGTGATATCACCCATCACTGAGAGAGGGCAGCAGAGAGACTGAGGATGTGTGGTGGACGTTTCTTACCGGCCTCTGGCTGCTGCTGCTCTGAGCTGCATTAGGAATCACTTTAAACAGGATGGTTCCCTGAGAGTTGATCTGACACAAACAATAAAGAACTGGTCACATATCTCAATAACCAAATGTACATCATACTATTTGAGATCCCACAAACAGGTTTTTATACACTTAGTATATTCATTTCTTCACATCATGAACGGTGCACACTCTTTTCTTTTCATCACATTTAATTAAAATTAAAAAAGCACTGTCCAGTAGTGGAAGAAGCAGATCATTTACTTAAGAATAAATACCAACACCATAGTGTAGAAATCCTGCAGTACAAGTACAAGTATAAAGTACCAAAAGTACAAGTACTCATCATGCAGGAAGGCCCATTTCTGTATTATAATAACTGATCCATTCATGTTTAAGGACCATTAATGATACATCAAAAGAACAATATTTGGAAAATGTAAATATTTTCCACCATTGGTCATCTGTGTCCTTGCACATAACTCAACATGGTGTTGTTTTTCTATTAATTGTTATTTATTTTCCTCTGGTGACCTACCAGTATC
>NW_019525035.1:708215-752071 GCF_002814215.2 Seriola lalandi dorsalis | reverse complement strand
GATGTGTGGTGGACGTTTCTTACCGGCCTCTGGCTGCTGCTGCTCTGAGCTGCATTAGGAATCACTTTAAACAGGATGGTTCCCTGAGAGTTGATCTGACACAAACAATAAAGAACTGGTCACATATCTCAATAACCAAATGTACATCATACTATTTGAGATCCCACAAACAGGTTTTTATACACTTAGTATATTCATTTCTTCACATCATGAACGGTGCACACTCTTTTCTTACAATATTTGGAAAATGTAAATATTTTCCACCATTGGTCATCTGTGTCCTTGCACATAACTCAGCATGGTGTTGTTTTTCTATTAATTGTTATTTATTTTCCTCTGGTGACCTACCAGTATCTGGATGACCTGTTCTGGCTCCAGACCCACCACAGGGTTACCGTTCACCTCCACTAACATATCACCAGGATGGAGGAGGCCTGAGACACACACACACACACACACACACACACACACACACACACACACACACACACACGTTAAGCCATTATACTGCACATTTTGACTGTGTTTAATATGTCATTTAGATCTCTGGTATTATATCTTTTGCAATGTGTTGTCTTCATATACCTCCTTCAGCACACACACACACACACACACACACACTATATTTTACAGTTTCATCTCACCACTTCGGTCGGCCAGTCCTCCATGAATCACCCTGGCGATGTAGATCTCTCCCGTCTCCTCGTCCCTCCTGATAGTCGCCCCCTGACGGACAGTTAATCCAAATTTAATCACCTTTAATAGCAACTGCCAGGTTTTAATGAAGGTTTGTATAAAGACTTGAGAAATAAAGGAAGTGTAAAAGGAGTACAAACACAAATGGAAGACTGGATGAAAGCAACTGTTGATATAGCCTGTAACTGTTGCCATAAATGTTTTTATGTTGTTTATATAATTTATTTACTTTCGTAAGACCAATTCCATTATTTGTAATTTATTCGGGTTGCATTTGTCATATGTATATTGTTTCATTTACAGATGACCATACAATACTCCTACACAGACTCAAATCATGGACAGTTTATAATGGGCTGAAGTCATATCTCTGACACAAGAGCTGCTCATGTATTATGTATACAAGAAACCAGACTTGATTTGTGGAGTTCCACAAGGCTCAATGCTTGGGCCTCTTCTGTTTAACTTCCTGCTCAAAACTGGGCGCCTACATTTACCACAATGAAACTTGACCACCGAAAATTGGGTGGGAAATGGGGTGTGTTATGCTATTTAGTGCTAATGTAGCCTGTAGCCTGCAGTGGAGATGAGTGGGGTAAAGAGGTCTGGTAAGTTCATATCGTTGTTACTCGAAACCCCCAGATTGTTTTTCTTTTCAAACATTTTGTCTTCAGACCCGACCGATGCTGACTCAGGTGACATCACTTGAGGACATTTATCAGACTTCACACAGTACAGTACAGTACAGACTTCAAACTACTGTTCCACCATTTTCCAACACCTGGAAACACACACAGAGGTGAAAAATCATAGGAATTCCCCTTTTAGTCGTAATTATGCAGATGACACCCATATTTACTTTAGTCTGTCACCAAGCAATGGTGACAATGATTAGATGGGCCTGAGCTTCCATTTACTAATTATAATTATATAGCTGTCACCACTGCAGTCATCAACTCAGTTGCTCATCTTGATTATGTATCAATCAAATGTTTGCCAATAATGCATTAAATGAAATGAGTATCATGTTATATTGGTGTATGGAGTTTTGTCCCTGTCTTTAATATATGAGACTGAAAAGATACGACAATGATGATGATGATGATGATGATGGTTTTGATGATGGTCACACTTTTGATGACAGCTGGATGAAATTGGGACTGTGGATTGAGAGAATGTAATTTCTCTGTACCTTTAAATATTTGGAGGTTTCCCTCTGAAGTGCTGAGATCCATTGATGTCTCTCAAAGGTGTTTGTTGTCTAAGAGTTGATATAGTTGCCTGTTTCTGATGTATTGTTAAAAATAAAACATTGTTGTGATATAAATGCTGGTTTAGATCTACATCAGTAGGGTTTCCTGTTTGTGAAAAATTTGCTAAAGAACTAGTGGTCAGTTTTATTGTCTATGTCCAGAACCAGGAGAGGAGACAATTTGTTTTGATCTACTTCGTCTTCTTCTTCTTCTTCTTGGCTGTCAAGCAGCCTGTGCTCTTACAGTCTTGTTCGTCCTCCAGAGGAGCTCCAGAAACTGATCCATTGTTGAACCTCACGTGTCCATTACTACCACTGACGCCTAACCTGTGGGTGGCACCAAAAGTCACCACTGTCCTTTTATAGCCTCCGTTCATTCGCTTCGGACTCCGAGATGCCGGAAAGCCGTCTGCACAGGAACTCGCCGTTGTGGAGGAGCCAGATGAAGAAGAGGAGGACGAGCGGTGCCGCGGGTAAGGCGTGGGAGGTTTGCGGACTGCTTTTGGAGAGATCGAGGAGACCCGTGGAGGAGGTGGGGGAGGAGTTCGCTGTTTCAGCTTGCGCGGAGGTGACGACTCAGCGTGTTTGCTCGCCACTATGAGCCCCTGGAGCTTGTCAACCACCTCAGCCAGCAGGTTGAGCGCCTGGGCGTTCTCTTCCACGCTGTCAGTGATCATTTCTGTCGCTGCTACCATCTTGTGGCCAAGATGGCGAACATCCTGAGTGCCGTGCTCGATGCTACTGGCCACTGTCTGGACAGTGGACCTGAGCTCCTCCACGCTGCACTGCTTGGTGAACTCAGGAGGATGTGGACAGAGTTGCGGTTGTTGATGCTTGTTTCGTGTCCGTTTTGGTTGATTCTGGGATCCATTGTGATGAGGAGAGGTAGAGTAGCAGAGCATCGAGGGACGATTCAGAGGATCTTCATAGTGTTTGTCATGAGATCCGGTTTGCCTGCCAGGGGTGGGGAGAGTGCTGGCACCCTGCTGATGAGCGGAGCGCTGAGCTGCAGGAGTAGAAGGTGCTGTGTGGGCTCTAAGAGGACTCATCCCAGGACAAGATGGAGCCCTGCTGGGTGCGGGGATGGTCCTTGATTGTCCTCCTGTACCTCGCTTTTTGTATAAGACAGGGGAGTTGGGAAGACTGAGACTGTAAGCCGGGACCGGAGGGGGAGGGTAAGCGTAGTCATCACTGCTTCCTCCAGGAGAGGCACCTTCTCCCCCGCTGGGTTTGGGTTTCTCTGAAAATGTACCTCCATGTGGAGAGGAGGATGAAGACCAGACAGAAACATAGTGCCAACGGAAAAATTAACAAAACATAATTAAAAAAGAACAGCAAGATGATGAAAACAATGAAGCAACTTGACGATAAGGAAGTGTGTGAGTTGAAAGATAAACAATGGGTGAAAAGATGGACTTTCCATCAAAAGAATGGGAAAATGAAATGCAGAAATGGATGAATGAATGAAGGGATCGACATGATGTATTATAAAAACACCGGTCCTGCTTTGAGGATTAGAATCAAAAGTGTTTTATCAATGTTTGTAAATCAGGAAATCATCTCGACCAATCAGAAGAGTCCTAACCTGATACTGTTGGAGCTCCCAGGACATGGTGTTCAGGTTAGGGCTAGATCGTTTGATGATAAAGAATGACCCAATGAAGAAATGATCAGATGATTGGTGACTGATGATGATGGACTGACCGCCTTCCTTTCCTCCTCCTCTTACCGGTACAAAATGCGGGGCTAAAGACCGAGGGAGCTGATTGGTTGAGCCTTTTCTTCCAAAGCTCTGCGGTCTGCGGACACAAACAGCAGCTTCCTGTTGACTGATAGCGGGGGAGGAAGGGGCGTGACCGGTCTCCCCTGGGGAGGGGCAAAAGCCTGGCTTCACTCTCATTCGCTCTGAGCTCCTCCCCCGACCACGCCCTCCTGGCAGGGTCAAGGCGCTGCAGCGTGAGGCGACGAAGGCTGCTCCACTGGCTACGAATCACTCCTACTCCGTCTCCTACACTCGCTCTGCGCTCTCCTCCACTCTTAGTCAATGAAAGATGAGAAACTCAATTCTTTTTAATGGGTTTTTCACTTTTGAATTTTTCAGTGAATTATTGTTCTCTTAAAGCCCCTGTGTGTAGAATATTTGTGTGACTGTAAAAGAAATTTTTTTAATGTAGAATAATGAGACTTTCCTGCTGCAGCCTGTGTTTCAGTGTCCTGGAATGGGGCTTGTTATGGAGAACCAGGACGTCACAGGAAAAGTCATAAAGCATTTCCTTAATTTCATATTTTAATAGGCATTAAAAGTGGGAATTGTAAAAAAAAAATGTATATTTCCTGTGACATACCTGGTCCTTGATAACATACATGTCTGCAGCAGTGGCTAAGACATTTTTAAATCTGACACAAAGGTCTTTATCCGTTTCTCTTTTTTTCCACATCTGCAAGAAAAGTTCTAAAATGCAAAGACAAGTGAAAACACTACTCTGCATTTGGTCATGGTCATTTGGACGTGGTCATGATGAAATACTGTGTTTTACAAGCTGATTGTTATAAACTGAATTATAAATCTACAGTGAGAAAAAGAAAAATGCATCTCTCCTCTCTCACCAGCGGCTGGTTGTTCTTCACCAGGCAAACGATCCTCATGGCCTCCTCGTCCTCAGGTAACTCGTCAGGCAGGGGGGGTAAGAGAGGTCCGTAGTCTGCCTGCGCTACACTGTCGTGGGAGGACAGGAGGGCCTGGCAGACGGGTGAAGGGACACAGAGACAGGTCCAGGTGTTTTAACAGAGCAGCAGATGTGAGGAAACACAGGTGAGTTTGTGACTGACCCACACACCTGTATGTGAGGCGAGCTGAGAAGGCTGTAGAGCTCTCTGGCTTCAGCTGAGGGACGGTGGACCTTCTGTATGACCGTCATGATCTGATGGACACGAACACAGAATCAGATGTGAACACTCCAAACTGGAAAGACACAACAGATTTAAATAATAAGATCTCGACTTTTCCTGAAACTTGACTTCACACATCTGAGAATCAGAACTTTGTTTCCTCTTCTCTCAGAGTTACCTGCGATCCTTCAGGTAAAAGTATGACTTTACCTAAAGGATCTGAATTCTTCTCCCACCAGTGTGTGTGTGTGTGTGTGTGTGTGTGTGTGTGTGTGTGTGTGTGTGTGCATGTAAACCTCATGTGAGAGTCCTGAGGCATAAGGCAGGAACGGGCTGGGCATCAACCTCTGAAACTGCAACAGGCACTCATACATCTGGAGAGAGAAGAAAGGAAATGATATCATCACCTGTTAAATGATGATGATGATGATAATGATGATAATGATGCAGTCCATGTTTTAGTGCACACCTGTTGAATCAGGACGTACCTGCAGGAGGGCGTGCAGCCATGGTGCACTCAGCAGTTCGTGCAGCATCTGAGCTCCACTGACGTTTCTGTTCACGGCCTGACCGACGTCGTCCACCACACTAGACAGCACCTCACTGACAGCTGCACACACACACACACACACACACACACACACACACACACACTCTTAAAACATGCTATACAATTCCAATTGGCCATGGGATGTAACAAGCTTTCTGATTGGCTGGAGAGCTAACCAGTGGGTTTCACCAGCACTGAAGGCTCAGAGTAGCACAGAAAGGCTAACAGGAGTAGCTAAATAACCAAGCTAATTGATTAGCTAACAGGAAAAGGAAAAGCAGCTGGGAAAAGGAAAATTAAAGAGGGAATCCATGTATTCCAATTTTTAAACTGCCTTTTCAAGTACTTTGTTATTTATTCATGAATTAATAAATGTATTAATAAATGGTTTATGCTGTTTTTGTAAATCCAATTTTAAATATTTAGTATTTATTGATGGATTAAACGTTCCTTTATAAATTCTTTTTTACCATTCCTATTTTTAATACCTTTTAAAATATGAAATTAAGGAAATGCTTTAATACTTTTCCTGTGACACCCCTGATCCTCCACAGTCTAAATCTGTATATTTATCAGTCTGCAGTTTCACAGCAGATGTTGGAGGTTGGAGGTTTCTCCTGAGCAGAAGGTGAAAAACAGACATGTCCGTGCTGGACAGGATTACCATTACCGAGGAGCCCCGACCCCGCGGAGAGACACTAATACCATCAGAATTAGGTTTTAGATGAGATTAAATTCAAATGAAGCCCAGGTCAGGATTTAGACCTGAGTTCAAGGTTAGGACTGAACTCCAAACAACAAACAATAAATGTCGTCAGTGAAGGTCAAGGATCAAGGATCTAATGGAGGCTAATACAAGGATGTGTGGGTGTGTGTGTGTGTGTGTGTGTGTTTGTGTGTTTCTCACCATGCTCCATTGCTTGTCTCATGCTGATCATCCAGACCCGCTGCAGAGGAAAAAAAAGGCTGTTTCCGCTGAAAATAAATGTAAATCAAATTTTAGTGTGTTGGACGTCGAGGCGAGAGTCTGAATGACATCATCATGTAAAAACCTTAATGTCATTATTTTACCATTTTCATCATAACTACAAAATATGTTTGTGTCAAAACCAACTCTGTGCATCTGCTGTCATCGACTGTAAAATCATTTCCCAGCAGGAAGTGTTGAAAACTTATTTGGTGAAACTGGAAGTGTGACAAATGTTGCTGCCACTGCAGCTCTGTCTCTCTACATAGAGTTTGAAGGTTACTGGAATGTTGGATTTCTTTCTATTATAAATTAATTTCTGATTAATTTTTGACAGAAATCGTCACTTAAATGTCACTGTCTCCACACGCAACTGCTAAAATGGTTAAAAAATACGTTTGCCACAAAGATGCGACGTTCCTGGCCTTAGACCTTTTGTTTAAAACCTGATGGATTTACCTTCACTGATTGCAGCAGGTAAGATGGTGAATAAATGTTCTTATACCTGAACATGAATACAAGGCGTAAGACGTGTAAATGCTAAATGTTGCTTCTCAGTTCATTTTCATTCTCTATTTTTCTGTTGCACTTACAGTATTTGGTGCTTTTACCTTCTCAGTTTACCCACACTCCTCCTACTTGTATGTTTCTTTAAAAGCTGTGTTATGGATCAAGAGGAAAAACAAAAACTGCTCTCTGACTGTGTCAGTCTGCTGTTTGCTGCTGAGCAGGTATAGGACAGGTAGAGGCGACTTTTTACAGATGTTTCTCTGAGAGCAGCTGCAGCATTTCATATCCATTGTTAATATTAAATACTGATTAGTGCAGCTTCAAGTCTTTAGATTCTCCAGGAGCTGTGGAATTTGTGACACTTTAAATTAAAACTATTATTTCACATATTTACTTTAGTTCAGATTTTATCATTCACATGTTTGTTTACTGTTTTCAGTGTCTTCATATTCATATTCGCTGAGATTAAAAATACAAAACCCCACTGGTGTAACCATTTATTTTACCGACATAAATTAGTTGATAACATCCTGTGTGTTAATAATCTTTAATTTTAGATTAGAGATGAATTTAGTCGTCTGAGTGTTTTGAACACAGCTTGTGTTATTCCAGTTCTTCCTCTTACAGCAGCGGGTCACTAATTGTGGGCTAATTTGATGTTACGTCTCCTCTTTAGCTTCTTATCTTGGCTCAGCTTCCTTTTCCACTTACACTGTCACTCAGGAAGCGTTTCTATTAACCAGTGACCTGAAAGTCATCAAACGTCAACCGAGCACGTCACACAGCTTCACCGAGCTTCATCAGAGCATCAACAACACAGATACCACAGCCTGGGACTATTATGAAATATTACAGTCTCAAACTCAGATTTTTTATTTGTATTTAGTATTTTGGAGTTTGATAAAAGTAAAATTATCCAAAACAAACAAATAAAAAAAACTTCCTTGCCTAGATTTAACCAATCCTTAAACAGAAATGAATTATTTTTATAAACGTTGTAGCTCATTTAGGAAATCACTGACAACCAGCCTATTCACCACTGGTGTTTACAGGCATCTTGATTGTTTAAGAATAAATTCTTTATGGCAAACTGGGCGTGGTAACTCGCTGTGGTGAAACCTGTGGATGGGGAAGAGGTTCTTTTACTTTGAGATCCCCATATGCAAATGTAATATATGCACAGAAAAATTTCACAACTGAACCTGAACCAAAGAGCTGGTGCTGTCTGAACCACAGATGGTGGTCTGAGTGTGAACCCGGTCTCTGCTGTGACAGATGTGCATCTGCCATCCACCCAAACCACCCAGTGACTCAGCTGCTGTTAGTGAATTTAGCTTAATTCAGTCAAAAATACATGTCGCCTCTGAACATGATCCAGCCAGAGATTACATTTCCTACTAAATGCATTTAGTGTTTTGCAGTTGAATTGTACAGAAACGTAACTTTTAGGACACAGAGTTGGTGTTTGAGAGCTAGCAGCTGCTGTGAAGTTTATACAGTTTATACATCTATGTTATTTTCTGTTATTCTGCAGTTTAAACCATGAGTATTGTGAGGCTGTTTTAATAATGCTTGTTGCACATGCTGTGGTATTACAGCCCTTTTGACTTATTGTCATATTGGTTTAATTGAGTTATGTCAACTTTTTTGGCCGAGCTGCATCAACAGGGCCAGTACTATAAACGTGAATGTTGCTGAGTGAGTGACTGAGTGATAAGGTTACACCATTGGTCGGCTGGCAGAGTGTTGGAGTTTCCCTGTTGGCTGCTGCTCTTTAAAAAAGATTTAGCATGAACAAGCAGTATTCGGTTTGGCACCCTTGTTGCAAGACTAACCGACTTTTCAGACCCCTATAACAACTTTGTTTTCATAAATGCACCTAGAAAAAAATCTAGCAATTC
Organism: Seriola lalandi dorsalis; assembly: GCF_002814215.2. Taxonomy (NCBI): domain Eukaryota; kingdom Metazoa; phylum Chordata; class Actinopteri; order Carangiformes; family Carangidae; genus Seriola; species Seriola lalandi. Next base: position 743,306 of record NW_019525035.1, on the reverse strand, counting down.
TTTGTACAAAGCTTAGCTACTTCCTGTAGAAGAGAGTCGCCAGTGTTGCCCCTTTTTCTATGATTGATCATTCTACAGTAAATAAAGCTGAAATCATCAACTCAGTCTTTGTCTTTAACCGATCTGTTTGGTGATTTTGTCAGATGACGTCATGGTTATCAAATCAGGATTTTAGAGGCAGTTACGAAGTGACTGCTAGTTAACATGTCATCTGAATGGGCCACGTTTCACTCACTGTTTCAAACTTGTTCCGTTGTCTTGACAACAGAAAAACATGTAAATGTGAATATAGCTGTATTAAAATACTGTATGTGAGCACAGAGAGGAGAAGAGAAGCAAACAGATAAAGAGCTGAAACCAACCAATATTAGGCTGAAACCAGCTGACAATAGGCTGAAACCAGCTGACACTAGGCTGAAACCAACCGATACTAGGCTGAAACCAGCTGATACTAGGCTGAAACCAACCGATACTAGGCTGAAACCAGCTGACACTAGACTGAAACCAGCAGATACCAGCTGACACTAGACTGAAACCAACTGACTCTAGACTGAAACCAGCTGACACTAGGCTGAAACCAACCGATACTAGGCTGAAACCAACTGACTCTAGACTGAAACCAGCTGACACTAGGCTGAGACCAACCGATACTAGGCTGAAACCAGCTGACACTAGACTGAAACCAGCTGATACCAGCTGACACTAGGCTGAAACCAACCGATACTAGGCTGAAACCAGCTGATACTAGGCTGAAACCAGCTGATTCTAGGCTGAAGCCACCTGAAACTAGACTGAAACCAGCTGATACTAGACTGAAACCAGCTGATATTAGACTGAAACCAGCTGATACTAGGTTGAAACCAGCTGAAACTAGACTGAAACCAGCTGATACTAGACTGAAACCAGCTGATATTAGACTGAAACCAGCTGATACTAGACTGAAACCAGCTGATATTAGACTGAAACCAGCTGATTCTAGGCTGAAACCACCTGAAACTAGACTGAACCCAGCAGATACCAGCTGACACTAGACTGAAAACAGCTGATATTAGACTGAAACCATCTGATATTAAACTGAAACCAGCTGATACTAGACTGATACCAGCTGATACTAGACTGATACCAGCTAACACTAGACTGAAACCAAAATGTTCACTTATCCAGGGAAATATCTCAACATCTGCTGGATCAATGGGCACAAAATGTGATTCAGACGTTCATATTCCCCTCAGGAAGGACTCTAATAACTTCGGTGATCCTCTGACTTTTCATCTAGCGCCATCATCAGGTCAAAATTAGTCCAAAACTTTAGTTAGATGACATTCCCATCAGCCTGGTAAACACCAGCGTGTTAGTGTTGTTGTTGTGAGCACGCTGACACACCGCGGTGTCTAAGTACAGTCGCGGAGCTGCTAGCATGAGTGTAGACCCACTCTCACACACATATATAGAATACACATCCACCGACATACAGCCAAAACTGTAAAATAAGACCAGACTCACCAGCTCGTCCCCCTCTGGTCCAGCTCCCTTCAGTTCCTAGTTTCGGTGTGTGAACTCTGAAGTGAACCAGCAGCCAGTGGTGACTGACATGGATGTTATTTTACTACCAAACCAAAACAGACACTAATCCTCTCTAACCCGACTTAATCCACCACCCACCAACCTCCCTCCCTCTCTCTCTCTCTCTTTCTCTCTCCCTCTCTCGCCTCCTCTTCTCCCCGTCTCATTGCCTTCTTTTGGGATTTTTAAAATCCTTCTCTTCCCCCTCGCCTGCCCTCCTGTCACTCACTCCATCTGTTTCTGTGGTGCGTTGTACGTCCAGGTCTCTTCTCTGTCTCTCTGTCATTGTAATGGCTTCCTCAGTCATTTTCTCGCTCTCTCACTCACTTTAAGTACTTCAACAGATCACAAAGCTTCTTAACGCTTTGCTGCTTTTAGTCTCTCTCTCTCTGTCTCTCTCTCTCTCTCTTTCTCACATATACACACACACACACACACACACACACACACACACACACACACACACACACACACACACACACACAGCAGGTCAGACATGCTCAGCAGCAGCAAACATAGTGTTAAGAGGAAAACACACAAACACACAACAATAGCTGCGATGCATTAAATCCCACTGCAACATCTGGATCTTTAAGAGACCAGCCGTTATCAGTTCTGTGTGTGTGTGTGTGTGTGTGTGTGTTGGGGGTTATCACAGGGTAATGGTCACTGGGTCACCTCTGCAGTGATTAACACTGATCCTTCAGAGAGGGAGATAGAAACGGTGAAACAGAAAAAGAACCAGATGTAAGGAAACATGGCCGCCGCTGCAGCTGCTCCTCCTCCTCCTCCTCCTCCTCCTCCTCCTCCTCACACGGTGACCAGGAGCAGTTCTTCCCAAAACTCACAAACCAACACACACAGTAAAATAAAGTAACATGAGAAAAATAAGAATAACACTGAAGTAATATCGTCAATATTGTGAAATACTGTGTCACCTGCATGTACGATACAAAACATGAAATGAACACAGCTGAGATTTGAACATTTGTATTCAACAAACTGTATTTTTCTCTCCAGGCCACTAATATTATCACTGTGGTTTTATATGATGTGAATATAAACTAATCTTAAATGTAAAGCAACAAAAAAACAACAACATAGGAAACATTTAACAACCTTTTCTGTTACAGGTGAGATTCCTTTAAACACAAAGGAGGCCCGGAACGTGTTAAACTGTGATGTTCCGGGTTTAAATCAGAGTAAAATCTTTTCAGAAGTTTATAAAATCAAATGACCATCGAAGTTTAGACTAGAAACAGTGTGCAGGGTAAAAAACTTTTTTTTTATTTCGTTTGACTGTCCTGAAGCTAAACCCAAAACAACTGCACACCTCCTCATCCTCACATCAGAGCCCATAACTAATAATACAACTGAATAAGATAATATTATTTGTTATGAATGCAGATCAGGTTCATTTATTTTAATCTTATTTATTTATTTTTACCAGTTTTATCATGGAGTATAGGTTCATGTTGTTCCTAGCTATAGTCTTTTTTTATGAGCATTTATCTCCTACGTTCTGGTAATCACAGCTCATTAAGATGGGAGTTTGGTCATTTCAATATATTTTCAAATGGATGAATTGTTTATATGTCAATAACAAAAAAGATCCTCATCAAAACACATGTATAGGTCTTTTTTATTTTGCATTAATTGTATTTTTTACTCAGGTTTATCTGAAGATGCCAATTTTTCAGCTTTAATAAAGGTGTAAATTCTCTCTTAATTTTGGTCAATGCAGGTAAAAATAATGAGACAAGCTTAAAATACAGTATTTGTGTAAATTATTAACTAATCACTTTTTCTGTCTGTGCATCTGTAGCAAAATAATACCGTATACAGTTATAGTGTAAAACCACATGCAGGTATTAAGGCTTTAATCTTAATTAAAATGATTCCTTTTCAATAAGAACCCACTATAGTGTAATAGAGCAGGTGTTTTTAGTCTACGGGTTTATTTTACACGAGTATTTTACTTATTTCAGTCAGGTTTCTTCTGTCTTGAGACCCACAGATCTTCAGTATCATGAGAGTGTAAATACTTGGATTGTTAATTTTGACTTTAGTCTAATCAATTAATTCAGTATAAAATAAATTGCTGTAACTGCCACATGCTGTTATCCGGCTTAGATCTCACCTCTAGTTTGGGACAGATGAAATGATTCCTTTCATGACGATAATCTTTAGATAAAGATATAAAGGAGTCTATAAAACATGTTCCATTGATTTAACTGTGGAGGTTTTATTGTTGAACAAACCCTACATCTTTGATCATGGACAGAGTGGATAAAGCTTAAGGTCATCTTTGCCTCACATGAACCAGAGTCAGAATTCTGCTGCGGATTTTGTTGAGTTTGAAGCCATAAAGCAGAGGATTCATGATTGGAGGGAAAAAGAGGACAGCGACGGCCACAAAGTTTTGGAAGCTCTGAGGTGAATCTTTGGAGGTAAATCGCATATGCATCAGATCAGACACCACGATGACAAAGAAAGTGAGTACGGAGATTAAATGGGGCACACATGTTTGCATGAACTTGGCCCTGTCCTTCTTGGACTTCACGCATGTTTTAACGACATAGATGTAAGTCCAAACAACAAAGAGCAAATGACCAGTGTAAATAGATAGTGTAGTCATTGCAAACACATTATTGACGAAGGTGTCCGTGCCGGGACAAGCGAGTTTAACGATGAGCCAGTTGACGCAGAAGAGTCTCTGGATGTCTGTACCGCAGAACGTCAGTCTGGTCGTCAGCAGGATGTTAATGGAGAAAATACAAAACGGCGTCAACCAAGAGATGCACACCAGCTGGGAGAGCCTCTTCTTCGTCATGACAGAGCGGTACTGCAGGGGCCGACAGATGGCCAGATACCGGTCATACGCCATAACCGTAAGAATAGACGTGTCACTGCAAACAAATGAGTACATTGCAAACGCCTGACAGAGACATTCGCCGTACGAGACGACCTGAGAAGACGACAGAAGGTCGAACAGGAACTTAGGGTAGAAACTCGAGGTCCCATAGAGTCCATTAACGCAACTAACACATAATAAAATGTACATGGGCTCATGCAGGTTTTCATCCAAGATGATGATCACGACGAGCGAGATGTTAATGAACAGAATCAAAGAGTAGCACAGTAAAGAGAGAGAAAAGATGGTGACTCTGTGACTCATTGTGTCATTGAAGGCAGAGAGAGTAAAAACTCTGACTGTGGAAACATTATAAACATGATCCATTGATGAAGGAGAAAATCTTTTCATATCTCAGCTGCAAACATCCAGATTTTACAGTGATACAACCTGTTACTGTGTATGGAGGCTGAGACCTTCCATCTCCTCAAGCGCCATGTATTAATAACTGTTCGGACTGACGCAACACAAGCACTGGGAATTCTGATCACGCCTGTTGGCGTAGATGTTTGTATTGGAGCAAAGTTCGTCTCCTCAGTTCATGGATTAAAATCCATGTGGGATCCATGTTGAAATCACAATCTGAACCTCAGTGACGTCAGAAACCTACTGATAGTGCACAAAGTAAAAAAAGAGTTTGTGCGATTGTTCATGACACTTCAGACGCCTCACTTTCAGTTTGACGTCCAACTGAAGTGGTTAAGATGAAGTGATTCAAACATAAATGGGAAGCAAATGTTTCATCAACACAGGCCCTATTAGGGATTTTGATAATTAACTGATTATTAAATGTAGTTAATAATTTAATAGATTAAAATATATCTTAACCAACAGTGCAGCGGATGCGGAGGTACTGTATTTCCTAAAATAGTGACCAGGGCCTTTATATCTGATTCCCTCTGATGATTATAATTGGTCACATTTTGGAAAGAGGCCTCACATCGGTCCGCTCCTGTTTGCCCTCCTAAAGTTACTGCAATACAAAACTCAACACTACCTTCAACTGTTCACAATTAAGCAACTGTTGATTATTAATGTGACCGAAGGTTGATTACAGACGTTGCTTAAAATCTGCACTGATACAGTTTGATAGTTGGTGGTTCTCAAACTTTTTCACATCAAGGACCCTAAATTTTTTACTTTTAGATGTTTTATGAAAGAAAGTGTTTCAAACCTAAACAGTCATACATTCTGTCATTGTGTTATTTATGGATGGAATAGTGTAAATAAATGAATCCCCTTTCTGCCGTGGACCCCCAGGAACCTCCTCAAGGATTGCTAAGGGTCCCCACTTTGAGAACCACCATCTAAAACAAAGCATCACATTTTGAAAGTGCATCATATATTTTATGTGTAAATTAAACTGTTATGTAATTACAGCATGTATACAGTATTATAATAGCATTAAAGTAGCTTTAAATACTATATTACTTATTATCATACTTATATATTACATCATATTATGTTCCTGTTTTTAAAGTGACTGGTTAAAGGTCATGTCTGTGGGGGTTTACACCAGACTGGAGTTGTGTTAATGTGTTTAATAGCTCTCAAAGGACAAAAGAGAGAATGACCTGTTGACTCAAATTAACTTACTTAACTTACTTATTACAAAGGCAATAAAATAAAACTTTTCTGGTGCCAAGAGCTCCAGTCATTCAGTCTGTTTGTAATAAAAACATCATGTTGGATCTTTGACACTTGTTTCTGATGACAGAGGTAAAAGGTGTTTGTTTAGCATAGCGTCTCATGAGACCAGCTCACTGTGACCGCTGGGTGATAATTAGCTGTTTGCAGACTGGCTGTAGTCAGGCCTGTCCCCCGAGGCCTGGCCTGTTGTTCACACACAGTAGACAACACTAATGACACTCATTACAGTATCCTTACATCAGCTCTGGGCTTCTGTGGCGGCCATGTTGGTGTTATCAAAGTAAATTGTATCATACTAATTGGAAATTACTTTTATCATTAATTACTTGGTGGCACACGCACACACACAAATCAAAAACAATACTTTATAACACTTCACTAATCATCACTCAGGATGCACTTTCTATTAACTTTGTGACCTCATTGGCCTCCTATGAAGGTGTGACAGTTACAGGTTGTTTAACTTCACATCTCGTCTCTGCATGAATTAGCCTGACATCCCATCAACCACTCATGACAGTCGGCAACTCAACTTTGTGGTCAGCGGGAAATTTCAGCTTTCATAGGTAATTGTAAATCAAATGCATCAACAGAAAGGAGGACCACTGTGTTGAGGCAATAAATAAATGAATGAATATGTATCATATGAATGAAATGTTGGGTAGCGTTACTCTGCAATGAAAACAATGCAAATACAAGCACAATTTTGCAATTTTTTATTATTACAGGCGAAATTTGAGGCTATGTACTATATATAGTATCTAGTAATATATTATATATATTTATGATTATGTCAATAAGTTAGGGGGCAGTAGTTTTCCAGTGCGTTCTCTCTCTCTGGTTCTGAACGAGGGTAAACAGAAATCACGTGACTACTTTCTGAACTCTTAACTTTTCCGACCGCTCGTCAACAATAGATGGAAGAGGTCCGTTAACTCTTCTTGTTATATTATCGCTGGTCAAGGTGGCTGCTAACAGCACAGGCCAAAAAAAGACCACCTCAACTGGTGCCTATCTCTAAAACCTATCTCTAAGGGTGAGCTGAGCCTCCCTACAGAGGAAGCTCCAATTGGTCAGTTGTATCCATAATTTCATTCTTTCATTCTTTACCCACAGTTCATAACCACTGGTGAGGGATGCAACCTAGATCGACTGGTAAATCGAACATCTGCCCTCCAGCTCAGCTCTCTCTTCTCCACAACGGTACAACACCTGTATTACTGTTGAACAACAAGAATGAACCTGTTAATCTCATGCTTCATTTTACCTTCAATCATGAACAACAACCTAAGATACCAGAACTCCTTCACTTGGGGAAGCAACTCAACCTGGAGGGAGACATTCGGCAGACAACCGTGAACTATGGCCTTCAGACTTGGAGCGAATGACACTCACATTTCACTGCAAACCTCTCCAGACTGAGCTGAAGAACACAGACTAATGAAACCAAAAGAGACACATCATCTGCAAAGAAGAGTGTGAGCGCCCCAAAACGGACAATGTCCTCTCAAAGAAGCTTCCTTCAGATTCTATATAAACGGAATCGGTGACACGGGACAACTCTGAGAAATCCCAACACCAACTGAAAATTTGTTGGACTTCCTGTCAAGAATATGTGCACAGCTCTCACTCTGGTTATTTAAGAACTGGGTGGCTCGCAGCAAAGTCACTAGTTCCCCTTACTCCTGCAATAGCCCCCACAGGACTCCCTGGGGTACATGAGCGTAAGCCGTCTCCTGGATCTGAGGTTCGACAGTTGGTCGCATCCTCCTTTCCATCATCCCAGGTCAGCTTTCCCAGAGAGGCTGTGCAACGTGATATCTCGATAATTGGAGCACAAACCAGGACACCGCTCTGAAATTCAACACAACACCTAGGTCCCTGCCTCTGCCTGCTGCCCAGTCAACAGTGTACAGGGCCTATCCCTGCGGATGGTGGGGGGTCCACAGGGAAGCGACTCAATCCAATTATTTCAGATTCGTAACAAACTCTATTATAAATTTATATTCTTAAATCTGAGATAACGCTGATGACGTCATCAAGACATTTGACATTCATTTTCTAAATGTTAACACATACTAACACGTAATTTCTTGTTATTTTGTTGGATATATTGCACCAACACTGAAATAAATATGAACGTTAGCCGTTTACTGGATTTAATGTTCACTTGGGTGCAGAGTTACGCCATGTCTTCAGTAATTGTAAAGACATGGACACAAGACAAAATGTATTGTCAGGAATAAATTCATTTTCCTGAGGAAAATTGTGAGTGATGGTTTTATGGTGAACTTCGAAATAAACCTCATCAGCCAAACCAAAGAATAAGCTGTGATTGCTTTTCACAGCTAAGTGTGAGAAACCATATAAACTGACCTTTATGTCTAAAATTGGTGGATTTACCCTTTAATTGTTTTTTCTACTGAAATTTGTGAATATCAAGCTACAGCTGTAGTTTATCAGTCTACAGTAAATCAATCAAAGAGAATTACATGCTGTGATTATGTAAATTTACAGAGTTAGGCAAGACTTAAAATCAACTTTTTAAATACACTTAAATATCTTTGGAAACCTTTGACTTTCATCATTTTTTTTTATTTTTACAATGTGTTAAATGTGCAAGAATATTAACTGTGCGATTACAAGCAGTAGTGTGGAACTTAAGATATCAATAGTGTTATTTTTTCCTTCCTAAAATAATTTCATTAGTTTAAATTACATAGTGCTGAATCATAATCTGTAACAACCAACAAACAACAAAAGAAAGAACAATCTGATCAGAGAAATGCAGTCATGTTCCGTGAACATCATAATTTTAAACCGTTCAGATTTTCAACATTTAAAATGTTTATCTTCACTCCAGAAAATCAAATCTCTGCATCATCACTACAGATGAAATTATATTACATCAATTGACATTGTGACATGCAGTGTTAGTGTGATTTGACCTGAAACAACAGCCCCTTGAGGTGTTTAGAGATTTCTTTCATTTTCAGTCCGTATATGAATGGATTAAACAGAGGATGATACATAATCATTTGTAAAGTCATTATTAAACGGGCAAGTTTTGGAAAATCTGATTGCAGACGAACAACAATGACATCATAAGTAATCAAACAGGAAAAGTTGATTAAAACCAGCAGGTGAGGTAAACAGGTCTGTGCAGCTTTTTTCCTGAAATTCTTACAGCTTCTATAGGAGATTATAAGTATCCTGGTGTATGTGAAGAGGATGAAGAGCATGGGGAAAAGCCCAACATTTAGCAACGTGAACACACCGTATATGGACAGTGCTACTGAGGGAACACACTGAAGTGTGTAAACTGAACTGTTACAGAACAGTCCTTTCAAAGTGGAGTGACAGAGTTTTTCATTAACATGCAATACAACTCCCACTGCGAGCTCACAAGCAGGCATGAGCCAAGCTGAAACCAGAAACACTTTGACATTTGTTTTTCTCATGATAGTTGGATATTGCAGAGGTTTACATATAGACACATACCTGTCATAGGCCATGGCTGACAGCAGTAAGAACTCTGCAGTGGCCAGAGAGTAATATATATACCACTGCAAGAGACAAGCTGAGTAAGTTATGATCTGATTTTCAGACAAAAAGTCAATCAGAAGCTTTGGGTAGATATTAGTGCTGTAAAGAACAGAGTTGATCAACAAAGCTGCAATGAAGATGTACATAGGCTCATGGAGGTTTCTGTGAATCACGATAAGACACACGATGGTGGAATTACAGCAGATTATTAGAATATAAACAGTAAACATGATCACAAAATAAAGATATCTGTATTTTTGCACTTCTAAATATCCACCAAGAGTTATATACGTCACATTTAAATCATCATCCATCAGGTTAATCCAAACTGAAAATGTGAATCAGTAACAGACACAACAAGTCTGACTTTGAGGTTCACGGTAACTTATTACCTGTACTAGATGGTCTTATTCACCAATGTTACAGGACGTGGAGTGTTTGACTCAGTGGATTGTTTTTATCAGACTGCTTCACCCTCCATGGATCTCATTAAACTCTCCACTAACATGTAAACAACTCCAGCAAACTCAGGAGTCCTGAACCCAAAGGTTTTGTTACTGTAGACCTCTTTGCTGGGTGGTGCCCCCGTTACAGTTTTCTGTGCCTCACTGAGTGATGATGTCGCTACATGATATTACATAATGTTCAATATGACATTTTTAAACTAATCAGTATTTTTCCTTACTTTCTTTTTCTTTTTTTACAAAGTTGTAGATTTCATTTGAAAAGGACAAAATTATAATTCTTGCCTACCAATCTGATCTCAATAATGACGTGTGACCCACTCCTGGGTGAGTTCAACTCACACCAGGTTCAGAAGGAGCTAAACTCGAGTTCAGTTAACTGAAACTTTAGTTTGTTTTTGAGTTGCAAGAAAAAGCTACCCACGTCACATTTACATGAATATGAAAAATAAAAACTGGGCCCTGTAAAACTAAGAAAACTGTTCTCATACGGGATTTATCACAGTTCTGAGTCTGTCAGTCAGAGTGCACTCTTTGAGTATAATGTGTGTTCAAGCTGGTACCAGTCCAGGTGACTGGTTCTTCCTAGGTTTATTGGTCAGTGTGCTCTGATTGGAAGTTCATAATACAGGTCAACCTCCAAAAAGAACTCTATTGGTATTTCATTTCATTTGATTAATTTAAGGTGGCACACTGTAACTAGAAAGAGTAATAATAGCAACAAAATGCTCCATTCGGTTTCCCAACAAATGAAGCAGCCACCCTGTTTGCTTGTTTTAAATGTCCACGTGTTTCAAACTCAACAACTTAACACAAACTATTCTATAAGATAACCCTGATAACATTACTGTGAGATAATCATTGATACCTGAATTGTCTCCCCCTGAGACACAGAAAACATAATTCAACTGTTTTTGTCGGCTGAGTAGCAGAAACCACGACATATAAACCGACTTTTACGTTTAAACTCGGTGGACTTTCTCTGTAACTAGTTTTCTCATATTGAAACTCGGTCCTGCTCGAGGTTTCTGCCTCTTAAAAGGGAGTTTTTCCTCTCCACAGTCGCCAGGTGCTGCTCATGGTGGGACTTGTTGGGTCTCTGGAAATAATATTTCACAGAGAACGGTCTAAAGCTGCTCTGTTTGAAAAGTGCCTTGAGATAACTTCTGTTGTGATTTGGTGCTGTATAAATAAATAACAGAAATTTGTTAAAATCAAGCTAAAGCTGTAGGTTATTAATCTACAGTAAATACATCAATCAAAAAGTTAATTACCAGATGTGATGTTATGAATTACTCTAGGAGTGTAGTAGGAAAGACTTGCAATTAAGCAAAACTTTTTAAATACATGTTTGAATAATTTTCTCTTTTTTAAAAAAAAAGTTTTTTAATTTAATGTGCAAAAATATAATCTGTACCATTAGAGGCAGTGCTGTGGAACATAACAGATCGCCAATGTTATTTTTTCTTACTATGATCATTTTATTGGATCAAATGACACAACAACAACCAACAAAAGAAAGAAGAATGATCTGAGACACACAGTCACGCTCTGCTGCGTTTAAAGCTTTTAACCATCAACATTTTAAATCGTTCAGGTTTTCAACATTAAAAATATTTATCCTCACTTTATGAGCGATATGACCTTCATCAACACAAAGAGACAAGGACACTAATATGAATGTCATTTTAAATCAAAGCTGGTGATGCTTATTCAGATTCTGTGGATTGGTGATAAAAAACAAATCCAACAAACGTCTATCAAGAAAATCAAATCTCTGCATTATCACTCCAGATGACATGATATTACAGTCATTGACAGTGTTGATTTATTAGTGTGATTTGAGCTGAAACAACAGCCTCTTCAGGTGTTTAAAGATTTCTGTCATTTTCAGTCCGTATATGAATGGATTAAATAGAGGATGATACACAATCACTTGTAGTGTCATTATTAAACGGGCAAGTTTTGGAAAATTAGATTCAAGTTTCATTATAACAATATCATAACTGAAAAAGGTGGAAAAGCTGATTAAAACCAGCAGGTGAGGTAAACAGGTCTGTGCAGCTTTTTTCCTGACTTCTCTGCAGCTTCTGTAGGAGATTATAAGTATCCTGGTGTATGTGAAGAGGACGAAGAGCATGGGGAACAGTGCAATATTTAGATACATGAACACGCCATATATGGACAGTGCTGCTGAGCGAACACACTGAAGATTGAAAAATGAATTGTTACAAAAAAGTCCGTCCAAAATAAAGCGACAGAGTTTTATATTGGCATTTAATACAGCCGACACTACAAGCTCACAAGCAGGCACGAGCCAAGCTGAAACCAGAAAGACTTTGACGTTTGTTTTTCTCATGATAGTTGGATATTGCAGAGGTTTACATATAGACACATACCTGTCGTAGGCCATGGCTGACAGCAGTAAGAACTCTGAAGTGGCCAGAGTATAAAATATATAAGCTTGAAACAGACAGGCTTGAAATGAAATCATCTGTTTTTCAGACAAAAAGTCAATCAGAAGCTTTGGGTAGATATTAGTGCTGTAAAGGACAGAGTTGATCAACAAAGCTGCAATGAAGATGTACATAGGCTCATGGAGGTTTCTGTGAATCACGATAAGACACACGATGGTGGAATTACAGCAGATTATTAGAATATAAACTGTAAACATGATCATAAAATACAGATATCTGTATTTCTGCACTTCTAAATATCCACCAAGAGTTATATACGTCACATTTAAATCATCATCCATCAGGTTAATCCAAACTGAAAATGTGAATCAGTAACAGACACAGCAAGTCTGACTTTGAGGTTCACGGTAACTTATTACCTGTACTAGATGGTCTTATTCACCAATGTTACAGGACGTGGAGTGTTTGACTCAGTGGATTGTTTTTATCAGACTGCTTCACCCTCCATGGATCTCATTAAACTCTCCACTAACATGTAAACAACTCCAGCAAACTCAGGAGTCCTGAACCCAAAAGTTTTGTTACTGTAGACCTCTTTGCTGGGTGGTGCCCCCGTTACAGTTTTCTGTGCCTCACTGAGTGATGATTGTATTTAACTATAAAGGAAATGGGTTCGATTTGACATTTTCTTTGTTGCAGTTCTCTGTGATGAACTGGACATACAGCAGTTATATTTAGTTTACTTCCCATTAATGTTGTCTAAAAAATCTACTAGGAGTCACTTTGAAGATTACATTAATATCCTTTCTTTATTAAATTAATTTATTGTCATGTCAACTCTAACAACAGACAAAAACAAAATCATTTTCACATAAGTAAATAAAATATACACAAAAGGAGCATAAGAATACAGACATACATATTAATACATAATAAAATAAAAGTGTAAGTGCTGATATGTTTGTGTTAAAATGCTTGTTTCTACCTCATATCAGCCTCAGGATATCTGCTGGTCCTGGGGTGAGTTTTCCTGTACTTAGGAACTTAAGAATGGGCCTACAAGCCTGAGAGGGGTCGGCGATCACCCTCTGCGACCTGCGTCAAATAGAGAGGGGAAGGCCGCAGCCACTTATCTTAGATGCTGTTCTTTCTAACTGAAAGAATTGTTATGTGGCTGGTGTTAGCCTCCAACTTCAGAGTGTGGCATATGGTACCTAACGAAACTACTTGCTTCCTATCTGACAGAAAATATATAATTGTTCTCAATGCCCAAACTTGCTTTTACAATACAAGAGGATGAGCAGCGACTTCTTCAGGGCAGCCTGGGCGATACAGTGACTCGGTATCGGAAGAAAGTGACTAATAGAACCGAGGCTAACTGTTTAGCATGCTAACTTCAGAAGAAGAAAAGAGGAGAAACAAATAAGGCCAAAACAACAGTTGACATTTGGCAGCACTTTCCACCTCTAGAGACACTTTTTGGTGAGTAAAAGAATGAGGATTGATGCTGAGACTAATAAACAGCTGTTAATGCTAACATTAGCTATGTAGCAATAGCCGAACTTACAAATAGCTCCTTTAACCAAATATTGATTGTTAATGTGGTCATCTATCGATTAAGGACATTGGTTAAAATTTGCATTCCTAACACAGATACAGTTGGATAGTTAAACTATAACAAATTATTACATTTTAAAAGTTAATCTACATATTTATGTATAAAACCTTAATTTGTTATGTAATTATAGCATGAATCAAGTATGTATAGTAGGTATATAAGTATAAAATAGCATAAAATACTCGTATAAAATTCAAGTACAACTGGTATTATAGTATATTATATTATGTTCCTGTTTTTAAAGTGACTGGTTAAAGGTCATGTCTGTGGGGGTTTACACCAGACTGGAGTTGTGTTAATGTGTTTAATAGCTCTCAAAGGACAAAAGAGAGAATGACCTGTTGCCCACCTCGAACATAATTATTGTGATAATTACTTAAATTGATTTATTACACATCTAGTTATTACATTGCCAAAAGCAACAGTCATTCAGTCTGTTTGTAATAAAACATCATGTTGCATCTTTGACACTTGTTTCTGATGACAGAGGTAAAAGGTGCTTGCTCAGCAGAATGTCTCATGAGACCAGCTCACTGTGACCACCGATCGGCTGTTTGCAGACTGGCTGTAGTCAGGCCTGTCCCCCGAGGCCTGGCCTGTTGTTTACACACAGTAGACAACACTAAGGATTGCAGTATTACAGTATCCTTACATCAGCTCTGGGCTTCTGTGGAGGCCATGTTGGTGTTATCAAAGTAAATTGCAAAAATAATAAATACTTTCCATCACTTTTAGGATGCACTTTCTATTAACTTTGTCATCACTTTGTGACCTTATTGACCCCCCCCCCCCATGAAAGCGTAAATGTTACAGGTTGTTTAACCTCACATCTTGTCTCTGCATGAAAAAGCCTGACTTCCCGTCAACCACAGATGAAAAGTCGGAAGCTCAGGAAGGAGGAAAGTAATTGCAGGAAGAGGCAGACCACTGTGTTGAAGCAGGCTGCCACACAAAGCTTGGTAAGAGTGTGAAATGGAAGTTAAGATTTCTATTTTTCCAAAGATGCTCAATCTAAAAGTAAATATAGAATATGCAGCTGAATCTAGACATGAACAGTCAAATAAACTATGTTTTTCTATATTTTCCCCCCAGGCGTTACTGACATATCGTATTCAGAAGGCCAAAAAACGTGTTTTGTGAGGTCACTGTGACCTTGACCTTTGACCACCAAAAGCTACTCAGTTCATCCTTGAGTCCAAGTGAATTTTTCAAATTCGCTCAAGCTGTTACTGAGATACGGACGGTCGACAACCCGAAAACATGATGCCTCCGGCCCTGGTTGTTGTCGGCGTGGAGGCATAAAAGTACAGTGAGATCCAGGTCTCGGACTTTCTGACCACACTGTATATAACAGTGGCACTGACTTTTATTTTGACAGCTGTGAGCTAAACAGTAGAAATAAAATGGTCACGTTACAGAGTCAGCTACAGAAATATGCAACAGTGTGTGCCTTTCTAAATTATGTCCAGTCAGTTCAGTTTGCTACAGCTGACTAATCAGGTTTTAGATGTAAATAAAGGGAAATTAAAGCACCTCAATCTCTCAACTTGTGTCACAGCTTAGGATCTGAATACTTTTGTAAATAAGAGAGTAAATAAGAGTTTTTCATTTTTTGAATATAAATACATTTCTAAAATCATGTTTTCACTTTGTCATAATGGGTTGTTGAGTGAAGACTGATGGGAAAAACAGAAAACTGTAACGGGGGCACCACCCAGCAAAGAGGTCTACAGTAACAAAACCTTTGGGTTCAGGACTCCTGAGTTTGCTAGAGTTGTTTACATGTTCGTGGAGAGTTTAATGAGATCCATGGAGGGTGAAGCAGTCTGATAAAAACAATCCGCTGAGTCAAACACTCCACGTCCTGTAACATTGGTGAATAAGACCATCTAGTACAGGTAATAAGTTACCGTGAACCTCAAAGTCAGACTTAGGTTAATGATCAACATTTTGACTTTGGATTAACCTGATGGATGATGATTTAAATGTGACGTATATAACTCTTGGTGGATATTTAGAAGTGCAGAAATACAGATATCTGTATTTTATGATCATGTTTACAGTTTATATTCTAATAATCTGCTGTAATTCCACCATCGTGTGTCTTATCGTGATTCACAGAAACCTCCATGAGCCTATGTACATCTTTATTGCAGCTTTGTTGATCAACTCTGTCCTTTACAGCACTAATATCTACCCAAAGCTTCTGATTGACTTTCTGTCTGAAAAACAGATGATTTCGTTTCAAGCCTGTCTGTTTCAGACTTATATATATTATACTCTGGCCGCTTCAGAGTTCTTACTGCTGTCAGCCATGTCCTACGACAGGTATGTGTCTATATGTAAACCTCTGCAATATCCAACTATCATGAGAAAAACAACCATCAAAGTCTTTCTGGTTTCAGCTTGGCTCGTGCCTGCTTGTGAGCTCGTAGTGTCGGCTGTATTAAATGCCAATATAAAACTCTGTCGCTTTATTTTGGATGGACTTTTTTGTAATAATGCAATGTTCAATCTTCAGTGTGTTCGCTCAGCAGCACTGTCCATATATGGCGTGTTCATGTTGCTAAATATTGGACTTTTCCCCATGCTCTTCGTCCTCTTCACATACACCAGGATACTTATAATCTCCTACAGAAGCTGCAGAGAAGTCAGGAAAAAAGCTGCACAGACCTGTTTACCTCACCTGCTGGTTTTAATCAGCTTTTCCTTTTTTATTACTTATGATGTCGTTATAGTGAAACTTGAATCTAATTTTCCAAAACTTGCCCATTCAATAATGACTTTACAAATGATCATTTACCATCCTCTGTTTAATCCATTCATATACGGACTGAAAATGAAAGAAATTTCTAAACACCTCAAGAGGCTGTTAAATCACACCATTAAATCTGCACTGTTAACTAAAGTAATGTAGTTTCATTTGTAATGATAATGCGGAGATGTGGTTTTTTTGGCAGCCATCTAATGGACTGATACAGAGTATGTTTGCATTTTGGACTGTGTTCATTCATATTAGTTAGATTATGATTCAGCACTGTGTGATTTAATCTAATAAAATGATTTCAGAGCTCCACACCACTGTTTCTAATGGTACACGTCTTTCCTGATGAACTCTCAGAGTCATTCATAATTTTGCATAATCGCAGCTTGTAATTTTAATTTTTGATGAATGTATTTACTGTAGATTAACAGGCTACATCTGTAGCTTGATGTTCACAAAGGCCAACAGAAGGAAATCAATTAAAGGGAGAGTCCACCAATTTTAGACATTAAGGTGCCATGTCATGGTTTGTCTTTCTCAGCCTGTGAAAACAGTTGAACAATATCAATTTGTCAAGTGTGAGAAAAGAAACCCTGATGATCGCACAGTGATGCCATCAGGGTTTTCTCAGACTGGTTTTACAGAAGACAAATTCACAACAGAAAGTCTGTGATACAAACTTGTGTTGTGTAGTTAGAAAGACATTTTAAAAGGCGAACACAGAGTCGCTGGAATTTTTGTTGGAAACATGGAAGTAGCATGATAACTCAAGGCTAAATTTAGCCTTGGTGGATTTGGGGTTTTGGTGTGCCACCTTAAATGAATCAAGTGAAACAAAATACCAATTCAGTCAGATTACAGTCTAGAATGAATCGCTCATAAATTTCTTTAATAGCATTATGGGAAATGTAGTATACAGGGTTTTTGGAGCTTGACTCATAGGTATTAAAAGTCAGGTTATCTCAGTCATTTTTAAATCTCTTGAGTTCAACTGTATCACTGTATCTCTATCTTGCTGCTTATGTTTTTTTTGTTTGTTCGTTTTGATCAGTCAGGGCCAGCAGAGTGAACTTGTGAACACAACATTGTCATATCATCACCTTTTCAGTTGATAAGGTGGAGTTGTTAGGAGACTATTGATTATTTCCACATTCAACAGTTGCAGAGCAACCCCCTATATCTATGAGGGGTGGGTGGCATCTACCTGTGTGTGGTCAGGGGCCCACTGTCTCACAGGCCTTGTTCAGGCCTGGGATTAACATGTGTCTCCAGTGGTCCAATCACAAGTGGACAACTTTAAGTACAGGTGTGAATGTACCCAACACACATTGAGGAAGCATTTGAGATCCGATCACTCAGACCACAGTTGGAGTTGGTCTGGGACACATATTGCCACATTGTTTTGGGAATGTAAACAGAAATGTGTCCGAGGCACATTGAAGGTCAGCCTACTCAACCGACGTCCTCTGCCACAGTCTAATTTTGTCATAGTCAGACCGCAACAAATTTAGTATTTTGCAAACGGAAATGATGTGTAGTTGCATATAGAGCGGGAAAGTGAGATCCAAGGTGGTCACTCGAGACTGTAAACTGTAAATACAGATGGACGTAGCCTCTGTGACGTCATCCATAGGTTTCTGTACAGTGGTTTTGAAGCTCGCTGTTGCCATCTTGCCAGTACCTGACTCCACTCCAACTGCCCTCAATTCTCCATAACTTTAGTCCTTCATAAAATGTGAACAGGTGAGTTATATAAACAGGTTTCATGAAGGAGGAAATTAGCTCTAGAGACCAAAACAGTTTTTGTACCAGGCTGTAAACATGTTTATTTCTGCTGTAAAGTTGGACATTTGAATATGGGAGTCTATGGGGACTGACTCACTGTTGGAGCCAGACTCTAGTGGTCACAAGAGGAACTGCAGGTTTTGTTATTCTTTTCTCTTTTTTTCTCTCTCATCAGATCAGAGAATCTTTTTCCTCATGGTCTATGGATCCTTTAAATGCAGTTTGACGAACTCCAGCTGACTGTTATATGCCTTTTACTCAAGGCCTGAATTAGAGGGACTGCTGGGTCACCCTCCTTGTCCAAGGCCCCTCTTCCCTAGTTACTCAGTTTGGTCAGACAGCCAACTCTAGAAAGAGTCCTGTTAGTTCCAAACTTTTTCCATTTCACAATTATTGAGGCCACTGTGCTGCTAGGAACGCTCAAAGCTTTAAATATGGTTTTACAGCCTTGACCCAATCTATGCCTCTACCAAGCAGCAACCTCTGAGGCTGAAAAATGAAGCCAACTTGGAAGTGCTAAAAACTGCAGTTCCTCTAATGGCCACTTGAGGCTGTCTCCAAAAGTGAGTCAGTCCCCATAGACTCCTATGTTAAAATGTCCATCTTTACAGCAGAAATAAACATGTTTACAGCCTGGTACAAAAACTGTTTTAGTCTTGATAGCTAATTTCCTCATTCATGACACCTGTTCATATAACTCACCTGTTTACATTTTATTGAGGCTTAAAGTTATACATAATTGAGGGTGTGCTGCTTTGAGTGACAGGTGGGTTAGCGTATGTTGCCACAAAGTCTCGGTTCCAAACACGCTAGATTTCTTTGCCCATTTTTGGATTAGCCAGAAGTTAGGCAAAGTCAAACAATGCCAAGATAACAATGGCGGAGCAGCTTGTGGAGGTTTACAGAGAGCTCCTTGGACTTCATGACTTGGTGTTTGTCTGGACATTATATACACAGTTGCCTTTAAACTATGTCAAATCAATTACGTTTCCTATAAAGGGACTAAAATCAAGTCCGAGACACATGTCAATAATAATTAAACAGGAAGCACCTGAACACAGCTTAGAGCAAAAGCAAAGGGTATGAATACTTTTGTAAATAAGAAAAGATTTCAGTTTTTCAGTTCAGATTTTTAATAAAATTGCCAAAACTTCTAAAAACATTGTCATTATGGGTTGTTGAATGTAGATTCGAATTAAATCTATAACACAATGTGACATTTTTATTTTTTATTCAGATTTCCACGTTTTGGGGGCATCACCACCATGTACATGAATTAGGCAATGGTGGATAAGAATATTTTGAGATTATTTTTATCATTATTATTAATTGTCACCAGTGCAACAGGTGCAAGTGTGTGTGTATGAGGGTATGAGGGTATGAGGGTATGCACATTTCAGCCTAGAATTTGACGCATGTATCACAGTGAAAATAATTATTATTTGACAGCAACTACAATACAGGTTATAAATATAATATATAAATAAACCATACTACTGTTTATTTATTTATGTATTTTACATTAAAATGAAAAACAGTTTTGTCTTTGCATAAAACTACAGTTTCACCTACAGTACATATATCACTAAATCAGAAATGTGGACATACTCTTGCTTTCTAAGCTGTTTTTCACTTTACGAACATTATAAACTTTAACAATCAGATTATTTTGCCTGGACAGAACAACCTCTTGAGGTGTTTATAAATTTCTTTCATTTTCAGTCCATATATGATCGGATTAAAGAGAGGATGGTACAGAATCATTTGTAACGTCATTATGAAACGTACAGTTTTAGGAAAATCAGTTTCCATTCGCAGTAGAAGGACATCATATGCACTCGAACAGGAAAAGTTGATTAAAACCAGCAGGTGAGGTAAACAGGTCTGTGCAGCTTTTTTTCCTCACTTCCCTACAGCTCCGATAAGATATTATAAATATCCTGATGTATGTGAAGAGAATGAAGAGCACAGGAAATATTACAATATTTGCAAAAACAACCAAGCCATATATATTTAGCACAATTGAAGCCACACAGTGAAGTTTGTAAAATGTGCTGTTACAAATGATTCCTTTCAAAGTAAAGTTACAGAGTGTTTTATCAGCATTCAGAACAGTCGGTACTGCAACCTGACAAGCAGGTACAAGCCAAGCTAAAACCAGGAACATCCTCACAGTGGTTTTTCTCATGATAGTTGGATATTGCAGAGGTTTACATATAGACACATACCTGTCATAGGCCATGGCTGCCAAGAGTAAGAACTCTGAACCGCCTAAAGAATAAAACATGAAATACTGAAAGAGACAAGCTGAATAAGATATGATCTGGTTTTCAGATAGAAAGTCAATGAAGAGCTTTGGGTAGATAACAGTGCTGAAGAGAACAGCGTTGATTAACAAAGCTGCAATGAAAATGTACATAGGCTCATGGAGGTTTTGGTGAATCCAGATCAGGTACACGATCGTAGAATTACTGCAGATTATTAAAATATATGCTGTAAATATGATCACAAAATAAAGATATCTGTATTTAGTCATTTCCACATACCCATCAATAATTATGTAAGTTGCATTTAGTTTATTTTCCATTGAGGATATCTAAAGAAAATGCTAACATACTTCACACTATATGTTGTAGTGGATCGTCTCATGTATTCAGCTACCTGACCTTGAAGTGGACTGTGTTCTTTGAAATATTCTTGCAAATACAGATATGTAGAATTCAAACCAAAGTGTTCGGCCCTGGTGATGTTTTTATCAGCCTGCTTCACCCTCCGTGGATCTCATTAAACTTTCCATCAATAACTTCCGTCACGTGAACAACATCAAACTCTAGAGGCCTGGACCAGCGGCGGCCTGTGGCACCGAGGGCGCCACTGCATTGGGGGGCGTCTGGAGAAGGAAATGCATCAACCCGCATGTGATCACCTCTGCGGGGATGTGCGCACTATCTGGAACAATTCATGTGTACATATTGACGCAAGCTGCAGTCCATGTGGGAGTTGCCATTACTCTCTGACACTGTAGCGGGCGCTGCTGACTAAACGCAGGGAAAAGGTTTAGAGGCCAAACATTTTAACATGCAACCACTGAACAGCACACATGCCGCTCTGCCATGATTGTGTTTGCAGAGCCCGCCGCGGCGCTCACAAATCACTTGGTGCCCGTGAGGTCATAGTTCATCATCAGAACCTCCCACCGCACACAAACACACCAACATCCACAAAATCATATTTACACAATCTCATTTACTGGCGACAGAACTGCCCACAAAACAAAATATTAAAATAGTTCTAATGTTCTAATCCAAAGATTTTTTTTACAACATTGAAACTCTGAACATTTTGCACATTAAAAAAACAGCTCAGATTATTATAATAGTTTCTCTGCACATAATGTGATAATGTCTGTACATTCAGTTTAAACCTCGCCCCCTCTCGCCGCTGGAGTAATTAAGACGGGAGCAAATGTGGAAGACAGGTATTATAAATTCATTTAAAGAGCAATAAAGTTCAAGTAAGGAGGAGGTTGATTTTTTCATTTTTTAACTGTGTGTCTATTATTGTTACCATGACGACGAGGGTCTGGTACACCTGTGGTAGGTACGCTCCTATGGGTCGTATCTGGGAGAAGGGACAAATGACCTATATTGTTGTTTAGACTGCAGGACTTGTTGGGCTTATCTGTTCTATGATCTATTTATACTTTTTAATCTTCATCTCCATTTTTGATCTCCAGTTGCTGCCACCTGCGTCTTGTTGTCATCACATTACAGCTGAGTAAATATATTAAAATATGTGATGTGCAGCCTATTTTACGGTAAACTTCCACCACTATCACACATTGAGGAAATTTAAATAAGGTTAAAAATATGGACTACACAAAGTAAAAATACAGTATCAGCCCACAGTCCACATAGGAAGGCATTAATATTTGGAGCTCCAGTGGATCAACTTGAGAGATGATGATGATGATATGCGTTCAGAATTTGTTTCCACTGAAAACAAGTTGTTAAAAATAAAAACAGCTATTCTATGTTTAAAAAAACAAAACATCAATTGTTATTTCTAAGCCTTTAGTGATCATCAAATACTTTGCTGTTTATGGTTGACGGCCTTAACCACAACAGATCGCCGTGATTCTGCTTCTTTTCTTTTTTAAACTCACGACCAAAGTAAAGTGCTTCATCTGATTTAGGAAAAAAAAGACTACTATGCAATTCATAGTACACACTACATTTAATTATTCAATTTCATTTATTTAATTATTATTTATGAAAATGACATCAGACATTATTTACTAGTATTATTAGTTTTTACCAGAGAAATAAAAACTCACATTAAACACTCTTTATGAATTGAGTAAATCAGTACAAATACATTAGTTCACTTTGGCGTGACACAACAGCTGTTTGAGGTGTTTGGATATTTCTTTCATCTTTAGTCCGTATATGATTGGATTACACAGAGGATTATACATTATTATTTGCAAGGTCATTATCAGACGTAAAGCTTTTGGAAAATCTGATTCCAGTCTAACTATGATGATATCATACGTAAGCAAACAAGAATAGTTGATTAAAACCAGCAGGTGAGGTAAACAGGTCTGTGCAGCTTTTTTTCTGACTTCTCCACAACTTCTGTAGGAGATTATAAGGATCTTTGTGTAGGTAAAAAGAATGAAGAGCATGGGGAAAAGTGCAACATTAAGCAGAACAACTAAACCATATACAGATAGCACTCTCGAACTCACACAGTAAAGATGGTTGACCAAAATGTTACAAAAAACACCTTTCAAAACTAAGTGACAGAGTTTTGTGTTACTGTGTCGTACGACTGGCACTGCGACCTGACAAGCAGGAAGAATCCAGGCTGAGACCAGGAAGATCCTCACAGTGGTTTTTCTCATGATAGTTGGATATCGCAGAGGTTTACATATAGACACATACCTGTCATAGGCCATGGCCGACAACAGTAAGAACTCTGAACCGCCTAAAGAATAAAACATGAAAACCTGAAAGAGACAAGCTGAATAAGATATGATCTGTTTTTCAGATAGAAAGTCAATCAGAAGCTTTGGGTAGATAACAGTGCTCAAAAGAACAGAGTTCAGTAACAAAGCTGCAATGAAAATGTACATAGGCTCATGGAGGTTTTGGTGAATCCAGATGAGACACACGATCATACAATTACTGCAGATTATTAGAATATAAACTGTAAACATGATCACAAAATAAAGATATCTGTATTTCTGCACTTCTACATGCCCATCAAGAGTTATATATGTTATATTTATTTCTGCATCCATGAAAATTCACAAAAAATTAGACATGAATGAATACGACAGACAGAATGTGTAACAAGCATTGTTCAGATTGTCTTTTGATTGTCTTAATCTTTTACAGATACCTGACCTTAAACTGAATTTGGTGTGCGCTCACCTTTGGAGTTCACGTCTGACCAACTCTTTAAGTGAGACTTCTCCACCCTCTTTGGATCTCTTTAACTCCTCCATCATGAGCTGATATCATGTGAACAACTCCATCAGACTCTGGAGGCCTGAACCCGTAGGTGTTAGACTTTGTTTACATGGGTGTTGCTCTCTTTACATTTTTCTGTGCATCTGGAAACAACAATGTTACCACAGTGCGTGGAGCAGTGGTTCTCAAAGTGGGGTCCGGGGAACCCCAGGGATCCTTGAGGTGGTTCCTGGGGGTCCCCAGCAAAAAGGGGAAACTTCAAACCTGAAGTGACCTCGCTAAGCTCAGGTCCCGCTTGGCCTCTAGTAACAGTTTGGTCGGAGGGAGAGGCCCTTTTTGTTTTCTCTTGTTTGTGGTTTAAAGATATGTCATTTATGTACGTCTAGTTTTCTTTGCCAGGGATGTTTAGGACTAATTAATTAAATTATTTTTTGTTGTTTTGGGCATTGCTCCGCTCTGACGTTAATAAACTTCTACTCTGAACTCTGGCTCATACTGTGCAACTGGCTTTTCTTTGGAGTGGGAAGAGTCACACAGCATGTTATGTCTAGGTTTCCCTCAGACCAGCTACATAACAATCAGAGTACACTGACAAAACTTCAGGTCGATCAATTATAAAGACTTATATAATTCAAGGGAACTTTTTTTTTTTTTTAATCATACTTATCATACTTGTAAAGTCCAGTTCTGATTACCGTCATCACGTCACCTCAGTCTAGTGTTCATTTTCATGCCGTACACTGAAGAGTTTCAATACTTTCTCTCTACTGTCAGATTTGTGTGGACCAGAGAACACAATATTAAATGCACTGAGACTTTCAGTGGTGGCAGCATCAAAATCACTGCTACTAAAAATATTTAATTAGTTTGATTTGCATTTACAGTATAAACAAAACAAGAGACACATCTGCTTCAGTTTAAATATCAACCGTCACATTAACACGCTTTTTAAACAACATTGAAAGTGTTCATCTTCACTCTATGATCATTATGAGCTTCATCAATACAACCAGAGATAATGGTACTCATGAATGTAACAAGGTTGTATTTAGGTATGGTTAACTAAATGGAAATTGAAAAAACTATTAATTGTGATTACCTGTTATATAGCCTATCGGGTATATTTCAATAAAAAGTGACTTTTGTGTAACTTCCATCACATTGTTGAGGTTCCCGATGATCATTAATGTGTTAAAACAAATTGTTAAAAATACTTTCCAGGGAACAAAAAAATCACACTATTCTTTGTTGAAGGAATGACCGTACAACACATCATTTTACACGACAGAACAACCTCTTGAGGTGTTTAGAGATTTCTTTCATTTTCAGTCCATATATGATCGGATTAAAGAGAGGATGGTACAGAACCACCTGTAGAGTCATGATTAAACGTGCAGTTTTTGGAATATCAGATTCCAGTCTCAGTATAATGATGTCATAAGTACACAACAATGAAAAATTGACTAAAACCAGCAGGTGAGGTAAACAGGTCTGTGCAGCTTTTGTCCTGACTTCTCTGCTGCTTCGATAGGAGATTATAAGTATCTTTATGTACGTGAAAACTATATAGAACATTGGAAAAAATACAATATTAAGCAAAATAATCACACCATACATAGATAGGCCTCTTGAACTCACACAGTGAAGTTTGTGAACTGAATTGTTACAAAAAATTCCTTCCAAAGTAAAGTGACAGACTTTCCTCTTAGAACTCAATATAGCTGATCCTGCCACCTGAGAAGCAGGTACGAGCCAAGCCAGAACCAAGAAAACACAGATAGTAGTTTTTGTCATGATGGTCGGATATCGCAGAGGTTTACATATACACACATACCTGTCATAGGCCATGGCTGACAACAGTAAGAACTCTGAACCCCCTAAACTGTAAAAAATAAAATATTGAAAGTGACACACTGGATGTGATATGATCTGTTTTTCAGATAAAAAGTCAATCAGAAGCTTCGGGTAGATAACAGTGCTGTAAAGAACTGAGTTCACTAACAAAGCCGCAATGAAAATGTACATAGGCTCATGGAGGCTTTGGTGAATCACGATGAGGCATACAATGAAGGAATTACAGAAAATTATTAGAATATATATTGTAAAGATAATTACAAAATAAAAATATCTGTATTTTTCAACGTCTACATAACCATTTAGAGTTATATACGTTACATTTCTGTCATCATCCATTGGGATTGTCAAACATTAACAATGTTTTAAACAGGCAGATTATATAATAAACATACCTAAAGATGTCTGAGTTTGAAGATAGAGTTGAATTTACATTTGAATGGCTCATACATTCACAGTTACTTGAGTTCTTAATGCACTCAGTATGTGTTCGTCTGTGTAGCTCAAAAAGAGCACGGTTCGAGTTTGTGAAATGTTTTTATCACGGCTTCACCCTCCATGGATCTCATTAAACTCTTCACCTAAAGAGACAACATGTAATCAACTTTGTCAAACTCTTGAGACGTGTTTTCACCTGTTTTACTGGGACATGTATCCCCCAAATGTCACCTGTGTCAACAATAATGGTACCGCACTCTATGTTTTTACCCCCCCTCCTTTCTCAAAGAGAGCACCTTGTGGTCTGTGAGTAGATTTGCAGTGGCGACAATTGTCCCAAGAATGAATTTCCTTGCTCAAGTTCCACAGAAAGATATTTGAATGTTCCTTTCCCCTACATTAGTTTATCCACAAAAGATCCTATGGCAAACTGATTAAAGGAGTCTGCTTTCTCTCTATTGACTATAATTATGGATGTGGTGTCAATCTTGAATATTGTGCTCGAAAAAAATTGCTGCGTGGCTGCAAAATAATATATTTTTTCTGCTCAAGTTGCAGTAGGTCCAGATTGTGTGTCTCTGAAGTTGCAGTGGTAAGTGTTTATTGTTAGAACTATATTGAACATATTTTATCAACCTGCCCACATCATGATGTCTTTAAGGTGTAAAATGTTTGCTTTATGGCTATATTAATAAAGTTGTCATAAAGTGAACAGGGTGTATTTAAAAATCAACAAGAGGCACTTGGATTGCTTTATGCGTTTATATAATCGCGATATTCTTACAGTAGTAGTTTGTCATCAAGAATATTGACCTAAACTATAATCAGATAATCTACCATATATTAAGAACTAAGTTTCTACTGTTTACTGTTTGTATTTTATCATGTTCAAAGGAAAAACTGTTTCCTATTAAAGGAAACCAATTAAACACAGTGGTGGGACATATAAACAGAATTTTGAGACAATAACAATAATGAAATAAAAAGCAAGTAAAATGACAAGAGTAAAAACTAATGTTAAATTTATGATTTGAAAGAGGATACTGTGGCCTTAGAGGAGGTCCTCTGGCAGATGAGAGCAGATGCTCTAGGCCGTGACAGAAAAGTCACCCTCACATTTACCTGATTGGGACTCTCTTGAAAAGTTATCAGTACAATTTAAAACAAACTCTTAAACAAACAGAGTAAAGAGGCTGAAACAGGTCTAACGTGATCTCATCTTTTAGTGGTGGTTATTGTCGTCATAATTATTACAGATGAAAGTATCAGTCTTGATAACATACAATCTTTTTATCTTGACAGAACAACCTCTTGAGGTGTTTAGAGATTTCTCTCATTTTAAGTCCATATATGATCGGATTAAAAAGAGGATTATACAAAACTAATTGTAAAGTCATTATCAGACGTACAGTTTTTGGAAAATCAGATTCCAGTCTAACTGTTATGACATCATACGAAATCAAAAAAAAATAGTTGATCAGAACCAGCAGGTGAGGTAAACAGGTCTGTGCTGCTTTATTTCGGACTTCTCCACAACTCTGATAACATACGATAAGTATTCTGGTGTATGTAAAAACTATGAAGAGCAAAGGAAAACAACCAAGATTTAGAAAAATGAACACACCATATGTAGATATCGCTTTTGAACTCACACAAAAAAGTTTGTAAATTGAGTTATTACAATAAATGACTTTCAAAGTAAAGTCACAGAGCTTTTGATTGGCGCTCATTGCTGCTATTCCCACAAGCTGACAAGGAGGGAAAAGCCAGGCTAAAGCCAGGAAGACTTTTATGGTCGTTTTTCTCATGATAGTTGGATATTGCAGAGGTTTACATATAGACACATACCTGTCATAAGACATGGCTGCTAACAGTAAAAATTCTGAACCGATTAAAGTATAAAACAGAAAATACTGAAGAAGACAGGCTTCATAAGATATGATCTGTTTTTCAGATAAAAAATCAATCAAAAGCTTTGGGTAGATATTAGTGCTGAGAACAACAGAGTTGATTAACAAAGCTGCAATGAAAATGTACATAGGCTCATGGAGGTTTTGGTGAATCCAGATCAGGTACACAATAGCAGAATTACTGCAAATTATTAGAATATATACTATAAAAACAACCATAAAATAAAGGTATCTATATTTGTGAACTTCCACATGCCCACCAAGAGTTATATATGTTATATTTAAATCCTCATCCATTAAAAAAACTTAAATATGAAATCTTGATTATTGAAAAACGCAGATAATTTAACAGGAATATATGAATAAAAACTGAAAAATAAAAGGTCTTACTTTGAAAATAACAATAACATGTCTCTGTATTGGTTTCTCTTATCCACAGTAATCTGACCTTGAAATTCACTTAGTATATGCTCATGTTTACACCTCAGGAATCAGAAACTGTTGGAGCCTGTGAAATGGTTTTATCAGACAGATTCATCCTCCATGGATCTCATTAAACTTTCCACTAAGAGTGACTAACATGTAAACAACTTTATCAAACTCTGGAGGCCTGAATCCACAAGCGCTGTTAGATCTGTTTTGAACAGTGTCCATTAAATGACATCATGCTGATCGATCCATTCTTATTTTCACTTAGCTTCATACTCATACTGTATCACTTGGTACCATTTCATTTAGGATAAGAGCAAAGATTGTTTCTTTAGAAAGATGTATCACTCTGTAAAAGGCCAATAAGACTACCCAAAGCAGAATACATCCCATATGACAACTATTTCCAGTTTCATTTGAGATAGAAGTGATGTTTGTTCCCTGGGACAGATGTTGCACTTTCTTTAATGTGCTTTAATGTCGCTTTCACCTGTTGTTGTGGAACCTGGTGAAACCCAATAAGGGAGTGACCATGGGTGTCTACGTCATCTTTTCCAAAGGTCTCAGTTTTCGCCTGACAACCCAAAATGGGGTCAGCAGCGTTTCCCAAAGTTTCAGTTTTCAATGCGTGAAAACTCTTGAGTCGAGTCGACGGGAGGCGAACACGTAGGAAACGAGATGCGTTTTAAAACAAAAACGTAGTAGTGTGGACGTAGACGTAGGTTATGTTTCTTTATTTTCTTCACTGTATCATTTCCCGTTTTATTTTGTGTTACTCAAATTTTCTCGTTTCAGATCCTTCACTTCCTGCCCTTCTGTATCTCCCGCCCTGTGGTGTTTCAGTTGTTTCATTGTCCTTCCCTCCTCAGTATTTTTAGTTTCTGTCCTCCCACTCCAGCATTAGTTCTTTGTGTTTAGTTTTTCCTGATTTAATGATATGAGCAGGTTTTCCAGATGATCGACTCAAAACAAATTGGACACTACTACACTTACTACTCCTACCACATGGATTTATGTACAATACAAATGTGGTGAGCCATCCATCTGTTAATGGAGGCTTTGAGTTGAGATTCTTGGTACTGAGGTCAAGAATATAGTCCCGTACTTAAGGTTAGTTTTGTCTCAACAAAGAGGAAATGTTATGAACGTTCCTCTCCTCTATGTCATTCTGTCCTGAAAAACATTATTTAATAAATGGATGAAAAACATCAGCTTTGTGGTATCCGAGCTCTTACAGAGCTCTTATTATGGTTTATTATTGTAGATGTTATGCATTGAACGTTGCAAAGTCAAGAGTTTATTTTGAGAACTTTATTGAAAACATGTTACCACTGCCACACCATCATGGCTTTAACATTTAAAATGTTCACTTTATTCCCATATTGATATTGGTCATAAAGTGAACAACTGATCGGGGTAATTCAAATATTAAAAGCAGAGATTGAGATTTAACGAGGCAGTTGAAATTATTACACAAATAAACTAATAATATACAGGAGCCCTGGTTCCAGAAAAGTCTCAGTCCCTCTGGTCTTTAGCCTCCATTCTTGGACTCCACAATTCAGTAACAAGGCAGTTATCAGGCGACGCAGTGTTTGAAATATTTTCAATATGATTCTAAAATCAAAACTCTTATAGAAACAGACCAATATAAAGAGGCTGAAACAGGTGTAACATGATCTCATCTCACAGTTGTAGTCATCATAAACTTCATCAATTCACACAGGAATAACATGTATATTATTAATATGGTTCTGTATTTGTTCATCTAAAGCCAGATTAAACATTCAGAATTAACCTTGTGAGTCACAGGGCAGAAATGTTAGATATTGTTGTAATGGTAGAAAATGGTTAATCTCTTTATTACATCTTAGGTATATAAAATAAAATCCTAAGATTAAAAACTTTCCAAGGAACAGATCAGAGAAATTAGCTGTGCATTATTACAGAAGAAATGATCAGCCTTGGTAACATTAGTTCATTTTGTGTAGACATAACAACTGCTTCAGGTGTTTTGATATTTCTTTCATCTTTAGTCCGTAAATGATCGGATTAAATAGAGGGTGATACAAAACCAGTTGTAAAGTTATTATTAATCGAGCAATTTTCGGAATATCAGATTCCAGTCTAACTATAATTACATCATACGAACACAGAAAGGTAAAGTTCATTAAAACCAGCAGGTGAGGTAAACAGGTCTCTGCAGCTTTTTTCCTGACTTCTTTGCAACTGCGATATGTTAAAATAAATATTTTTGCATATGTAAAAAGTATGAAGAGCATGGGAAAAAGTGCAACATTTAGCAAAATGAACACGCCATATATAGATAGTGCTCTTGAACTCACACAGTGAAGATTGTAAATTGAATTATTGCAAAAAATGACTTTCAAAGTAAAGTCACAGAGCTTTTGATTAGCGCTCATCGTTGCTGATGCCACAAGCTGACAAGCAGGGAAAAGCCAAGCTAAAGCCACTAAGACTTCAATAGTTGTTTTTGTCATGATAGTTGGATATTGCAGAGGTTTACATATAGACACATACCTGTCATAGGACATGGCTGCTAACAGTAAAAACTCTGAACCACCTAAAGCATAAAACAGAAAATACTGAAGAAGACAAGCTTCATAAGATATGATCTGTTTTTCAGATAAAAAGTCAATCAAAAGCTTTGGGTATATATTAGTGCTGTAAAGAATAGAATTGATTAACAAAGCTGCAATGAAAATGTACATAGGCTCATGGAGGTTTTGGTGAATCCAGATCAGGTATACGATTGTAGAATTACTGCAGATTATTAGAATATATGCTGTAAAAATGATAATAAAATAAAGGTATCTGTATTTGTGAACTTCTACATGCCCACCAAGAGTTACATATGTTACATTTAATTCTTCATCCATTAAAAAAGTTACATATGAAATCTTGATAATTGAAATAGGCAGATAATTTAACAGGAATATATGAATGAAAGTTGAAAAGTAAAACGTCTTACTTTGAAGATTACAATAACATGTCTCTGTATTGGTTTCTCTTATCCACAGTAATCTGACCTTGAAATTCACTTAGTATATGCTCATGTTTACACCTCAGGAATCAGAAACTGTTGGAGCCTGTGAAATGGTTTTATCGGACAGATTCATCCTCCATGGATCTCATTAAACTTTCCACTAAGAGTGACTAACATGTAAACAACTTTATCAAACTCTGGAGGCCTGAATCCACAGGCGCTGTTAGATCTGTTTTACATTGGTTTGTGACACTGCTCAGATTAATCTCCAGTGAGATCTGGTTTTCATGGATAATGTCATATGTGATTTGGCAGTTGAAGAAGTCAATGATGCATGTCCTTTACTTCATGCTGTTTTTGAAAAACCTCTGGATGTCAGCCACAAGATGCCCTCCATGTCTCTGGCTTTCAAGGCCTGGACTTGGGTAAGGATGGTTTGGGCATCTAATCAGCATGCCTTGTGGATACCTCCATTCGAAATCTATCTATCTATCTATCTATCTATCTATCTATCTATCTATCTACTAGGAAACCTCAGTGTAAGTATTAAGTACTACATCTATTTAATTAGTGCAAGGAGATTGTATAAGGAAGTGCCTTGTTAGGGCTTTAGGAAAGGAGTTGCTCTCAGAAGAGATGAGTCTTCAGGATATTCTTGAAGATGGAGTGGGACGCCCCCTGCTCTAAAAGGATTTGGTAGCTTGTTCCACCATTGGGGAACCTCAACACAACAGAAAAGCTCCAGGCCTCTAGGGGGAGCTCTAAGTGGAACGCCTTGAGCTTCAACCATGAGAGGCAGGACCTACAACCGGACCTTTGACCTTTGACCAAACGAGAGAATGAGGGAGGAAATAAGAAGCCATATAAAAAGGTGATAAAAGGGTTAGAGTTAGGCTAACCCTAAAAGGGCCTTACATTTAGCCGTGTTCCACTAAGAGCTCCCCTAGAGGCCTGGAGCTCTTCCACTGTGTTCTGTAAAGGTTACTTATAAAATTTATGGATTTGTAAAAATGACCAGCTTTTATCTAACTTGAGGAAAAATCATATTACACCATGGAGTTGTTGTGCACATGTATAGATCATTTAATATGGTCCTTCAAGTGGCCCTAGTTACTATATCTGGAGTAGTGTAAAACAGCCTCAGGGAAGCAGCAGTTGGTACAAAGAATAATAGCCTATTTCCATGGTGATGAAATTTAACGTTGTATAGAGTAATGCTGTATAATGAGGCACAAGTCCAAGTTAAAGAGGTCAAACAGTGCTGAAACTTCAGGCCTCCAGGGTTTGAAGAAGTTCTTAACATATTAGAATCTATTTTAGTGGAGAGTTTAATGAGATCCATGGAGGCTGAAGCAATATTATAAAAACTTTCTACAGACTTTAACAGTTCACCTCCTGAATTTCGGAGATGAACATTCACCAAGTGCATTTTAAGATCAGGTATCTGTGAATAAACAAGACACTGCAGTCCAGGTTGGATGTTTGTAATATGGTGAAAGTGAGAGCTCTTTTTAATTTACATTCATATATGCTGGTTATTTAATCGGTCTGTTTTCTTACTTGAAATTTATTATTATTAGACAAGATTAATGGATGATGAACTTAATGTAACATATATAACATTTGGTGGGCATGTGGAGGTGCAAAAATACAGATATCTTTATTTTTTGATCATTTTTACAGCATATATTCTAATAATCTGCTTTAATTTCACCATCGTGTGTCTTATTTGGATTCACGAAAACCTTCATGAGCCTATGTACATTTTCATTGCAGCTTTGCTCCTGAACTCGGTTGTTTTCAGCACTGCGGTCTACCCAAAGTTGTTGATTGACTTTTTGTCTGAAAAACAGATCACATCATTTTCAACTTGTCTCCTACAGTTTTTTCTATGTTACTCCTTAAGTGGTGCAGAGTTCTTACTGTTGTCAGCCATGGCTTATGACAGGTATGTGTCTATATGTAAACCTCTGCAATATCCAACTATCATGAGAAAAACCACTGTGAGTATTTTTCTCGGTTTAGCTTGGCTTGTACCTTTTTGTCAGACTGCTGTTCCAGTTATACTAACAGCTGATTTGAAACGCTGTAGCTTAATTTTAAATGGAATTCTTTGCAACAATTCAATGTTCAGTCTCTACTGTGTGATTTCAAGAGTACAATCTATATTTGGTATTGTTACACTGATAATCGCTGCACTTTTCCCTCTGCTGTTCATACTCTTCACATACACCAGGATACTTATAATCTCCTATACAAGCTGCAGAGAAGTCAGGAAAAAAGCTGCAGAGACCTGTTTACCTCACCTGCTGGTTTTAATCAGTTTCTCCTGTTTGTGTGCATATGATGTCATTATAGTTCGACTGGGGTCTGAATTTACAAAAACTGCACGTTTAATCATGACTTTACAAGTGATTCTGTATCATCCTCTCTTCAATCCAATTATATACGGACTAAAAATGAAAGAAATCTCTAAACACCTGAAGAGGTTGTTCAGTCAAACCAAAGTGATGTGATGTATTAAAAGTGGTGTAACAGTAATAGTGGTGTTGGTAATGCTGATGTACAGTCATTTCCTGCATACCTCGGAAGGTATTTAGTGCAAGCACTTTGTGACCATGCTGTAAAGATGTTTGGTACTATTCGTCATGGAAACAAGTCAATTGAATCTTCAGTTTGAACAATGTAATAACAAATCAATGTAATGCAGTTATTCAAAAACATGCTTTTGTTATAATGTCATATGCAGCTTTGTTAGGACAGTCTAACTGGGCTGAACTGGGTTCAAGACTGTTGCTATGGGTGGGCATACAAAGCCCATTGACAACATTTATATGATACTGGGGTGTTCACTTTATGTTCCGTTGTAACCTGAGTGTCAGCAGAGCACTTCTGATTGTGTTTGAACTTCTGGTGGTTGTGTAATAGTAGTTAATTACACTACTTTCTAATGTTAGTTAGCAGTGGCGATTGCTCTAAGACTGCAAGGGAAGCTCAGCTTCCCCTAAAATGTCAACAAAATAAGAGGTCAAATATGTGCTGTTGTATGTACATGTCATTGACTAAATATGCGCTAGAACACGTTCATCTTTTGTTCAGAATCAGCTACTTCTCACAGGTAACCGACACGACTTCTTCTCATTCATCCCCGCAGCGCCACAGAGCTTTACACAGTGTAGACGCCGAGCGTCTACTGACTTCAATGGGGAAGCAGAGAGTGGGTTGTTCCACTGCAGCCAAACTAGACGGTCATTG
>NW_019525035.1:678218-708195 GCF_002814215.2 Seriola lalandi dorsalis | reverse complement strand
CTGCGAATTTACATATAAATAAACGGACACATTTTATGATGTAGGCCGAAAAATGAGCTTCCCCTCCTTATAAGACCAGCAGCCGCCACTGTTAGTTAGATATAATTTCCAAAATGACAATTATTGTATGATTAGTAAGAGGTTGCCATAATAATTCAAAGAAACAACAGGAGTTTTTCCAGGAGGAATGTTTTGAAAAAATTTTAAAATCTGTAGACCTCCCACTTTCCCTCACATATTCTTGTGAGATCATATGTGACTCATAGCTTTTAAAATTTGGTTAGAGTGACAGACAACACTACGACTGATATTACAAAATTTCATTTGAGGCATTTATTATCCATTTATCTACTATTTTAAAACACTTGAGTATTATGTTGAATGCAAGTACCCTTTACAAAGGTGAATTTAAGAAATAATGTAGAAATCGAGAAAATGCCCTTAGATCTCAGAGGGTTTAAAAAGTGGCTTGGTTATGTAGCTCTGTTGAAAGATCCACTTTGGATACAAGTCAGGGACATCAAATTATCCATTATCAGGCTCCTCTGTTTACACTAGTTTGTTATAAAGGACGTATACGATTTGTAATTATAACAACAACAATAATAATGGTGAAAAGCAAAGGGTGTGTCATGTAAAGTTTGTTACCAAATTAATTCAGCATTCAATGTAAACATTCAGTAGCTAATATGACAAATTATAAATTACACCCATGAAATAACAATTACTCATTCATTCCTATTTCTGAAACATCCTCTTATCTGTGGCTGACTGTAGGACCAAGTATGGCAAACAATGACCACAGGCCAAGATAAAGCCAGAAAGATTTTGTCAGCTGTTTTGGGTAGATATTTGTGCTTTAAAAAACAGAGTGGATTGACAAAAGCTGCAATGAAAGTGAACATCAGCTCTTGAAGGTTTCTGTGGATCCAAAAAAGGCACAGAGTGGCGATATTACAGCAGATTATTAAAGTATACACTGTAGAAATGATAATAAAATAAAGATATCTGTATTCGTGAATTTCTAGATGCCCAACAATAATCATATATGTTATATGTAATTCTTCATCTATTAAAGAAAATAAATATAAATAAATATAAATAAAAACAACATCAACTTGATGAACTTTAACGTTGTATAGAGTAATGCTGTACAATGATGCACATGTCCAAGTTAAAGAAGTCAACAGTGATGAAACTTCATGCCTCCAGGGTTTGATTCAGTTCTTTACACATTAGAATCTCTTTTAGTGGAGAGTTTAATGAGATCCATGGAGGCTGAAGCAATATTATAAAAACTTTCCACAAACTTAAACAGTTCACTTCCTGAATTTTGGAGATGAACATTTTAAGATCAGGTATCTGTGAATGAAAGAGACACTTCAGTGCAGGTTCGATGTTTGTTATACGGTGAAAGTGAGAGCTCTGGTTGATTAATCTGTCTGTTCTCTTACTTGACATTTATTATCATTATTATCATCATTAAACATTAATGGATGATGAATATAATGTAACATATATAATTCTCAGTGGGCATGTGGAGGTGCAAAAGTACAGATATCTTTATTTTTTGATCATGTTTACAGTTTATATTCTAATAATTTGCTGTAATTTCACCATCGTGTGTCTTATTTGGATTCACAGAAACCTCCATGAGCCTATGTACATTTTCATTGCAGCTTTATTAATCAACTCTGTTCTTTTCAGCACTAATATCTACCCAAAGTTACTAATTGACTTTTTGTCTGAAAAACAGATCATATCTTATTCAGCTTGTCTCTTTCAGTTTTTTTTATTTTATTCTTTGGGTGGTTCAGAGTTCTTACTGTTGTCAGCCATGGCTTATGACAGGTATGTGTCTATATGTAAACCTCTGCAATATCCAACTATCATGAGAAAAACCACTGTGGGCATTTTTCTGGGTTTAGCTTGGCTTGTTCCTGCTTGTCAGATCGCAGTTCCAGCTATACTGAGTGCTGATATGAAACTCTGTAGTTTGTTTTTAAATGGAATTGTTTGTAATAATTCAATTTACAATCTCTACTGTGTGAGTTCAACAACAAGATCTATATTTGGTGTCGTTGCCCTGACAAACATTGCACTTTTCCCTCTGCTCTTCATACTCTTCACATACACCAGGATACTTATAATCTCCTATAGAAGCTGTAAAACTGTCAGGAAAAAAGCTGCACAAACCTGTTTACCTCACCTGCTTGTTTTATTTAGTTTCTCCTGTTTGTGTGCATATGATGTCATTATAGTTCGACTGGGGTCTGAATTTAAAAAAACTGCACGTTTAATCATGACTTTACAAGTGATTCTGTATCATCCTCTCTTCAATCCAATTATATACGGTCTAAAAATGAAAGAAATCTCTAAACATCTGAAGAGGTTGTTCAGTCAAACCGAAGTGATGTGATGTATTAAAAGTGGTGTAACAGTAATAGTGGTGTTAGTGATGTTGATGCAAAATGTCATTTTTCTGTAATAATAATAATAATAATGATACAAAAACAATAACAATGATAAGCGTGTAAGGATCCTTGGAAGGTATTTATTAAAGATGTTTATTATCCTTCATGGAAACAGTTCATTCTAAATCTTGAGTTTGAACAATGTAATGACAAATTCACATGCTCCAGTTATTTAAAAATGTGTTTCTGCACCTTCAGCTCAACTGGTATGGGATGTTTGACTCTATGTCTGGTACGCTGTGAGGATTTCTTCCCTTGCGTATGTTCCTTTCTCCGTTGTCAGACAAAACAACAACGCAGAATAAAGACGCCAACTGATAAAACACACTAATACACTGCAAAAAAACTCTGAGCTACGAGGACTTACTGCCACTAAACGCACCATTCAGGCATTGGTGGTCAAAGGTCAAATGTCGAGGTCACGGTGACTGTTCAAAACTGGATTTTGTCCTTGTGAACGCGACGTCTCAGTAACGCCTTGACGGAACGCCTTGAAATTTGGCACGAACATTCACTTGGACTTAAGGATTAACTGAATAGATTCTGGGGGTCAAAGTCAGTGTGACAGCACAAAACAGTTTTTAGCCGTAACTCGAGACTTTACGCAGCAATTACAACAAAATTTCACACAAATGTTTAATATTTGATATGATTCTGGATAAACAGAGATGTAACCTGAAACTAGGCTGAGTGGCGGAGGGATACAATTCTAGTCTGTATGTTATTTTCCAGTAAGACAACAATATTAAATTTCATCCAAGAAGAACCATAATTTTGTATAATACAGCAAGTTAAAGAAATCAAACAATGCTGCAACTTCATGCCTCCAGGGTTTGATTAAGTTCTTTACATATTAGAATCTATTCTTGCGGATAGTTTAATGAGATCCATGGAGGCTGAAGCAATATTATAAAAACCTTCTACAGACTAAAACAGTTCACTTCCTGAATGCTGAAGATGAACTTTCACCAAGTGCATTTTAAGATCAGGTATCTGTGAATGAATGAGACATTTCAGTGCATGTTGGATGTTTGTAATATGGTGAAAGTCAGAGCTCTTTTTTGTTTGTTTTAATCAATTTTTATTCATGTTTGCCGTTTATTTAATCTGCTTGTTTTTACTGAACGTTTAATTTAGACAATATTAATGGATGATGAATATAATGTAACATATATAATTCTCAGTGGGCATGTGGAGGTGCAAAAGTACAGATATCTTTATTTTTTGATCATGTTTACAGTTTATATTCTAATAATTTGCTGTAATTTCACCATCGTGTATCTTATTTGGATTCACAGAAACCTCCATGAGCCTATGTACATTTTCATTGCAGCTTTGTTAATCAACTCTGTTCTTTTCAGCACTAATATCTACCCAAAGTTACTAATTGACTTTTTGTCTGAAAAACAGATCATATCATATTCAGCTTGTCTCTTTCAGTTTTTTTTATTTTACTCCTTAAGTGGTTCAGAGTTCTTTCTGTTGTCAGCCATGGCTTATGACAGGTATGTGTCTATATGTAAACCTCTGCAATATCCAACTATCATGAGAAAAATAACTGTGAGTATTTTTCTGGGTTTAGCTTGGCTTGTTCCTGCTTGTCAGATCGCAGTTCCAGCTATACTGAGTGCTGATATGAAACTCTGTAATTTGTTTTTAAATGGAATTTTTTGCAATAATTCAATTTATAATCTCTACTGTGTGAGTTCAACAACAAGATCTATATTTGGTGTCATTGCCCTGACAAACATTGCACTTTTCCCTCTGCTGTTCATACTCTTCACATACACCAGGATACTTATAATCTCCTATAGAAGCTGTAAAACTGTCCAGAAAAAAGCTGCACAGACCTGTTTACCTCACCTGCTGGTTTTATTTAGCTTCTCCTGTTTGTGTGCGTATGATGTCATTACAGTTAGAGTTGTGTCTGAGTTTCCAAAAACTGTACGCTTTATTATGACTTTACAGGCGATTCTGTATCATCCTCTCTTCAATCCAATCATATACGGTCTAAAAATGAAAGAAATCTCTAAACACCTGAAGAGGTTGTTCTGTCGAACCAAAGTGATGTGATGTATTAAAAGTGATTTCATGATTTTATGTGTAAGTGAGGCTGATGTACATCATGTCATTTATTCTGTAATAATAATAATGATGATTCAATAATAATAATAATAATAATAATAATAATAATAATTATTATTATTATTATTATTATTATACAAGAGTGTAATGATCCTTGGGAGGTATTTACTGTGAGCATTTTATGTCCATGCTGTAAAGATGTTCTTTACTAATTCCAATGGAAATAATTAATTGTATCATGAAATGACAAATCCATATGCTCCACCTTTTCAAAATATATTTTTTGATAATTTTGTCTGTTGCAGCTTTATTACTTATTTATGGACAATCTAGCTGTCTGCAGAGGGAGGATGTGAATCTCCATGAGGTTTTTCTGTGCTATAGTGTTTACACATTTCAGCTACAGGAGTCATGGAGAAGGGGTGGGGCTGGGCTTGGGAGGGTGAAACAAACAATTGTTTCATCCAGAATTAGTTTTGACCCTTTGCTTGAACTTTAAAGTCTGACATGACAAGCGCCTGTAAGGCTTTTATACATTGATAAAAAGAGGATCCCGCACACTGTTTTTGTTCAGTATCACAATTTACTGATCGTAATCTTGATCATGTATGATAATATAGTTAATATATCAAAGTTGACCTTCGACCATTTGGATATAAAATGTTGTCACTTAATCATTTGATCCTATTAGAAATTTCTGTTCAATTGTAAAATAATTAGCGTTTGAATTTTAGTTATGGCCAAGAGTTATGGCCTAGGGTTTTGTGAGGTCAAAGTAACCTTGACATTTGACCTCGGACCACCAAATTCTTATCAGTTCAGTATCCCTGATGTAAGTGGCAATACAACATACACTTGGAGCATAATCTTGAATTTCATTCAAGAAGAACCATAATGTTGCATAACACAGCATAAGCCCAAGTTAAAGAGGTCAAACAGTGCAGTGACTTCAGGCCTCCAGGGTGCGATTCTTTACATATTACATATTAAAATCTATTTTCGTGGAGAGTTTAATGAGATCCATGGAGGCTGAAGCAATATTATAAAAAACTTTCCACAGACTTAAACACTTCATTTTCTAAATGTTGCAGGTGAACATTGACAAGACCATCCAGACTGCTTTACTGAGACTTCTTTTTAAAATCATTTATCATGTACAAGCCTGAAAGCCTGTTTTATTAGTTTTACAAAGCATTTATGGATGATGAGTTAAATATCACATACATAACT
Organism: Seriola lalandi dorsalis; assembly: GCF_002814215.2. Classification (NCBI taxonomy): domain Eukaryota; kingdom Metazoa; phylum Chordata; class Actinopteri; order Carangiformes; family Carangidae; genus Seriola; species Seriola lalandi. The sequence goes on along the minus strand of NW_019525035.1, from coordinate 702,406 downwards.
CTTAGCGGGTATGTGGAAGTTAATAAATACAGATATGTTTATTTTTTGATTACGTTTACTATATATATTCTAATAATCTGCTTTAATTCTACTATTGTGTACCTGATCGTGATTCACAAGAACCTCCATGAACCTATGTACATTTTCATTGGGGCTTTGCTTCTGAACTGTGTTCTTTACAGCACTACTATCTACCCAAAACTTCTGATTGATTTTATATCAGAAAAACAGATTATATCTTATTCAGCCTGCATCTTTCAGTTTTTTATAGTCTACTTTATAGGCAGTTCAGAGTTCTTACTGTTGTCAGCCATGGCCTATGACAGGTATGTATCTATATGTAAACCTCTGCAATATCCAACTATCATGACAAAAAACACTATTGTTGTTTTCCTGGTTTTAGGTTGGCTTATACCTGCTTGCCATATTGCAGTCCCAGCAATAGTCAGTGCTAAAACTAAACTGTGTAACTTTACTTTAAAGGGAATACTTTGCAACAATTCAATTTACAGACTTCAATGTGTAAGATCAAGTTTCATTACTACATATGGTGTAATCGCTTTATTAGATCTTGCAATATTCCCTATGCTCTTTATAATTTTCACCTATACGAGGATACTATTAATATCTTATCGAAGTTGTAAAGAAGTCAGGAAAAAAGCTGCAGAGACCTGTTTACCTCACCTGTTGGTTTTAATCAGTTTCTCCTTTTTGAGTGCATATGATATCAGTGTGGCTCGAGTGGAATCCAACTTTTCAAAAACTGCTCGATTAATAATGACACTACAAACAGTTTTGTATCATCCTTTGTTTAATCCACTCATATATGGGCTCAAAATGAAAGAGATTTCTAAACAACTCAAAAGGTTGTTTTGTCCAGACAAAATCATCTGATGTATTAACAAAGATTTTGTAAAGTGCAGTGATTTCTTCTGAACTAATCATGCAGAGATGTGAATTCTGGAATGGTGTTTTATTAAATTAATTTTTTCATTTACATTTGTTTCCATTACTGTTTACTGTTCATTATGGAAACAGTAAAGAGTATCTTGGAAATGAACCATGTAATAACTAATAAGTTCAAGTCATCACAACTTTGATTGTGTTTTTCCACTGTATTTTGATTTACGGTCATTGTCATGTCAATTGGGTGCATTGATGAAGTTCATATTGATTACAAGGTCAATGTTTAAATATTGAATGTCACCAATGTCCTAACAACACTGAGTGTCTATATGTCTGTGTTCCAGAGATCAGAGTATCAATGATGTTTACTGTTTCCTTTTTTTGTCTTCCATTGCTGCGCATGCTGAGTACATAGAAAATGATTGTTTTTTGCTTTAAGCTAATACTTGAAAGTGAATGAGTGTGTGAGGGTAAACGTGTGTGTAGTAGTTGGTGCTTCAGCATCTGTGATGATTTTATTATCAGAGATCTGATAGTCAACACTTTGAAAAAGAAAAAGAAAAAGAACCATACTGTGGCTGTCAGGTAGTTATTTCCTTATGATTTATGGAAAACAGTGCTGGACAGTACATTTACTCAAATACTGTACAGAAGTAGAATTTTAAGGAACTAGTATTTCCATTCAATGGCACTTTACAGATCTGCTCCACTATATCTCAGTGGGAAATACTGTAGTTTTTACGGCACAATATTTATGTGACAGCTAGAGGTACTAATTACGTTTCTGGTTAAGAATTATTATTTATAATTAAGAATTTTGCAAACTTATGGTTTCAGTTCAGTAACTGTTCAAATTATTCAATATTTCACAAAAAATAAAATTGCAAAACAAATCAGTGTGATGACCCCTCAGATTTATCTTGTGACCCTTTGGAGGGGCCTGACCCTTAGATTGGGAACCACAGGACTGAACTATCTAGCGGTATAAAACGTTGTTAGAAACTGCAGCTACAACAATACAATCTTATAATGTCAAACAAATCAGAGCTCAGTTACAGGAGACTGTTCGCTGCACAATGACATACTTTTACTACTGATACTTTAAGTACATTTGCTGATCATACTTTTACTTAAGTATACAGTAAAATATTTACTTAAGTAAGAATTGGAATCCATGATTTTAACTGTAATGGAGTATTTTCACATTGTAACCAGACTAGGTCACGAGCTAGGTTATGTCTGGACCATGTCCTATTTGCATTCAGTCTAGTAGCAGCTGGTTTCAGCTCTTTTTCTGTTTGTTTATTGGGTGATTTTTGAAAACGTGACAAAAGCACTAAGTTTGCAGCCCTGCTTCTTCACCCAAAATCATTTTGAAAGAACCACCACCAATGGAGAAACTCCAACACGTAACCTCCAAACGAATAGTTTAACCTTATCAGTCAGTCAGTCAGCGTCATTTGCGTTTATAGGGCTGGCCCTGAAAGGTGAAGCGAGCACTCTTATCTCCACCGATTTGCAAGGCCTGTTGTATCTTTTATCATCAGGAGAGGACAAGAAGTTGTTTTTTAGGAGGCAAAAGCAGCTATCGAAACCAAAGAACCAAGAGTCAGGAAAGACAGGATTTGATAATGGTGAGAACAACACTTATCCAGCATCACATAGACCAGCGAGTGAACTGTGGTTTAGACACCTGGTGAGAATGTCTACTGACCAACCAGCTGCTTGAGCTAATCTAGATCTAGACCCAGAAGCAGACCGAGGAAGTGCTGGATCAACAGGGTCAGAGAAACCCTACAGAAAATCAAGATGTCCATCACTGAGGCAGGAAAGCCTGCTGGTAAATATGTATGTCAGTGCATACTCAACACACATTTAGACACATTTACTTTCCACAGGTGGTATTCATAGATTCTGCTAGGAAGCTTGGTGAGGGGCATGTTTCCTTCTTCCTCAGTGTCTGCCGCGCCTCATGAAAGTTTCACTGTTGATCTATTATCTGTTGTGCAATCAAGGTAGATTAAGATGCAATGACCTCTATTGATTCCATTGAGCACTGTGTCCAAAGTGCTAGAATCCTCTTCTCCTGCACAAGATTCGGCCTTGCAGTTATCATATGAGGTTTGGACCCTTCAGGTGGTTCCCAATCGTTGAACAGTAGCTAGGGAAATTTGATATCTCCCAAGGGATCAGGTTGGAGACAAATTCGGTTGGTCTTCCTTTCTCCTCACCTTCAGGGACACCGACAATCTTGATATTGATGCAACTGGATAGCTCCCCTTGGTCTGAGAGCTAAGCTAGTTATTCAAGTGATTCATTTGATTGAATTTGATGCCCATGATCCACGGTTTGATTTTTTATGGAAAGTCTCTTCAACTGAAGTTTTCTTGTTAGCTTGGTCGTAGCTAGTTGTTACACTGGTTGGTGGGCATGTACTTTTACCAGACATACTTGTTTTCAACTTTATCTAAGTCTCTGAGCAACTTTACAGAATCTAGCATTCAAAGTGAGTGTTTTTAACTAAAAAATGTGTGTGACAAGGTCTTGTAAAAACCTGTCTACACTGTGCGCATCTTATTAGCGCACCCCTGTTGTTGGAAAGTTTCATGAGATCCTTAGAGGCTGAAGAAATCTAAGATAAACTCTCCACAGACTGTAACTGTTCACTCTCGGTTTTGGAGATGAGAGTACATCAAGTTAATTTCGAGGTCTGGTATCTGGGAATGAATAACATAATCCAGTAAAGGTTATATGTTGGTGTAATCGTATAAGTGAGACTTCTTTTTGAATGTACATTGTTTACATACTATAACATGGTTTATTACTGAACATTTAGTTTTACAAAGCATTCATGGATGACGAGTTAAATATCACATACATAACTCTTAGCGGGTATGTGGAAGTTAATAAATACAGATATGTTTATTTTTTGATTATGTTTACTATATATATTCTAATAATCTGCTTTAATTCTACTATTGTGTACCTGATCGTGATTCACAAGAACCTCCATGAACCTATGTACATTTTCATTGGGGCTTTGCTTCTGAACTGTGTTCTTTACAGCACTACTATCTACCCAAAACTTCTGATTGATTTTATATCAGAAAAACAGATTATATCTTATTCAGCCTGCATCTTTCAGTATTTTATATTTTACTTTTTAGGTAGTTCAGAGTTCTTTCTGTTGTCAGCCATGGCCTATGACAGGTATGTATCTATATGTAAACCTCTGCAATATCCAACTATCATGACAAAAAACACTGTTGTTGTTTTCCTGGTTTTAGGTTGGTTTATACCTGCTTGCCATGTTGCAGTCCTAGCAATAGTCAGTGCTAAAACTAAACTGTGTGACTTTACTTTAAAGGGAATATTTTGCAACAATTCAATTTACAGACTTCAATGTGTAAGATCAAGTTTCATTACTACATATGGTGTTATCTCTTTATTTGATCTTGCAATATTCCCTATGCTCTTTATAATTTTCACCTATACGAGGATACTATTAATATCTTATCGAAGTTGTAAAGAAGTCAGGAAAAAAGCTGCACAGACCTGTTTACCTCACCTGATGGTTTTAATCAATTTCTCCTTGTTGAGTGCATATGATGTAAGTATAGCTCGAGTGGAATCCAACTTTTCAAAAACTGCTCGATTAATAATGACTCTACAAATAGTTTTGTATCATCCTTTGTTTAATCCACTCATATATGGGCTCAAAATGAAAGAGATTTCTAAACACCTCAAAAGGTTGTTTTGTCCAGACAAAATCATCTGATGTTTTAACAAAGATTTTGTAAAGTGCTGTCATTTCTTCTGAACTAATCATGCAGAGATGTGAAATCTTGAATGGTATTTTATGTACATTTGTTTCCATGACCGTTTACTGTTAATTATGGAAACAGTAAAGAGTATCTTGAAATTGAACCATATAATAACTAATAAGTTACATTATCAAGTCATCACAACTTTCATTTTCACTGAATCATTGTATATAGCTTTACTGAGCCCTGTTTACAAGTGACAACATTTACATTGTTATTATTGTCTTTGGGTGTATTGATGAAGTTCACATTGGCTATAAGGTCAGCAATGTAAGACCTGACAACAGTGAAAGTATCTATATGTGTTCCACAGATTCTTCTCACTTTTTGTACTTGATAGACTTGTACCAATGTACCAATGTATACTTCTAGGATTTGATGTTTACTGTTCCCTGTTTTTGTCTTTCCGTGCTGTACATACACAATTATATATTTTTTGCTTTAAGCTAATACTTGAAAGATCCTGTGTGCTTGGATGGAGAAAGATGTGTGTGCATGTCGTGAGGGTAAATGTGTGTGGTATTTGGTAATGAAGTCAGAGATGTTGCAGCAAATGGCTTTCTAGGCAACAAAACATTTTTTAACCTAAAAACTGATAAGTTTTAAAAAGCTAAAATGAACCCTATTGTTGTTGTCAGGTAGTTATTTGCTTATTATTCCTAAACAGTCAAATATCATGGGCTCGCCACTAGCAGTGTGATGAGATTTCGTGCCACAAGATCTTGCGATATTAAAACGTTGAGATGAAAAGCTGTCTCGCAATATCAGTAGCTAACATTACAGAGTCTGACGGTGAAGAAACCCCTGTCACTTTTAAATTGTTTGTGTGGCACCCTTTTGGGTACCTGGTGGAAACAATAAACAACGACAGAGTGACAGACAAGGCACGAACAATATGAAAGCACTGTAAGAAAATAGTGCCATACACAGTAGCCAACACGAGCACTATGCAAAGACACCTAAAGAACCTCCACAGCTCTCTACTAAAATCAACCGCGCCTGTGAAGAAAACACTGAAAGGCCAAACAAGCCTGACAAATGCCTTTGCATCTCAACTTCCACAGTCAGGTGCTACAGCCACAGCAATAACGATAGACATTGGCAAATCCCAAAATTTGGGATTTCAGCGACTCCACCATCCCATCACACGCACATTTTGCTTGCACGGTGGTCCCAAACCTTTACAGACCCTGAAATGTTCGATTTGTGGAAAGGCGTTCAGTTAGAAGGTCACACATAGCTTCAATTACAAGCTAGAAGCTCATGCATATTTCACGCACAGTTATAAGGTCTGAAGAGAATCAGGAGAAATCATACAGGAGAGAAGCCAGTCAGTTGAGTTTGTGGCAAAACCCTTTACAGTGTGTATATTGTTCTGTCTTTTACTACATATGATAATTCATACTCAGAAAGTAGAACTTAAATGACATTCATTACAAGATGATTAGTTAAAACATTTCCACGCACCTGCATTGTTTTGCATTTTGTGACTTCCAGCTGAATAAAAGACTATTTTTCTACTAATTTTTGTCATTTTTTTTGTCAAGTTTTCTTAAAAATAGTGTTAAAATATTGTCTCGTTCTTGTGAACCCAATATTGTGTATTGTCTCGTCTCATGAGCTGAGTGTATTGTCACATTCCTACTCACCACACAGAATGGGACACACTATTTAAGTCAGATTTTGTGTATCTGTGAGACAACTTGAACATCTGTAAATCTACTCTCTTCTGGGCTTGGAGTGGTTGTTAGTGGCCATGCTTGTTTGAGAACTGGATCATGGACCTGTCGTATTCTTCAATTCATTCTAGTGAAATTTATTGACAGCAGGTTGTGCCTTTTTCTAAGCCTTAGCTCTGACTGTATAGTCTCGGTCATTTGGTGGAAAGAAATCCTGCTTCACATCTACATATTGATTAAGATCCTGTAAATTGTTGTTGAAAGCGACCCCACCCACCCACACCCCCTCCATAATTCACGTAGCTGATTCAGGTGACTGAATCATGGAAAGTATGGCCCACAGTATCACATTTGTATAGCCCAGTATCACATAAATGTTACCGATGGGCTTTACAGGCCCGCTGTAGCAGTCTTGAATCCAGTCCTGCTTTCCTAATAAGACAACGTAAAAACTCCAACGTTACTGTAACATTAACTGTTTCCATGACGAAGAGTGAAGGGGATCTTCAATGTTTAGAAACAAATCTTTACATTAACTTCCAAATATCAAAACGGTGACATCTCTGCATTATTATGACAAAAGAAATTACTGTACATAAGCAACACTAACACCACTGTTCCTGAAACATAACGTCTTTAATACATCACATCACTTTGGTTTGACTGAACAACCTCTTCAGATGTTTAGAGATTTCTTTCATTTTTAGACCATATATAATTGGATTGAAGAGAGGATGATACATAATCACTTGTAAAGTCATGATTAAACGTGCAGTTTTTGGAAATTTAGACCCCAGTCGAACTATAATGACATCATATGCACACAAACAGGAGAAACTGATTAAAACCAGCAGGTGAGGTAAACAGGTCTGTGCAGCTTTTTTCCTGACAGTTTTACAGCTTCTATAGGAGATTATAAGTATCCTGGTGTATGTGAAGAGTATGAAGAGCAGAGGGAAAAGTGCAGTGACTATCACAGCAAAAACACCAAATATAGATCGTGTTCTTGAACTCACACAGTGGAGATTGTAAATTGAATTATTACAAAAGATTCCATTCAACGTTAAATTACAGAGTTTCATATCAGCACTCATTATTACTAGAACTGAAATATGACAAGCAGGTACAAGCCAAGCTAAACCCAGAAAAATACTCACAGTGGTTTTTCTCATGATAGTTGGATATTGCAGAGGTTTACATATAGACACATACCTGTCATAAGCCATGGCTGACAACAGTAAGAACTCTGAACTTCCTAAAGAATAAAATAAAAAAAACTGAAAGAGACAAGCTGAATAAGATATGATCTGTTTTTCAGACAAAAAGTCAATTAACAACTTTGGGTAGATATTAGTGCTGAAAAGAACAGAGTTGATCAACAAAGCTGCAATGAAAATGTACATAGGCTCATGGAGGTTTCTGTGAATCCAAATAAGATACACGATGGTGAAATTACAGCAAATTATTAGAATATAAACTGTAAACATGATTAAAAAATAAACATATCTGTATTTTTGCACTTCCACATGCCCAGTAAGAGTTATATATGTAACATTAAGTTCATCCTCCATTAATCCTGTCTAATAATAATAAATGTCAAGTAAGAGAACAGTTTAATTAATTAATCAGCATACACGAGTGTTAATTAAAAAAGAGCTCTCACTTTCACCATATTACAAACATCCAACTTGCACTGCAGTGTCTTGTTCATTCACAGATACCTGATCTTAAAATGCACTTAGAGAATATTCATCTCCAAAAAGCAAGTCCTCATCAAGTGAACTGTTTAAGTTTGTGGAAGGTTTTTATAATATTGCTTCAGCCTCCATGGATCTCATTAAACTCTCGACTAAAAGAGATTCTAATGTGTAAAGAACTGAATCAAACCCTGGGGGCATGAACTTTCATCACTGTTGACTTCTTTAACTTGGACATGTGCATCATTATACAGCATTACTCTATACAAATTTAAAGTTCATCAATATGGAAATAAAGTTGATATTTTTCCAAGTGTTTGTTTTAACAGATGCCCATGGAAATAATTATTTCTGTCAATTGAACCACAGACCTTAATGAACAACATTAAAAAGTATGTCCATAAGCATCCTTCAGGTGAATCTCTGCCTTCTTAGATGAAATTCAATATTGTGGTCCAAGTGCATACAGAGCTACCACTCTTATCAGGAATAATGGTGTTTAAACATGTATATTTGGGATACACCGATCAAACAGTTTCACTCAATTTGGTTCTGATTTCTTCCAAAACCGAATGCCTGAATGGGAGGCAGAGGAAGTGGTATCTGCCAAACACTGTGGTGTGCAGGGATTACTTGTGTCAGTTCGTAGTGCTGGGCTCCAACCACTTTTGGAGTAACATCTTCCAAGGTGTTAAGCGGGTAGTGTGATATTTTATTTGCCTTGTGTAGATCGCTGAACAAACATAGTCTGGTACGTAGATTTCTGCTGATGCAGCAGATCGTAGGGTCAGAATTTGTCAGCGGCTTGACCTGCCTTGAGTCAACAGTCCAGGCTGCTGGTAGTGGTGGTGGTTTAATGGTGTAGGGAAAGTTTTCTTGGCACACTCTGGACCCTTAATACTAATCAATCATGGTTTGAATGTCACCACCTATATGAGTAACATTTTGTATCTGTAGCCGCTCAAGGTATGATTGCTGACATGTCTATTTTATCTCTGTGATCCTCATTGTTAAAGAACACTTGCTATCATCGCTAGTAACCAGAGGTGTCACGAAAACAAAGAAATCTTAGTAATGATATTTATAAATCATGTTCTGAGGAGTATAACTTTAAGTAATCACAGAAGAATGTAAAGAGACTAATGCCACCTATAGCTAGAGTTTGATGATGAAGCTGATGATGGCAGCTCTTGATTGAGGAGCTAATGAGATCCATGGAGGGTGGGGGCAAGTCTCATAAAATCTTTCCGCTGACACACTCAATGCAATCTCTCACATCTGGAGATCAAAGTGCATTGTCAGATATCTGTAAATGAATGAGGTGCATTCTGTGTATATGAAATTCCTCATAAGAGACTTTTATTTTTAGTTTTTATGCCTGTTGTATTCATTAATGTCTAATTTTTAATGGGTGATGAATTTAATGTAACATATATAACTCTTGGTGGGTATGTGGAAGTGAACAAATACAGATATCTTTATTTTGTGATCATGTTTACAGTTTATATTCTAATAATCTGCAGTAATTCTACTATTGTGAGTCTTATCTGGATTCACAAAAACCTCCATGAGCCTATGTACATTTTCATTGCAGCTTTGTCACTGAACTCTGTTCTTTTCAGCACTACTATCTACCCAAAGCTTTTCATTGACTTTTTATCTGAGAAACAGATCATATCTTATTCATCTTGTCTTTTTCAATATTTTATATATTACTCACTGGTTGGTTCAGAGTTCTTACTGTTGTCAGCCATGGCCTATGACAGGTATGTGTCTATATGTAAACCTCTGCAATATCCAACTATCATGACAAGAACAACCATAAGTATTTTACTGCTTTCAGCTTGGCTTATACCTGCTTTACATGTTGTGGTGGCTGTTGCACTGGGTCATGAGAAAAAACTCTGTAACTTCACTTTGAAAGGAATTTTTTGTAACAATTCAGTCTTGAAACTTCACTGTGTGAGTTCAAGAGTTATATCAATATATGGTTTGGTTGTTTTGCTAGATGTTGCACTTGTTCCTGTGCTTTTCATACTCTTCACATACACAAAGATACTTATAATATTATATCGAAGCAGTAGAGAAGTCAGGAAAAAAGCTGCACAGACTTGTTTACCTCACCTGTTGGTTTTAATCAGCTTCTCCTGTTTGTGTGCATATGATATCATAATAGTTCGACTGGAATCTGATTTTCCAAAAACTGTACGTTTAATCATGACTTTGCAAGTGGTTTTGTATCAACCTCTCTTTAATCCAATTATATATGGACTGAAAATGAAAGAAATTTACAAACACCTGAAGAGGCTGTTCTGTCCAGTCAAACAAGGCTAAATAATGTTCATTCACTCTGTAATAATCATGCAGAAATGTGATTTCTCTGATCCTTGGAAGTCATTTAATATAATAACTTCTCTATATTTCTAATACTCGAAAGGACTATCAACAGGTTAAACAGTGTAATGATTAATGATTAATTTGCTGCTCTCTATAACTATTCATCCCATACATTGTTAGAGGAAGCCTGTTCCCAGTAATCACATTCATAGTAACTGTCGTATAATTATGTTTCAATGTAATGATCACGTGCAGATGTTAGTATTTTAAACATAAAAAATATCAGCAATATATGTTTTGTAATATGTGTAATTTCAAATTGTTTATGTAACAATAACAGTTTGTGTGTCTGTGTGTCTGTTTATGAACCAAGTCTTGGGAGAGCTGTAAGTTTTACTATTTCATAATAATTTACTCTTCAACTTTCTGTGAGAAAAATATAAATAAAAACTTAAAATTAACTAAACCACATTGTTCTTGCCGTAAAATAAGGATCTCATCATTCATATCCAGTTAACCGCCATTAGCTCATCTGCTATGTGTCTGCGGCGCATATACAACAGGGAACAGGATAACCAACCCTCTGAGCAAACTAAGTTAAGCAGAGTGGATGGCAGTCCTGCAACCTAAATGACCATATGCTGTATTTAGGCCACAGTTTATTGGACTGTGGAGACTCATGACAGCTAATGTAGCAGCTATCATCTATGTTATTTTTTGACTGAGAATAATCCTTTCTGCATGTTGTAATAATCACATCCTATAAAAACAAAAATTAGCCCTGTTTTAAGTGCCCTCAAGTGCACCTTGTTCATGCTGAGACAGTTTTCATATTCATTTAGCATGGAAGGCCAGAGGTGCTTATGAGGTGCATTTGGAAACAGGGTGGGATTAGGAATTATCCATTATCGTACACTATAGACGAGCATGTTAGGGGCTGGTGATGGTTGTGGCCACTCCCATTTCCTCCTTCCATCCCTTTTAAAAGCAGTGCTTCCCCCTCTTCCATACACTGATGTTTGGTAAGTGAGTTATGGTCAGAAAACTCAGTTTACATGGCAACCACATTACAACGTACCAACAGCATACGCCCTAATGGTAGGCCCATACCCTGCTGCTTTCCCACTGCGGCACATCGCCCACTATACCTCAGGGAAATGCGTGCACTGTTATCATGTAGTGGTGTAGCTAATGCTAACTAGCCAGATGTCTGCAGATGACGAGAAACACAAAAAGCAGGACATACATACTTTACATGCAGATCTGTGCTGAAACTAATTATTTAAACGAGTATTTCTATGGTGTATTGAAGCATCAGGTATTTATTTATAGGTAATTATTCCTGTTCTACTGTCTGGAACATGAAGTGTTAAAAATGTAAGATTGTTTCTGCTACATTGCTCAGTGGAACTGTCCTCCTATAAACAAGCCGTCTGTGCAGCAGCTTATTTCGAACCATGGTTACTTTTTTATTGTTAGGCGACCTCTAGTGGCTGTAGTAATTATGACTGGGGCAGAGGAGGAAGTCGGGTGAGGTAGTATGTGCAACTGGGGCTACTACTGGGGATATTTATTTTACAGCAAGAACAAAGTGATTTAGTTCATTTCCATTTTTTATTCATTATTTATTTTTCTCACAGAAAGTTTCAGATTAAATTATTATAAAATGGTAAAAGTTACAGCACTTCCAAGTCTTGGTTCCTAAATAGAAACAGACACAAACTCTTACTGTTTCTTAAACAATTTGAAATTACACATATTGCAAAAGGGCAATGTTAGTATCCTACAACAAAAAAGAAGAACAATGCAATAATGAAACACAGCTATTTTCTCCTGTTTAAGGCTGTAAAGACCTACAGTTACTGATCAGAATTACTGCTCTGTCTCCTTATAGTGGTTTACAGGAAACTGCTCAGAGTATGACATTAAACCATAGAGTGTTATCTTGATTGTTAACACCAAGGAGGATGAGAAGCAAAATTTTCCTTCATTCTTTATGGCAGACCAAGTGCTAAATGTAGTGAATAAAACAAGGTACTTAGGTCACATCATCAGGGATGTTATGTGTGATGATGATGTGCAGCGCCATTGTTGTAATGCAAAAGCCAACATGCAGGCACGCAAACTTCATATGTGTACAGATGATGTGAAAACAGCCCTTTTTAGTGCCTACTGAAAGTAATGTTCCCATCTTTCATGCTTTGCTGAGGAATTTTATGTATATATCTGCATGTGTCAATTAATTGCATCAAAAAATGTGATAATTAAGGTCTTAACTGAGCCCACACTAAGTGACACAAGGTACTCCTCTTGTTTCTGGAAACATTGGATTAAATACCTGTATGTGCTGTAATTACTGTGGATTTATACATTATTTTTTAAGTAATTACTTTACTGATATGGAACCATGTATCTGAAATAAAGTTACTAATAATACTATCCCTACTCCTACTACTAGTACTACATTATATATTGCTTAAATTTTCTGTAATTAATATCGACAATCCTTGTGAACTTTATCATTACACTGAAACATAATGATACTTGGGAAGTGTTACTGGGAACAGGCTTCCTCTAACCCTGTAGGGATGAATAGTTATAGAGAGCAGCAAGTTAATCATTACACTGTTAAAGCTGCTGATATTCCTTAATGTGTATTAGTAATATAGACATTATTATATTAAATTACTTCCAAGGATCAGAGAAATCACATTTTTGCATGATTATTACAGAGTGAATGAACATTATTTAGCCTTGTTTGACTTGACAGAAAAAACTCTTGAGGTGTTTGTAAATTTCTTTCATTTTTAGACCATATATAATTGGATTAAAGAGAGGTTGATACAAAACCACTTGCAAAGTCATTATTAAATGTGCAATTTTTGGAAAATCAGATTCCAGTCGAACTATTATGATATCATATGCACACAAACAGGAGAAGCTGATTAAAACCAACAGGTGAGGTAAACAAGTCTGTGCAGCTTTTTTCCTGACTTCTCTACTGCTTCGATATAATATTATTAGTATCTTTGTGTACGTGAAGAGTATGAAAAGCACAGGAACAAGTGCAACATTTAGCAAAACAACCAAACCATAAACTGATATCACTCTTGCACTCACACAGTGAAATTTCAAGACTGAATTGTTACAAAAAATTCCTTTCAAACTGAAGTTACAGGGTTTTTTCTCACGACCCAGTAAAACAGGCACCACAACATGTAAAGCAGGTATAAGCCAAGCTAAAAGCAGCAAAATACTGATGGTTTTTCTTCTCATTATAGTTGGATATTGCAGAGGTTTACATATGGATACATACCTGTCATAGGACATGGCTGTTAACAGTAAGAACTCTGAACCACCTAAAGAGTAATATATGAAATACTGAAAAAGACAAGCTGTATAAGATATGATCTGTTTTTCAGATAAAAAGTCAATGAAAAGCTTTGGGTAGATAGCAGTGCTGAGAAGAACAGAGTTCAGTGACAAAGCTGCAATGAAAATGTACATAGGCTCATGGAGGTTTTGGTGAATTACAATAAAACACACAATAGTGGAATTACTGCAGATTATTAGAATATAAACTGTAAACATGAGTAAAAAATAAACATATCTGTATTTGTTCAAATCTACAAAACCACCAAGCATAATATACGTTATATTTAATTCATTCTCCATTTAAGATTCCTTTAGAATTAAGAAATTATGGATAAAACAGACAGAATGTGTAACAAGCATGCATGAATAAAATTGAAGAGATGAAGTCTCACTTTGACTTCTTTTAATTATAACCTATGTTAAATTGTCCTGTTCATTTACAGATACCTGAGTTTGAAACCGCCTTGAGCGACTGTTCATCTCCATAATTCAGAAAGTGAACTGTTGTGTGAGGAAGATTTTTTATGATATGTATTAGTCCTCCAAGGATCTCATTAAATTCTTCATGAACAACTTCATCAGCTCTCATCAGGCCTGAAATTACGAGGCAATCCATGTGTACTGTTTTTTCAACCAATTTTACAACCCATTATACTACAACGTTACTTCATTGTCATGAAATGCAATTCCAACTGATATAGAGGGGTGATTAATATTTTTAATATTATATTTTACGCTTCATGTCTCTGCTTTCACAGAAAGACCCTTTTCGCGCCTACTTCATGATTACGTCACATTGTAAGCTGGAGGCAAAACAAAACTGGTGGCAAATACTGTCAGTACCACCTTGATTATCTTAGGCATGCAACTAATACTTACATTTTTTTAGAAACATGAAAATAAAGCAAAACATATTGGATCCATCATCGAGGCATCCTTACATGTGTTTCCATCAATTATACAAATGAAAATACTGAACGTGGAACTTATTTGAGGTATTTCATGCTTTTTTTGACAGTCAGCGGTCAACATTGTGGTTCAGGGTTGGAACCCTAAACCCCTAAGTCAACAGTGTACCTGACTTGTGCCTCTTATTTAATGTTTTTGACCAACATAATTGCCGGAGCTTCTTGGTTTGATTTGGAGAAAGAAGTCCTTTCACACACACAGGTGAGAGGGCACCGCCAAGGTGAAACAGTCATAAACATGCAACAGCAAACATACTACATTTACTAAAATAGCACATTGATTATCCAAGGACTTTTTTTAAATGAAAATGTGAAGTCATACAGTATTTGCTTTGCGATTTATTTACTATTTATTTAGGATTTAAAATATTGATCTGTGATGGTTAAAGTCCAGTTTTGTACCATTTGAACATTCACTTTGAGCAAGAAAATGTAAAATTACAAAAGAAACGAGAAAAACACTCTTTTGTTCATGGCTGTAATTTCAAATTAATGTAGTCAACACAGCAGGGACAACAATGATAATATGAATATCACTGACTGACTTACAGTAGTTACTAAACAATTAAAATGCAGTGTTAGATAAGTAAGAACTGCAGTAAATGTATAAATAATTACATTGTTAAAAATTGTGCTTCTAAAAATTTATCTTCACCTCACATCTCTTCCTTTTTATTACAAGATAAAGGTTTGTAAACTAGTAAATCAGTACAGATAGATTAGTTCACTTTGGCTTGACACAACAGTTGTTTGAGGTGTTTGGAAATTTCTTTCATTTTTAGACCATATATGATTGGATTACAGAGGGGATTATACATTATTATTTGCAAAGTCATTACAAAACGGGCAGTTTCTGGAAAATCTGATTCCAGTCTAATTATAATCATATCATATGTAAGCAAACAAGAATAGTTCATTAAAATTATCAGGTGAGGTAAACAGGTCTGTGCAGCTTTTTTTCTGACTTCTCCAAAACTTCTGTAGGAGATTATAAGGATCTTTGTGTAGGTAAAAAGTATGAAGAGCATCGGGAAAATTGCAACATTAAGTACAACAACTACACCATATATAGATAGCACTCTTGAACTCACACAGTAAAGATGGTTTACTGAATTGTTGCAAAATATTCCTTTCAAAGTAAAGCTACAGAGCTTGTTATTAATATTTAGTACAACTGGAATTGAAGTCTGACAAGCAGGTAGAATCCAAGCTAAAACCAGCAAAATACTGACAGTTGTATTTCTCATGATAGTTGGATATTGCAGAGGTTTACATATAGACACATACCTGTCATAAGCCATGACTGCCAAGAGTAAGAATTCTGAACAGCTTAAAAAGTAAAATATAAAAACTTGGAAGAGACAAGCTGAGTAAGTTATGATCTGTTTTTCAGATAAAAAGTCAATCAAAAGCTTTGGGTAGATATTAGTGCTGAAAAGAACAGAGTTCACTAACAAAGCAGCGATGAAAATGTACATAGGCTGATGAAGGTTTTTGTGAATGACAATAAGACCCACGATGGTGGCATTACAACAAATGATTACAATATAAGCTGTAAACATAATCATAAAATAAAGATATCTATAGTTGTCCAGTTTCACATGGCCATCAAGAATTATATATGTTACATTTAATTCAGAATCCATTAAGGTTTTCAAAAACTAAATGTAACCAAAATGAACAGGTAGGTTAGACAAGTGGCAAACATGAACACAAATTATGTGTCATTCAGAAGACTGCAACAATTCATAGCTTATGTGTGCAAATTAACTAAGTGTGTGTTTGAATTGAGAAATCAAACTGTCTGAGTGTGAGCAATGATTTTATCAGACTGTTTTTCCCTCCATGGGTCTAATTAAACTCTCCACCTAAGACGTCAACAGTGTCATAAAACTCTGGAGGCCTGAACCCACAGGTAGGAATTCTGAAAATGAAGAGATGATTACGAATGTTTCAGAGGGTTCAAGCTCTGATAAACAACTGAATGCCACATCCTCAGTACCAAACACACTGGCAAAGTCAGCAACTGGCTAACACCTAACTAAGTGAAGCACAGCACAGAGTAAAGATTTGGAACACCAGTACATGTCTGCTAGATGTGTAAATATGCTACTGCGTGATAGAGTTTATCAGCTGATGTGTCAGGTTTGTGTTTTCCAGCTTGCTGAGGAGTTGTTCAGGCCCGAGGGGTCCAATAAAATATATTAGCTTAGCATAAAGACTGGGTGCAACAGCAGAATTAAGTATTCTTGTTTGCTTACATATGATATGATTATAACTAGACACATTTACACATTTTAGAGTGTTAGTCTAACAGTCACTATTTTAATGTCCACTGTAAACATTTTAAGAACAGAACATCTGTTCTTCAGCAGCCACTTTTCACATATAGTTGTTTTATCTACATTTTTCATGTTCTACAGCTTATTGTATACACAATTTAGACTGGTTACATGCTTTGTGGCTGTACTTGAACATGACAACACTTTGCCTTTACTCAACCTATGTAAAAATGTCAGATGAAAGTACAAAGTGAGTCAGCTAAAATGGACTATAAATGTTTTACTTCACTACATTTTTAAAAGGGGTAAGGGACACGTTATATGGTGATAATAATAAAATATGATAAAACCATCAAATTAAAACATCTTTAGGCTGAAATGCGACCAATTAATTTTAGTCAGGCACTTTGCAGCCTGTGCATACAACTGATAATATACACAGTTGCCGGTGAACTTTTTTTTTTTTTTTTTTTTAAGTTTTCATAAAGGTGTTAAAATGTTTGCAGCTCCACACCTTTGAAGCGATGGTGAAGTCTGATTGTCTGTCCATGTCGCCATTCTTTATATTCCTTTAGTCTGTAAGGGTCCGCAGATCGCAGAATAAAAATCAATATATTTCTAGACGTATTCCAAGTTGTGAGTATTGTCATGTGAAGTCCATTGTAGACTATCAAGTGACTATGACTATCACTTCTCTCCGCATTTCAAGCCTATTTCTCTCCTTCCGACTACCTGACAGCAGGTTTGCTCATTTTCCGTAGTTTGCTGCCTACACATTGAAGTCTCCCTGCAAAGTTTCCTTCACATTTCATTCCAGGAGTGTCAGGTAAATACAGCGAGCACACCTAAGCGAAAAACCTGATGAAAAGAGCACCGAAAAATATAGAAAATTCTGGCCTTTTGGCGAAAGAAGATGTGGGGTCTTGAAATGTAATATTATTTCTGCCATGTTTAAGGGCCTCTATCCAGCCTTGGGCCCTCTGACATATCGAGGACCCAACCATTCCATGCTCCTGTGCACTGGCCTCCACAGTTTGATGAAGTTGTTTGTATGCCAATAGCTTCTGGTTTAGAGTGGATGGATACAATCCATGGAGGGTGATGCAGTCAGATAAAAACAATCCACAGAGCTGGACAGTTCACTGTCTGAACTCTGAGAGAGTGAAGACACATTAAGTGCAGGAAGCTGTAAATTAAACTATCCCAAACAGGTTGTATGTAATTGTCAAATACTTGTTTTTTAACTATTTTCATTCATGTAAGCGTACTTCATAACCTGCCTGTTTATTTATACATTTATTGTATGACAATCATAATGGATGATGAATTCAATGCAACATTTTTAACCCTTGATGGCTATGTAGAATTGCACAAATACAGGTATCTTTATTTTGTGGTGATGTGTGCAGTATATATTCTAATAATCTGCAGTAATTCAACCATCATATTCCTCATCTGGATTCACCAAAACCTCCATGAGCCTATGTACATTTTCATTGCTGCTTTATTACTGAACTCTGTTCTTTACAGCACTAATATCTACCCAAAGCTTTTTATTGACTTTTTATCTGATCAACAGATTGTATCTTACTCAGCCTGTCTCTTTCAGTGCTTTCTATATTACTCTTTAAATGGTGCAGAGTTTTTACTGTTGGCAGCCATGGCCTATGACAGGTATGTGTCTATATGTAAACCTCTGCAATATCAAACTATCATGAGAAAAACCATTGTGAGGATTTTTCTGGGTTTAGCTTGGCTTGTTCCTGCTTGTCAGATCACAGTGCCAATTGCACTGAGTGCTAATACCAAACTCTGTAACTTTACTCTGAAAGGAATCTTTTGTAACAATTCAATTTACAAACTTCACTGTGTGAGTTCAAGAGCACTATCTGTGTACGGTGTGATTGTTTTGTTAAATGTTACAATATTCCCTGTTATTTTCATATGTTTTACATACACAAAGATATTTATAATAACCTACCAAAGTTGTGGTGAAGTCAGGAAAAAAGCTGCACAGACCTGTTTACCTCACCTGCTGGTTTTGATAAACTTCTCCTTTTTAGTTACGTATGATGTCACGGTGGTTAAACTGGAATCTGATTTTCCAAAAACTGTCCATTTAATAATGACGTTACAAGTGATTCTGTATCATCCACTATTCAATCCAATCATATATGGACTAAAAATGAAAGAAATCTCTATACACATCAAGAGGTTGTTCTGTCAAGACAAACTGAATTAATACATCAACAAAGATAATTATTGTTCAGTCTTTTCTTCTGTAATAATCCTGCAGAAATAAGATGTCTGTGATTTTTGAAAAGGTATTCAATCCAAAAAAATGTTTGTGACTGCTACACAGTTAAACTTATCTTCAGCCTCAATGTTGTAAAGATTATTAATTGATTATTTTGCAGCAGTTATTTAACTATCCAGCACAACAGTTTGATTGAAGTAAATTACATTTATTTTGTCAAAATAAAACCCTGTAATCAGTAATGTCATTTATACACAGAGGCTTGTGTATTGAAGAAGTGTGCACTGTGTATGAAGATGTCAACATTTTATATTCACCACTTTGAAGATCACCTTGAAGACCTGTTTTGTTTTTGTTGTTTATTGCTAATTTGCCAGTTTTTAATTGGATGTGTTTTTCAGTTTATCATGGATTATTATTATTATTATTATTATTACAGACTTATCAGTGTGATGTAGCTGCACCACACACCAGTGATGGGACACAACTATACACACACAACTCCTTGGCCAACAACCAGCAGTTTCTGTCGCTGTTCATGACATTAAAAACTCTCGACATGCACCTTGTTACTTTGAAGTGAAGTCAGTTTTCTCATATTATTAAGCAGTCAAGGCACTTTCACACAGTCTCACAATGGTGGATTATGACCTACTATGTCATAATTGTGAGAACACTAGCAGCAAACAAGTAACTCATAGACGTAAAACGCTTTAGAACTTGAGTGACAATCATCAGGTTTAAAAGTTTTCTTCAGTTTCACAGTAGCCCATAGGCACACTGGAAACAGGAAGTGATAATGACTATTCTTAATTTTCCAGAATGTAAGCAAATATAGGTTTAGGAACAATGTGGCTAAAGTTGGACCCACAGTGTGACTCACTGAAGCCATGGCAACATTACACTTCCTGTTTGCTGAAAAACTTCACATCTGTTCACACGAATAAAGACTTTAAACATTTAACTTTTCCATTTATGCTGTTGTCATTTGTCATGACTGAAACCTGCCAAGGACTGTAGCTTGTACCAATTCAGGGGGTGCATCCTGCGGAGGACACAGGCTATGAAGGTGTGGCCCTTCGTAGACATCGTGGACTGTGAAGGCCAAACCAAAATGAGAGGTCCACAAAGAATTTGTGGTGTGTGTCAGTAGCTGTGCACTCCCTCACTGTTGCATCTGCGCAACCTTGACAACATATAACTTTTTTTTCACAAAAACTAAATGTTTTAAGGGCCTTGGTTTTAAAAGTTGTACCGTTAGCTGTTGAACTGAGATGAAACCCAATGCTTACATTGGAAGGTATAAACCTCAGGCTCTCTGTCGGTGTTGTTTGCTTTCATTACCAGCGTGCAATGAATTTTGGGATAAGTTGGGCCTCAAATGATCCACCCATTGGATCCTTTGTTGCCCAGGAAAAGAAGGACACATTTGAAAGAGCCTTCAAAACAGGCCACCTAATACACTAATAGAGTCGCTTGCAAGGCTATACACCAAGTAGCAACCTCTGAGGCTGAGAAATTAAACCAACAACAATTAACACAGTTTGTTCAGTCGGGACAGAAACTGTAAAGTACGTTTTTTACGAGGAACAACCTGCCTCACGCGTCTCCTGGCAAGCTGGCGCACAATGTGCAGAAAGTAACAACGTTTTTAGTCCATTTCTTTAGCAGTGACAAGTTTAATACAGTGACCATTTAGTTAAATGATCACATAAAAATATGACAGGCCCAGTCAACAAGGTGTACAACATCTTTGGGTTCAGGCCTGTGGAGTATGATGAAGTTGTTCAGATGATAGCAGGACTTGGAGGAAGTTTTAATGAGATCCATGGAGAGTGACGCAGACTGATTAAAATAATCAACAGACTCAAACTGTTCCGTTTCTGCTTGGATATCTGTACTCACCCGAATATTTCATCAAGCTCACAAGTTCATGTGAAGGTCAGGTACGGGTATATAAAAGAAAATCTACTAAATACTATGCTAAATGTACAATATGTGAGTGTAAGTTTTTCTCTTAATAATTTGTTTAGACAAGCTTAATGGATAGTAAAATCAATGTAACGTATATAACTCTAGATGGGTATGTGGAAATTAACAAATATAAATATCTGTATTTTATGATCATGTTTACATGTTATATTCTAATAATCTGCTGTAACTCCACCATCGTGTGTCTCATCTGTATTCACCAAAACCTCCTACATTTTCATTGCAGCTTTGTTAATCAACTCTGTTCTTTACAGCACTGCATTATACCCAAAGCTTTTGATTGACTTTTTATCTGAAAAACAGATCATAACTTACCCAGCTTGTCTCTTTCAGTGGTATATATATTACTCTTTAGGCGGTTCAGAGTTCTTACTGCTGTCAGCCATGTCCTATGACAGGTATGTGTCTATATGTAAACCTCTGCAATATCCAACTTTCATGAGAATAAAAACTATTAATATTTTATTGCTTTTAGCCTGGCTTCTGCCTGCTTGTCTGGTTGCAGTACAGACTGTTCTGAATGCTAATAAAAAACTGTGTAACTTTACTTTGAAAGGAATAGCTTGTAACAGCTCAGTCTATAAACTTCACTGTGTGAGTTCACCTGTGCTTAATATATACGGTTTGGTTCTTTTTGTGAAAGCTGTGCTTTTCCCCTTGTTCTTCGTACTCTTTACATACAGCAGGATATTTATAATCTCTTATCGGAGCTGTAGAGAAGTCAGGAAAAAAGCTGCACAGACCTGTTTACCTCACTTGATGGTTATACTAAACTTTTCCTGTTTGAGTGCATATGATATACTTCTACTGCGAATGGAAACTAATTTTCCAAAAACTGTTCGCTTCATTATGACATTGCAATTAGTAATTTATCATCCTCTCATTAATCCGATCATATATGGACTGAAAATGAAAGAAATTTATAAACACCTCAAGAGGTTATTTTGAAAAACTGTGTAATTTATTGGCTCTGATAACTGTTGTTAAATGTATTTCAAAAATCCTGAAGGTGTCAACACTCCAGTAACATGAAGTAAAAAACTTTATTTTGAGCTCATTGCTTTTCTGCTGGTGGTCTTCATCAAGGTGACTTTGCCAGTGCAACAGAAAATCTGTATGCTATTTTCTATTCTACTCCAGTTTGTTTTTGTTTCACAGTAGAAAAGCACTGTAGAGCCCGATGTACCACTAATGTCTTCCATACTGGCGACATTGTTTCTTGGTGTATCGTTTAAGTTTATAATTGATGTTCACATTTGATTGATTTGGTAGACTATGTGAAATTTGGTGCCCTGCGAGAGTCTAACATTCTTGAATAAAAATGACTTAAACCATTGTTGCTGTGAAATAATTATAATCACTGTAATAATGACAGTAATGATTAGAGCCAAACAAGCTGAGATATCACAAGAACTAACCATAAACTACAAACTGGTATAAACTGATGCCAAAAATACACATATTACATTTAATGATTCAGCACACATTTCAATCCAAAGCTCCATATAAAATCATAGCCAATGTTAATCATGGTAAAAATACTAATAACAGTAACAGTAAGAAAGTATCTAATAATCTGCAGCTTTTCATTGACTTTTTATCTGAAGAACAGATCATATCTTATCAAGCCTGTGTTTTTCAGGGCAGTTAAGAGTTTTTACTGTTGTCAGCCATGACCTATGCCAGGTATGTGTCTATACATAAACCTCTACAATATCCAATATCTAATTGTGCTGAGTGCTGATAGGAAACTTTACTTTAAAAGAATAATTTGTGATAACGCTGTTTACAAAATTCTAAATTGTGTATGAACAGGATCCTGAGTACCAGTAGTTGTTATTATTACAGGCTACAATGTGACAAATAAACATATGTAAAACAAAATAATTCTCAATTAAATCATAGCACGGTGCCTCCACTGTCGGACAATGTCACTCATACACTGTGAATATTTTTATTTCCCCACAAACAAAGGTCGGTATCTTTAATGTCAGTAAACCTTAGGAAAACATTCAGTACAACCTTGTGATAATGTATAACAAAGATATATTTATTTTCTTATTCTAATTTCTCTGTTGTAGTCTTTATTTTCAAAATATTTTCTATTCACTAGTTTCTCTCAAATTGTAATATTGTTTCAAAACAAAACTCTTTTTCTGTTGCTTCACAATATTGAGCAAACTCAAAATAAATAAGAGAGCAATTAAACAAAAAGAACAAATCAAATTTCGGGGGAAGTAACCTTTAAACTTAAGATGCCCTTTTAAAAAAGAATTAATAAACAAAATACTTAGATTAAACACACTGACAAAAATCAACATTTTTCTTGTTTTAGGCAATAATCTAAAAACCTATATGTGTATGTTTATCAGTCTGTGTGTATTTGTGTGAATGAGTGTATTTATCAAAAAAATAAACAGATAACACAGTAAACTGAATTATATTCACATTAGTTTGTGGTTGGACAGTTCCGCCTTTACAACAGCTCAAATTATTAGTAATAAGCGCCTGGATTTCTAACCGTTGGGGCCCACGTGTAAACAAATCCTTACGTCCTTAACTGACGCAGACAGTTACTCACCGGAGCGGGAAACATGCAGTTCACGGGCCGGGAGATGATGCAGCAGCAGGTCGGGAGCACAGGTAGAAACAGATGCTAGTTATCACGTCGCGCCAGCGACGTCCTCGTTTCCCGTAGTCCTCGGCGAAACGTACGGCCGGCGGTTACAGCTAACTGTCCCTCGCGACGGTGCTATCTTAAACGTCGACGCTTTACAGTCGGAGTTACACTTTTTACAAAAGGGAGTGAAAACAACAAACGCAATTAATCTGCCCGCACTTTAACTTCGACCTTCCGACAGAAGAGTTACT
>NW_019525035.1:677667-678168 GCF_002814215.2 Seriola lalandi dorsalis | reverse complement strand
CCAGGGTTTGATTCAGTTCTTTACACATTAGAATCTCTTTTAGTCGAGAGTTTAATGAGATCCATGGAGGCTGAAGCAATATTATAAAAACTTTCCACAAACTTAAACAGTTCACTTCCTGAATTTTGGAGATGAACATTTTAAGATCAGGTATCTGTGAATGAAAGAGACACTTCAGTGCAGGTTCGATGTTTGTTATACGGTGAAAGTGAGAACTCTTTTTATATACACTCATGTGTACTGGTTGATTAATCTGTCTGTTCTCTTACTTGACATTTATTATCATTATTATCATCATTAAACATTAATGGATGGTGAATATAATGTAACATATATAATTCTCAGTGGGCATGTGGAGGTGCAAAAGTACAGATATCTTTATTTTTTGATCATGTTTACAGTTTATATTCTAATAATTTGCTGTAATTTCACCATCGTGTATCTTATTTGGATTCACAGAAACCTCCATGAGCCTATGTACATTTTCATTGCAGCTTTGTT
>NW_019525035.1:676980-677647 GCF_002814215.2 Seriola lalandi dorsalis | reverse complement strand
GGGCGTGGTCAGGCACAGCTCATTGCATTTAAAGCTACAGACACAGAAACAGCCTGTTCTGAACAGGGCTCAAAAAGAGGGGTTTACAGGCATGCTGAAATATAGGATCGGAGTGGATTTTTTAGCAAAAAGCTTCAAATACATGCTTTGGGGACCTCTGAGACTTATTCAAACTTGTTGAAAAGGAGCATAATATGTCCCCTTTAAGCAGTCAAGGCACTTTCACACAGTCTCACAATGGTGGATTATGACCTACTATGTCATAATTGTGAGAACACTAGCAGCAAACAAGTAACTCATAGACGTAAAACGCTTCAGAACTTGAGTGACAATCATCAGGTTTAAAAGTTTTCTTCAGTTTCACAGTAGCCCATAGGCACACTGGAAACAGGAAGTGATAATGACTATTCTTAATTTTCCAGAATGTAAGCAAATATAGGTTTAGGAACAATGTGGCTAAAGTTGGACCCACAGTGTGACTCACTGAAGCCATGGCAACATTACACTTCCTGTTTGCTGAAAAACTTCACATCTGTTCACACGAATAAAGACTTTAAACATTTAACTTTTCCATTTATGCTGTTGTCATTTGTCATGACTGAAACCTGCCAAGGACTGTAGCTTGTACCAATTCAGGGGGTGCATCCTGCGGAGGACACAGGCTATG
>NW_019525035.1:663094-676702 GCF_002814215.2 Seriola lalandi dorsalis | reverse complement strand
ACTGGAGATGAACACACTCTAAGTGGTCAGGTAACTGTAAATGAAAAAACTCTCAGGTACAGGTTACATGTTAATTCAGTTTACAGAGTGATAGTTACTGCCTCTATTATTACCTGCATTTGCCTTTTATGTAATCTGCCTCTTCTATTCATAAGGTTAATTAATGGATGATGAATTTAATGTGACCTTTGTAACTCTTGGTGGGTATGTGGAAGTTGACAAATACAGATATATTTATTTTATAATTATATTTATGGTATATATTCTAATAATCTGCAGTAATTCTACAATCGTATACCTGATCTGTATTCACCAAAACCTCCATGAGCCTATGTACATTTTCATTGCAGCTTTGTTAATCAACTCTGTTCTTTTGAGCACTGTTATTTACCCAAAGCTTCTGATTGACTTTTTATCTGAAAAACAGATCATATCTTATTCAGCTTGTCTCTTTCAGTTCCATATATTTTATTCTTTAGGTGGTTCAGAGT
Source organism: Seriola lalandi dorsalis (assembly GCF_002814215.2). NCBI lineage: Eukaryota > Metazoa > Chordata > Actinopteri > Carangiformes > Carangidae > Seriola > Seriola lalandi. The sequence goes on along the minus strand of NW_019525035.1, from coordinate 676,211 downwards.
TCTTACTCTTGGCAGCCATGGCCTATGACAGGTATGTGTCTATATGTAAACCTCTGCAATATCCAACTATCATGAGAAAAACCACTGTGAGTATTTTCTTGATTTTAGCGTGGCTCCTGCCTGCCTCTCAGGTTGCAGTGCCAGCTGGATTGAGTGCGAATAAAAAACTCTGCAGCTTTACTTTGAAAGCAGTTTTTTGTAACAACACAGTTTATAAACTTCAATGTGTTGTCTCAAGTGCACAAATTATACATGATATGGTAATTTTACTAAATATTGCACTTCTCCCTGTGCTTTTCATACTTTTCACATACACCAGGATACTTATAATCTCCTACAGAAGCAGTAGAGAAGTCAGGAAAAAAGCTGCACAGACCTGTTTACCTCACCTGTTGGTTTTAATCAACTTCTCCTGTTTGTGTGCATATGATGTTATTACAGTTCAGCTGGAATCAGATTTTCCAAAAACTGTACGTTTAATAATGACGTTACAAATTGTAATGTATCACCCTCTCTTTAATCCAATAATGTATGGACTAAAAATGAAAGAAATCTCTAAACACCTCAAGAGGTTGTTCTTTCCAGCCAAAATCATCTGATGTATTAAAACTAAAGCAAATGTACAGACGTCTCTTCTGTGATGTAATAATGGGATATTTTAAATGTATTTTGATTTATTCTTTCTATGACTAATGCACAGTAAAGAATATTGTGAACCTCAACATTGTTTTTATTGTTGTTAGTGTTCAGGTTTCCTTTTCATTTTCATACATTAACAACTAAATCTAAATTATGATGGTATTTTCTGACATTAATTACAATTATTTTCACACAAAATGCTATTTTAATCCATGCTCAAGTATATATGCAAATATACCTAATATTCATATACATACCGTGTATGAGTATGAATAGTTCTGGGCTCATTGATTAAGCTTACAATGGCAATGAATTGAAGAAATGTTTTTAAATGCTCTGGGTTCATCTTGTGTGTGAACAGCCTCAAACACAGGAGTGTGCACAGATCATTCTTTTTTCTTTTGTGGTTTATTTCCTTATTTAGAAATACATTGAATTCACTGAAAGGGGCTTCTTACTTACAATGACCTGTTAACATTATTGTCCTTATTGAACAGGTTGTGATTGTAAGTTCATGCCATCTGAAACAAAATAAAAAATATAATAAACAAAGAATTTATGTGCAGCACACATACAGAGGGAAACAGACAGCTGGCCATGCAAACCAGATGTTTACAGGAAAAGACATGACACTGAGGGAAACAGGAGAGTCTGACAAACTCAGGCAGGTTCATTTGATGAGTCAGAGATGTTGATTTTGGACTAATCTACAAAGACTGATATTAGACAATCCATATATATATTCACAATAGAAATATTATTTGACATTTCACAGAGCTACTTTAGTGTTTAAACCCTGGCCCACTTTTCTTCCACCAGCACTGGCTATGAAAACCCAACTCTCAGAAATGTGTCTGCACTCAGGATGACACTGGATAACTCATGGCCATATATTAAACTCACCTACAGTGAAGTATGATGTAATATGTTTAGTCTGGTTTAGCAAACTGGCTGCAGAATATTGGCCAGACCGCATTATTCAAAAACTCACTAGCTACAGGAAATGGCAATACTTCAACCCACAAAAGTAGTAGTGGTGGTGTTATAGCAATGACCATTTTGTGCTAATATCTGCTAATCTAAGTCTTTATTAAACTATATAGATATGACATCGGTGACCTCGTCGACCAGTCTAAATGTGGGTTGTGTCGAACACTGGCCTCTACACGTCTCTGCAGTCGTTTCATGCCCTAATCCAGCTGTTCATAAAACTCTCCAAAGAGTCAGAGTTAGTGAACACAGAAACAGTGGGGGATTAGTTTGGCAGAATTAACATGCACAGGTCAAGAAGGAATTTCTGGATTGCAAATTTGGCTCAACTGCGCCCTCTTTATACAAAGGTGGCACCAACACCCCTCAGCACTGCCAAACTCACTTTTGGCTCAGCTAAGCTGCATGGGTTCCTCCATGTCACTGAGAGCACTGAAGGCTGGGTCTGACGATGCAGCCAGCAGTGCTAGATTACATACATGTAATACATAACTTTGGTCATGTGGGTGAATACGTTAGAAAACTTAACAGATAAAGAATACATGAAATGAAACTATTTACAAAGCCTTAAGTAGGAACAAATCATTTAAAACATGAGGTGAACTACAAAATAAAAACCTATTTTTAAAGTAAAGAAAAAGAAGAGAAATCATACTTACCGTGGAGCATTGTTCTCTGATTATCTAAGTAAAAGGAAACATACCATGCTATTCAAAAAGCTTTGTGACGAACACAGAATTTAGGTCACAAGATGAGCTGTACACACAAAATCAACACATCGTGTTCCTGGACAACTGTGGAGTTGGTCTTTTGGCTCATCATCTTTAAGTACATTCAGACATACGGGAAAAGTTAACTACATACACAGAATGGGACTATGATGAACAAAGAATTTAAAACACGAGGAGAACTATATACAGCAAACAGTCTGGACTGAGCTGAGTGCATTCAGTTGAATTTGTCTGCACTGTCAAAATATGAAGATTTCTGCTGATTGAAATGATTTACAGTTCAAGGCAACTACAGAACAAACAACATGATTATAAACAACACTGAGTCACATATCAACACGAATGGTGTATTCAGACCTATAGAGGTTTTTTTCCGTAAAAAAATTCAAATTGCTACATCAGTTTCCAATGGATCAAATATAAATATAATATTATAATATTCCCATTTTCTCTGCAAGATTTTCCAAGTCCAATTGTTGAGCACCTGGCTTCACTCACCCACACAAAGCTGACTCTGCAAGGTTTACCATCGGTCAGGGTTCCCACAGGTCTTTGATCAGTGCAGGTTGATTGTTCTTGGGCAAAGGAACCCCAATGGGGTGGAGTTACAGTCGGAAACCTGTGTTTTTGGTGAAGGTGTGTGGGCATATGTTGTGACGTACCCACACTCATCAAAGGGTAATCTTCATATTGTTGTGGACACCTCTGCTAGTCAGCTTACAACTCAAGATTTGTAATGAGTGGATCAGGGGGACGACAAACATATGGTCAGTATTACAAAATAAATGATAACCGTCGAACTCCATTCATGGGGATACTAAAATGCAAAGAACCCCACATTTTCTTACGATTAGAAGAGAGAACAGAAGTCTGAGGGTGCAGTGGACAGAGGCTCACCAAAACTGGACAGTTGAATACTGGAAAAAGGTAGTCTGGTCCAATGGAACTGGATTTCTGCTGAGGAAGCAGATGGTAGGGTCTTTGCTTTCCAGTCTTCAGCTTCAGCAGCAGCTTCCTCAGTGCAAATTTATGAGATTCATGATGGCATTTCTTCAGTTCCTGTTATTATTGTCTTATTTCTGATCAATTGAAGTCTGATAGTGTGGTGTTTAATGTAAATAAGGGAACATAAATTAAGTCAGGTTTGTGTGGCTTTACCTCCCACTGGACCCTGTCGGCTGCTTGCATCCTAGCAGCAGCAGAAGATAAAGTTTCCAGAGCCTGCTTCAGTCTGGATCAGTGCAAGGTAAGGGCTTCATCTGTAGCTGAAGCTCTCATTTAATAAGGTGACAAACTTTCTTTATTCATAAGTTAAACCTAGAAACCTGATATTTTGTTGGGTGATGAATGTATTTTTGCAACTATTTTAGAACATAGAACATACAACTTGGACTGTAGATGTTTTCAATAGATATCTACATAGACTGCTGCTGTATTATTAACACACACAGAGGATAGTCATGCAGTAATACCACTAATCTGATTCTAGATTCTATGTTACTTACCTAAAATGTGATAATACCATATCTTATTTGGGACAAGTTTTAGCCTTGATTTAACTTGGAAAGGCCTTGGATGATTCTTCCTTTGTTGAATTAGTTTTGTTGTTTGTTGTTTTATTTTATCCCTATCCTCCATGACTCTAATATTTGTTTTGTATCCATCTCTGTTTCTGCATGTGTGATTCTCAGACATGAGGAGCAACAACAGCCTGAATCCTCTCTACTTTCAGTTGACTCTGTTTTCAGATTACGGGCCCCTCAGATATCTGTTCTTCAGTCTTTGTCTGTTGGTCTACATGACTATAATCTCTGCTAATGCTGTCATTATTCTGACAGTCTTCCTGGAGAAGTCTCTGCATCAGCCCATGTATATATTCATCTGCTGTCTGTCTTTAAACTCTCTGTACGGCTCAGCCGGCTTCTTCCCCAGGTTTCTGATGGACATACTGTCCGACACTCATTTGATCTCACGTCCATTCTGTTTCATTCAGATCTATGTTATTTACACATATGCATCAAATGAACTGACAATTCTCGGCATCATGGCCTATGATAGATTTGTTGCTATTTGCCAGCCTTTACACTATCACAGTAAAATGACGTTCAGGATGGTGAGACATCTTTTGGGTTTTGCTGTGCTCTACCCTGCATTTGCATGTGGCCTCTGTGTCTATCTCTCTGTCCGACTGCCTTTGTGTGGGAATAAACTGCACAGGATTTTGTGCTCTAACTGGTCTGTGGTTCGACTCTCCTGTGTGGACACAACTGTGAACAGCATAGTAGGCCGCATACTCACTTTAACAACTGTCTTCCTCCCCCTGCTCTTCGTCCTGTACACCTACCTGCGCATTCTGCTCGTTTGCAGCAGAAGCTCGTCTGAATTCAGAGGAAAGGCGTTACAGACCTGCCTGCCTCACATCGTGACATTTGTGACTTTCTCTTTCTCTCTCTTCTGTGAACTTTCACTGAGTCGTTTAGAATCTGATGAATTTAATCCATTTGTCATTGTTGTTTTATCTCTAGAGTTTTTGATCATTCCCCCCATTAATAACCCTCTGGTTTACGGCCTGAATCTGCCCCAGATCAGAGGAGTGGTTTTTAGGTTTTTTAAGATGCGCAAAATAGTTCCTGCATAAAAACTCAACATACACAACTAAGCCTCTAATGTTTAGTAGTGGAGCACTTCTGTAGGATGTTCAAATTATCTGTACACTTGATTATTTTACCATCACATTCTCTTTAAACAAAATAGATCCAGGTGAAAAGAAAAATTACATTCCAAGCGATCACCCTGCTCAAAAACAATATCAATATTATTCAGGTTGTACATGTTTAATCCAACTCTCCCTCATCATAAAACGAGTGTGATTGATCAAGACTCAAAACCAAGAAAAGATTTTATTCCTCTGCATGTCTCTTCTGTTTCCTTCACTGGCCAGCAGCACATACTGTCTTTAATCACACTGAGAAATAAAACTTGGCTTGTTGAAAGCAGTAGAATTTGGGATTTTAATGGGAATAAAGATCAGTGTTGTGATTCAGGAAGTACTGAGAGATTTGGGTGTCAATGATAATAGGTACCCATATATACTGAATCATACTAGGCATCTTGTCATCATTATTAAGCAGCTGTTTGTCTAGTGAAGATTTCTGTGCAAAATCATGTGCTTTAAGATTGCAATACAACTTAAGATCACAACAGACCTCCATGAAGTGTCCATGAAGAGGTGAACGTTTGTCATCATTGGAATAATCAAGACACCAAACATTTCCACATGAGGGGACCTGTTCTGCTCCAATTGTTAGAAAATGTGAACAAAAATGTTCATCAAGTTAAAAAGAAAAGAATTCACCTTTTGCCAGAAATCAGCAAAAACAAAACAAATAAAGAAGTGTGAGTTTTCATATTACAGGACCTGAAACAATTGTAAACTAGAAGGGCACTCAGAGAGCCCAGACTTCCACCAAGGCCAATGTCAAACAACATAAACAAACAGATAGTTTGCTTATTATTTTTTCCCTGGTATGGGCCGGGGAAAATTACCTGCCCATTTTGATTTTGGCTAAAAATCAAAACTTCTTTCACTGAACTATATAACTGACAGCTACACAAACATTTAGTGACTTTTGTTTAATGGAGAACTCAATTGTATGTTCATAATAAAACATCACCTGTTAACTATTAAATTATCTCGTGAAGGGCTCTCTCTATCTCTCTCTCTCTCTCTCTCTCTCTCTCTCTCACACACATCACGCACACAACCGACGTACTGATCTATTCCTGAAAAGAGCTGCTCTTCTCCTGTCACAATATTCTGTCTGGAACTTCTCAAACTTACTGAAGCTCTCACAGAGAGGATAAATTAAGAGTATAATCAGCTCGATTACTTGCTGCTGCTGTTGCTGCTGCTGCTGCCTCCTAACGCTTAATGCCAAGTTTAGTTTCCACACATGTCTGCATATAGTGCTGCAATATCATAACTGATCTCAGAACAGTAGAAGCTGAGTCAAGGACACCTTGACGCGCTTCAGTCCTTGTCAACGGGACACGGTCACGCCCATGAAATTGACAGAAACTATAGATACAATATTTGACTATAATTAAGTTTACTAAGCAAAATGATTTATGTGACATTTGACACTTGAAGACTGTTCTTACGTTCATCCACTGAAAGTGATAAGTTTCTCTGAAATTAAATATATTCACATAGGCTATTTATACATTCTGGTAAATTGATACATGATAAAAGACTGCATCTTAAAATATGTCTTTTTTTATATTAAAAGGTGAATAATTTATTACTTTCATGTCATTTGTGTCATTTTCTTGTTTTTTCTTATCAGAAAGTAAAGTTATTTATTTAGGGATCAAATTACCCTGAAAGTTTTTGTGTCATCCAAGGCCAAATAGCCTTGCCCCTGAAATGACATAATTCCTGGCCTGATCCAAGGCACAACAGCAACGCTGATGGTGTGGACACACATGCCGGCATGCCATGAACGCAGTTCAGCCGTCATGCATGGGTGAGGGGTAAGCAGTGTGGGTGGCACTAATTTTACAGCTTTGCCTTTGCTAGCTTCTTGAAATTGGACGTGTTCAGTGGGGTGGTGGTGTTTTAAGTGTCTGATTAAGTTTGTTTTTCAAAATATTTTCGTGGTTTTTCCTCCACAGCTTACTTTGGCCTTACAGGTATTACAAATTACAAACGTTCAGTCTTCTTCAGTCATGATAAAGAACTTTTATGCCAACGACGTGTGTGTGTGTCCGGCTGTGTGCACAACACAGTTTGTGAGTAGCAGGACTCACTTACCTCCCTTTGGACCCTGATTGTACACATGGCTTCTCTTAGAGTGACACCAGAACAGGATAAAAGTTGAACACATCCTCAGTGTGAATTAGACTGGGAGAAGATGCTGCGTGACTGTAAAATCTTACTGTATTCAAACTAACACAGATTTTGTAATGTTTTTATGCATTTGATTTTTGCACTGCAGCAGTTGTATATTTGATTGTCAGAAAAGGAAATCTTGTTTAGAGCATTTTAATCCCATTTGTTATACTTTAATCTGTCTTTCTCTCTCCCTCCATCACTCTTACTTCTCTTCTTCCAGCTTTCCTGTTTCTCAGACATGAGGAGCAACAACAGCCTGAATCCTCTCTACTTTCAGTTGACTCTGTTTTCAGATTACGGGCCCCTCAGATATCTGTTCTTCAGTCTTTGTCTGTTGGTCTACATGACTATAATCTCTGCTAATGCTGTCATTATTCTGACAGTCTTCCTGGAGAAGTCTCTGCATCAGCCCATGTATATATTCATCTGCTGTCTGTCTTTAAACTCTCTGTACGGCTCAGCCGGCTTCTTCCCCAGGTTTCTGATGGACATACTGTCCGACACTCATTTGATCTCACGTCCATTCTGTTTCATTCAGATCTATGTTATTTACACATATGCATCAAATGAACTGACAATTCTCGGCATCATGGCCTATGATAGATTTGTTGCTATTTGCCAGCCTTTACACTATCACAGTAAAATGACGTTCAGGATGGTGAGACATCTTTTGGGTTTTGCTGTGCTCTACCCTGCATTTGCATGTGGCCTCTGTGTCTATCTCTCTGTCCGACTGCCTTTGTGTGGGAATAAACTGCACAGGATTTTGTGCTCTAACTGGTCTGTGGTTCGACTGTCCTGTGTGGACACAACTGTGAACAGCATAGTAGGCCGCATACTCACTTTAACAACTGTCTTCCTCCCCCTGCTCTTCGTCCTGTACACCTACCTGCACATTCTGCTCGTCTGCAGCAGAAGCTCGTCTGAATTCAGAGGAAAGGCGTTACAGACCTGCCTGCCTCACATCCTGACATTTGTGACTTTCTCTTTCTCTCTCTTCTGTGAACTTTCACTGAGTCGTTTAGAAGCTCATCAAGTTAATCCATTTGTCATTGTTGTTTTATCTCTAGAGTTTTTGATCATTCCCCCCATTAATAACCCTCTGGTTTACGGCCTGAATCTGCCCCAGATCAGAGGAGTGGTTTTTAGGTTTTTTAAGATGCGCAAAATAGTTCCTGCATAAAAACTCAACATACACAACTACACAACTACTATAGTAGAGAATGTTGCAAAAAAATATGGTGAACTGAATATTAATTTTGCATTAAGCTTGTTTTAGCTGTGTTGCTTATTCCGGTTGATTGCAATGTAATCTTTAAATTGAAATTCATTCAGAAAGATATTATGTCAAACAAGTGAAGAAAGGTCAACTATCTGTAGCCCATATGACTTGTAAGACTTGTTCATAGGAAAATGGGAGAAAATTGGCGAATGTCACAGACTCCGTATCAGACTAGATCACATACTGTTTGGACTTGTGTGTGCCCTCCCAAACGGCCCATCCAGGTACCTCATTTCACCACCTTTTATTTTTTTTTATTTATTTCATATACGGAGTATATATGGTGGCCTGCCAAGAGCTTCAACCATTGTGTTTACAATACAAGAGGCTATAATACACCCACTGAGCAGAACTTCTTCAGGACAGACTGGATGCTACAGGGAGTCACTATCAGACAGTGACGAGATGGGCCAACTGGGCCAGGGCTAGCTGGTTAGCATGCTAACTTCAGTAGAAGAAAATAAATTATAGAAATAGAAGCAAACAAGAGTTAACATTGGTGTTGCTTTCCACATCCGGAGACAGCTCTGTGAGTAAAAGAATAAAGCTTGATGCTAAACTAATGCTAACACTTGCTATGTACTGATAGGAAAACTTACAAAAAGTTCCTTTAATGATAAGAGTTAAAATGATTGCAGATTTGTTGGGTTAGGGTCCGGGTTAGGTTGCATATGACATTAATGTTTTATCTGGAAATTATTAAATTATGCTTAGAGATAACACTGAAATTGGAAATGGCTAAACGCCAGAGGTCGTTTGTTGTAAACAACCCGTTGTGGATCCTGTGTTGCCCACATTGTGTGTGGAAGGAAACCCGACAGTACCTGCTATCCCAAATGCCACAAATATAACCAGGGTAAAAACACTTTTCATCCCTTTGGGCCTGTTTGTGAACATGGCTGCTCTTAGTGAAGCATCTGAACAGTAATAAACTGCACAGGATTTTCTGCTCTAACTGGTCTGTGGTGCAGCTCTCCTTTGTGGACATAACCGCAAACAACATACTAGGTCGCATAGTTACTATAACAACCATCTTCCTCCCCCTGCTCTTCGTCCTGTACAGCTAACTGCACATTCTGTTCGTCTGCAGCAGAAGTTCGTCTGAATTCAGAGGAAAGGCGTTACAGACCTGCCTGCCTCACATCCTGACATTTGTGAACTACTGTATATCAGTTTTTTGTGAGATTTCATTGAGTCGTTTTAAAGCTAATGAAGTTAATCCATTTGTCATTGTTGTTTTATCTCTGAAGTTTTTGATCATTCCCCCCATTATTAACCCTCTGGTTTACAGCCTGAATCTGCCCCAGATCAGAGGAGTGGTTTTTAGGTTTTTTTAAGATGCGCAAAATAGTTCCTGCATAAAAACCAGTCATAAAACTAAGACTCTATTATTTAGAAGTAAAGCACTTCTGGAGTACGTAGACTTTATCTGCACACATGATTAGTTTGCCATCACATTCTCTTTAAACAAAATAGATCCAGGTGAAAAGAGAAATTACATTCCAAGAGATCAGCCTGTGATAAATATGTCTATTCTTCTGCATGTTTTCTTTCCTGGCCAGCAGCACATACTGTCTGTAATAACACTCTGGAATGAGAAATAAAACTTGGCTTATTTAAAGCAGTTGAATTTGGGATTTTAATAGGCATAAAGATCAGTGTTTTACTGTTGTAAACCACTTTTCATCTGTCATCATTTAAGCAGCTGTTTATTCAGTAAAGATTTCTGTGCAAAATCTTGTGCTTAAAGAACTTAAGTTAAGTTTTAATATTTATTCATTTATTTATTTGAAGGCTAAAACTGTCAGATAAATGTAGGCCTAGTGAAGTAAAAGAAAAAGAAAGACATCACAGAGTATAGAGGAGGATTAGTAACTATCCAACTGCCAATTAAATGGTTTTTTTTTCTATGCGGTTATTTTACACATTGATTTATTTAGTGCTGCTGCACGTCTTCTATCCAAATAGACAGTTTTCCCTGGGCTGCAGTGCTGAAATACAACACTACAGATATGTGTTTTAATACACTACAGAATATAAATTATGAACACAGAAAAAATAAAGGCATTTTAATCTACAAAGCATCACCCAACGCACCTGGCGCCCGTACACAGCTGCAAATTAAATTCTGTTTATGACATATGAAAAAGTTCTCATTCGGCCAAAATAAGAAACGGGTTTGGATTTTTACAAATTTCACCGCCTCCAACAGTGAATTTGTGAATGTGACACAGAGGTAACACATTCATGTTGATTTTTCTTTTTTTTTCAGTTAATCATTTAATTTAGTTTTTATATTGACTGTGAAAAAAACGTCTCCTAAAGCTGGAAATTTACATGAGCCAGCTGAAGACGCGATGCATGTGTATGTAATCAGTCCCGCCTCCACCTCATTCTTCCTTTTGGCCTAACGTAAACTTGAAATTATTTTTAAAAGAAATTCCAAACATATGAGTCAAAGTTATTTTCTATATGATCTGGTCGGCCTTTCGTGCAAATCATAAGATGGAACATTCTCTCTAGATAAAATTATCATCAGCAGTAATTAACTGCAGAGGTAATAATCATCTTCAACTTCCCCTCTCCTGATTCCAAAGATGTCTCTGCTGCATGTCGCTCAGCTCAATGACAGCTTGTTCATGTGAAACAACACCCCCCCCCACCACCACCACCACCAACCCCACCCAACCCCAACGCCCTTACACTGGTATGAGGATGTGCTGTCTTCTGCCACTTCATCGTGTCACGTCAAACATTACTGAAAAGGTCAGACTGCAGAATAAATTGTCGGGTGGTTTAGAGACACAACCCAGCACAGCCCTCACACTGAGTAAAAATGTTTGTTTAATCTAACGACACCAGTGATCACCTGCGGCACGTGAGAGCAATTGGTATAAGTGGAGGTTCATCAGGTTCATCCCATAAAAAGAAATGACAACAGCCGTTCTTTTGTTGCTTCAGTTGTGTTTTTATCACCATTTCTACAGGCTGTGTAATGTTCAAGAAGCTTTTTACCATGTCTCCACGAGAACGCAATATCTCTGTAACATCTTGAGGGAACGTCTTTAAATTTGTCTGAAATCACTCAGTACTTGCTCTATAGTCTATATAGTGTGGACTCATAGTATCCCACAATGCATCGTGAAAAGTAGTGTACAACCGATGGTCACCAACCAAAGCAATATATACCATCATGCATTGCGTGTGCGCTGAAAACAGTGCGGAGAAAATTAAATCACCCGAGTGTCCGAAAGTGTCTTTTCAGTTTGCCAATGAGCTCACTTTCGTCCTCTACATTAAACTCCCTGGAGGGAACGAGTGAGTGATTTCAGACACAACCTTGGACTCAATGATGAACTGATTAAATTTGATGGTCAAAGGTCAAAGGTCATGGTCATGGTGACTTCACAAAACACGCTTTAGGCTATAACTCTCAAATTCATTCACTAATTATGACGCAAATGTCGATAAGGATCAAATAAAGGTCAACCTCACTGTGACATCACAATGGAAAAAAACACTTCTGCCGACATACGTTCATACAGATACAGATTTGTGAATCTTTGATTTGAATTTTCTTTGAATTAGATTTTTCTTCTTTCCTATTGATCAGATTTGGTCGTGACCCTCCAGATTAATCTGGTGACCCTTCGGAGGGGCCCGACCCACAGGTTGGGAACATCTGGATTAAATTGAGTGTAAATATCAACAGTACTTATAAGATCGATAGTTCTCTTTTCTCTTTGCCTTTTTTGTCATGACACTAATAATCAAAGACCATTTCACATAATAGTAATAATATTAATAACTAGAAAATTCCAGGGAAATTTTGAGTGCCACGGGGGCTACTGCCGGGATGAGTACATGATTTATTTCCAGTGTTCAAAAGTCACCCTGATCATATTCTGGTTTTGAGAAATGTCTTGATATAAAAGACTCTGATATAAAACAATGTCACATCCCTCCATCATGTATTATGTGGGAAATATCTCATATTCTGTGTTGTTTTTTTAAATAAAACAAGAGGCAACATGTCTACAAACTGGCATTTAAAGGGTTAAAATCCTGAAAACTAATAAACATTTGGTAGGTTTGAGCAGAACTGAAGTGGTTTAAGAGATGTATGCAAGAAAAAGCAGAAAAAATATTGATATATGATGATTTTATAGCATTTTCTTTGTGTGTCCTTTTTTGGACGCGAGGAACCCCAGAGGGTACAAAATGTGTTACCAGTGTATAATAGACCTGTAACAGTAACTGACATTAGATTTTAAAAATATTTCAAAAAAGATACTTTCTTGCAGAAATCCATACCTTCAGCTGTAACACAGCCAAAATGATCAGCAAATCAAAACAGAAAAGTGAAGAAAATGTCCAAAAAAGGACAGAGGGACCCCTGAGGGTTAATAAATCCCATGAACCGCTATTTAAATTACCACTATTATGTTTTTTTCTGTGCTAAATTTAACATTACTGGGGAGGAGGGCAACGCGACTAGAAGTGACAGCGAGAGAGGGCTAGTAGCTTCTCCTCTCCTCTGTCTCAGCGGAGACCGTCACAACTTCATTCACTCATTTAACA
>NW_019525035.1:651960-663074 GCF_002814215.2 Seriola lalandi dorsalis | reverse complement strand
TACATGGCTTCAAACAACTGCAAATTATGAGAAAACCGTTACTTCTTTTCATAAACCGAAAAGACCGTGCCAGACACCGAAGCCAGAAGTTTCTACAGTCTCTATTTTATTCAGATATTCCTTAAAATGAGTGAGTAAACTCAGTGCGAAGACAGAGTGAGATTCTTTTGAAAAAAAAAGACGATTACATTAGGTGTCAATGAGAGTGAAACAGGTATTGCTGCCGGACTCGGCACCCCCGTTTAAATTTTGTGCAGACCCTGCCTGTCAAAGTTACATTTTATGAATCCCAACAACTATGTCTACATTTTCAGAAAGAATTATTTGTCTCCTTTTTACGGTTTGGCCGTGAGCTCGAGTTAAAACTAAAAATAAAGGTTATTTTTTACTGCTTCACGCACTCTAGCCACCTGACGCTTTCACTCTAACTTTGAAGAAAAAGTGATTTGCACTCGTCCTTTGAGTGCTCACAGTGTGAAAAGTTTACATGTTATGTAAAAACAGTTCCTATCTTTTTGAGAGAGCAGAAGTTTTCCTCCGTTTTACAGTTTGAATCACATTTCTACGTGCAGGTATGAGAGAGCTGGGTGACTCAGAAAAAAGGTGCAATTTTGTAGAAAAAACGTGGGTTTCTAAAGAAAATTCCAATGCATTTCTAATGCATTATTTATTCCCAGTTTTTTGGGAATAACTTTGGGAAAAATTGGAATTTTAACACCAAAAGTCATAGCACCCCTTGCGGGATCAAGACGCACGTTTTGATGTATATATTTTCTCAAAGCTGCGGGACGAGTTACGCGCCGAAATTTGGCGGAAGAATAATAAACCCGAAACTCCTCTCAGCTATTCTAGCTGTAGAGGAGTGACTCGGAGCTGAGCACACGTGGCACTAGTAATAAATGTTATTGATCAGAGCCTTTCAAGGACAGTTCAACAACACAGTAAAATCCTATAATCACACGCTGTAATTATGTGATACTGTCAGAACAATCAAACACCATCATATTATCAGAGTGATGAAACTGAAGGTGTGGCTGCCCCCTATAGATGTTCTCTGACCTTTACAATTTAACATTCCTCAGTGTGTGACAGACTATATAACGAGTGTTTCCACCTGTCACAGTCATCAGCTGCTCCTCTCTGAGTGACAGTCAACACCTGAGCAATAAGGTAAGATTCACCTGCAGCCTGTCATCAGGGTTCAGGCTCCAGATCTGACTGGATCTTTTTGTACAGAGGACCTTTTTTTATTTTGGGAAGAAAATCTTTGAGTATTTAGTATATAGAAGATTTTAAGTATTCATTTTTTCATTTCATAAGATGCAGAGTTCCTGACTAGGACTTTATCAGATATATATTGATAGAAGTCACTGAAACAGAGGCTGTAACCAGCCTGTTATCTTCATTCACTCACAGTAAACAGACTTTCTGTCTCTCCTCAGATGGCTTCTCATTTCCTCCTGTGTCTCTGTTTGGCCAGTGGTCTGCTGGCTGCAGCATCTGTAAGTGAAACTACAGAAATATCTGTATTTTAACACACCACTGTTTATATATATATATATATATATACACACACATGTCACTATAGTGAATCAGACTGCTGATGTCAACGTTGGAAAGATTACAGTCTGACTGGACGATGCTTTGTGTTCACAGGGCTGTGGAGAGAATAAAAACCCAGGTCAGTGGCTTCTTGACGGTGTTTTTCTTGTTTGTTCATGTATAAAGGATGATAGTGTGTGTCAGTTCATCTCATAGCATATATAGGTGTATATAAGCATTTTGCTTCCACCTGAGCTTGTTCAGTCACTACTTAATATATAGACAGGTTAATTTGTTTTTTACTAGTGTGAGGTGTGATGACTGAATAAAAAATACTTCAATCAATCAGTCAGTCAGTAATCAGGGTCAGAACACAATGAAGTTTTTCACTTCCAGGCACAACATGCTTGTTAAATGTGCTCAAATCAAAAACTACAACTTCTATGTCATAAAACTACAAGCATGGCAGTGCCGGTGCTAATGTCATCATGACGTGGTTTCGTCCACATCCATAAAACTCACCAACGTCTTGTTGTGTTGTAGCTTCTGGCTGCCCCTCCGGTTGGACTCAGTTTGGCTCTCGCTGCTTCATCTTCTACTTCAGTGAAAGGAATTGGATGGATGCCGAGGTACCGGATGAAACAGCTGCAGCTCTGTGTTTTCACACTGTGGTTTTGGCTGCTAACAAATGTTGTATTTTGTACAGTTGGTGTCACATTTAATGTCTCTAACATTGTGCAGGCCTACGGGTTCATTTCTCAGATTTACTTTGTGTCTTTCTTTCTCACCGTCTCCGTTAGACTTACTGCATATCCATTGGAGGGAATCTGGCCTCCGTCCACAGCGCTGATGAACACTTCTTCCTCAGATCCATGATAAAGAGAGTGTCAGGCAGATACAGAGAGACCTGGATCGGTGGCTTTGACTCTGTAGAGGTGAGACATTGATCGATGCTGCTCGTCTCTTGAGCTGTTACAGCCAATGAAAAGTGACATTTAAAGTGGATTTCAGGATCTATCTCTCTTAGCACTACTTCTAACCCTACTTGGGGTGTTAGCTTAGCTCACCAACTGGCTGATTAGCCAGCAAATTAACTAGCCTTGGGTTAGCCTTACGCAAGACGCCCAGCTGTGCTATCAATGCTAACAGGAGTGTATGTTTGCCACAAAGTCTCAGCTCCACGCAGACTCCACCTCTTTGCCCATTTTTGGATTAGCAGGGAGTTAGGGGCGGAGTTAGGCACCGCCAATATGGCGAAGGCAGAGCAGCCCACTCTTAAGCCTCAAAACAGCTCTTCAGAAACCTGTGGGTGACGTCACAGAGGCTATGTCCATCTTTATTTACAGTCTATAGAACAAATCCTCCAAAGGCCATGTTAGACTATTTGCAACATCCAGAAAAATGTCTTTGTTGTTTTATAGCTGATTCTGATTTCTCATCTTTGTCGTCATCTATCTATCTATCTATCTATCTATCTATCTATCTATCTATCTATCACGCCCCCATGGAGAACATTGATTTAGGGGGCACTGTCAATTCAGAAAAATAAATAAAACTTCAATTTCTTCTTTGTGGTAATTCAAATTTTCACCATATACAGTAGGTACGAAACAAACACCAAGGATGTGTGTTTGACTTTCTTTCTGACTATAAAAGAATCTTTCTGTTCCAGGACGGAGTCTGGATGTGGAGCGATGGATCCAAGTTCGACTACATTCGCTGGGCTTCTAATGAACCTGACGTCTCCAATACCCAACAACACTGCGTTGAGATGAACAGGAACAGTAAGTATATAACTTTTAAACAGTGCACATGATGCACAAACCCCTATAAACCTGTCCATTTTCTTCTGTGATACTTCTACTGTGCAGTTACTTTACAAATGAAGATTTTTACACAAGGAACACACAATGAGATACTCTAACTACATGAAGTACTTTTACTGCAATTCTCTGACTAAATGAAATACTTATACTGTGATACTTAAGGTTAAAGTTTTTATCCTTCAGATAAAAAACTGAAGGGAAGCAGTGAACTCACAACAACACAATGTAAAGATCCTGTTTTGTTGAACTCTCTACAGGAAACTACTGGGGCGACGACAACTGCAACAGCAAAAATCCCTACGTCTGCTCCAAGAACATGTGAGGCCTCCGCCATGATGACACCACTGCTGCTCTTTCCTAATCTTAACCATTGATTGACTTTCACTTTGTTCAGCAGACAGAACTAGCACTCTGCAGACAGATGATGCTTTCTCAGGCGTTTATTCTTTAATTATTCTTAATACCAACTGGTCATATTAGAGTTTTTAAATTAAAAGGAAACTGTCGCCAGTAGAGAAAAAAGAGAATCCAGTTTGAGGTTTTCATGCTTTGTGCATCTGCAGGGTTACATGTGTTAGATTGCATATAGTCCACTGATGGTTGTTAGTAAAACTAAAGAATAGTTACTTTTCTTTTGTCTAAAATTTCATTTTTCTCTTGAATAAGCTGATTTCCGTCAACTATTTCCATTTTTTTGATTTTCACATTGTCAAACTGTATATTTAACCAAGCAATCACAAATAAAAGACATCCTGTCAAAACGCCTCGTCTTGTCCTGACTGACAAAGAGCTGAAAGCTTTAGTTTCTCTCTTTCTGTTAAATTGCACCATCTAGAAAAAACATTATCAAAACGAGATGTAACATCGACTGAAAATGTGACCAAATCAGTTTATTTCAGTTCAAAGGTGAAATCATCTCCTTGTGAAATAGTAATTTTTATTCTCTAGGTGAAAGAATACATACATCAAAAATAGTCCATATTTTCTCATGGCAGACAGACAGACAGTGGTATTATATATAAAACACAGTTAAAACCCCTCAGACAGACAGACAGACAGACAGACAGACAGACAGACGGCTGCAGGACCGGCTTCATGTCACTCGTTCAGTCAGCTCAGTCAGCTCAGGAAGCTCGTCACTTTCTTTTATTCACTTTCTGCCTCAGGTTGTGTCGAGGCTTTTCAAAACCTTTTTGCATCATCAGAATTAACTCAACAAGTTCAGTGTGTAACCTCAGTCCTGAGATGACGACATGTCCGAGCCTCGAACACTCTGATGAATGAATCATCTGAGCCGACGGAGCTGAGAGTGAACTGACCTCAGTCCTGCTGAATCCGGGCGACAACAGAAATGTTTTATACTAGTCTAGTTTACACACCGACGTCCTTAGAAAAACCTTTATGAACCGTTTTAACAGTGCAGTAACGCCACTCTGTCATGACTCAGGATTATTGACACACAGACACTACTGACCTAAGATCAGTGCTCGCACTGAAACCGGTTCTCATTTATTACCTTTGAATAGACTGAGTCAGGCCCTGAACATTCACTTTTTTGCAGGAGATTTCTGTATGTTTTCGTTTTAACTGAGCAAAATTTAAATCAAAATAATTTTCATATTTATGTCAGTTTAACCCTTTGTACGATCAATAACTCTAACAACCCCTGAATGATTTTTTAAAACATTTTTTTAACTTTGATTTTTATTTCGTCATGAACATTTACTGTTACTTAGGGAAACACTTCAGTTTTGAAGATTACTATTACGTTTTATTACTTTTTTCTTTCATGCAGAGAGTTCGATGAGAAGATCAATTTGCTCATCTCTTAAATGGCTAAATATAGAGCTACACCCAGCAGCCACCTTTATGCTAAGCTAAGCTAATGGGCTGCTGCTTCATATTTACTGTTCAGCGGCATCAATCATTATCAATCGATCAATACTCTCAGAGAATTTCCCAATATGTTCAAGGCAACTAAAAATTATTGTCCATTATCAAAACAGTCAATTGACTAATCAATTATGTGATTGATTGTTTCCCCTCTAACAACACAGCACAAAAAAAACAGGTGTGTTGAATGCGCACATCCTAAAGTTTTGAGGTCGAAGACACAAACATTCGACTCAGTGTAAAAAAAGGCAGAAAATAAAAAGAGCACAGATATCAGGGTTCAGTGTCTGAGCGTCAGTCCACCAGTCGTATCAGTGCAGCTCCTGCTGATGACGTCACAGAGCTCGCTAACAAACTGATGATGACAGTGTTGATGTCCAGAAGCAGCAGAGGATCACATCATAAAAGCAGTGGATAAGATGCCAGTGAAAGAAAAGAAATCAACGTATAATGTGCTAACCAGCTGTTCCTGTGGAGCGGTGATTGTTAACTGGATTAATATAGTTTTTAAAATTATCATCAACCTTAAACATTAGTTCATAATGCAGACCCAATATGGGTAAATTCATAGCAAAGTTGGGTTTTTTTCTTCTTCTTTTAATATGTTCACACACACACACACACACACACACTCACACTCAGTCAAACATAAAATAGCAACCTGCTTTCAGACGACGTCGCAGTTCGATCTCAGCAAAAGCTGCCGGTCAGCAAAAATAATACTATTTAAAAAAAAACATTACAAGTCCTCAGAGAGTGCAGGGCGGGAAAGTTATAACTGTAACTAACTGACCGTTTATTGAACCCCGCCCACCCTAGTTACTGTTGCTATGGCAGATTCGTCACCTAATTATTCGTCATTTTTATGTCAGACATAAGTAGACAGAAGCAGATTTTAATTTCCAGGCAGCAATTTTTCTGAACTGACGGAAGTTATTTTTTATCAGCTTTAGCCAGCTAGCTAATTTAACTAATGTTAGCGTCAAAGACCATTTCGCAAATACCACCATCTTAGATGTTGACAAGGCAATGATGTAGGTTGAGAGATGCATTGTGGGATACTTAGGGAACATCACGGCAAGATGGTTGAAAACATTTGAAGTTTTAAGTCGAGAATCTGGTGAAACTGGTTTTAAATATGCACTTGATAACCACATGATATCACGCTAACAGACTGAGGCGAAAGCTACATGTCCCTGGTAAAAATGTCTTTTAACTTCTATTTGAATCTTTCATTGCAGCGTAGAGCTCGTTAGTGCGACTGTCGTGAGTATGATGAAGTTATGAATAACGTTTTTGGAAAACGTAACACTATCTCTAACGTTAGCTGGAATCAAAACTTCCCCAAATCCAATGACGAGCAGGACAGAGCTGCTGATGTTAGCCTAACGTTAGGCTAACGTTAGGCTAACATCAGCCTAACGTCAGCCTAAACTCTGACAGCATTCAGGACTGACTTCAACATAGTAAATGTGTAAGTCATGAACAGCCACAAAAACATGTGTTGTTAGCTAATGATAGGCTAACTCCTGGCCTTGGAAGTAAGACATCAGGTTACTACTGTAGGTAGTAGGCTAGTTAGCCGGACATGCTAACGATTGCAGCTGCTGTTTGATCCAGTTCTTAAACCTCTGTGTTTTTGAACCGTTTGAACACACTGAGAAATGGAGAAGAGTCGTTGCTAAGTTATGTTTGGATGTGTGGCTGCGACTATCGATTATTTTTTCAGTTCAATCATATTAAGTCTCTAAGAAACGTTTAAAAAAAAAAAAAAAGTCCATCACAACTTTGCAGAGCCGAAAGTTATGTCTTCTGATGTCTCGTTTTGTTCGACCTTATGTTCAAATACCTAAAAATATCTCGTTTACATATGACAAAGAAAATCAGGAAGTCTTCTCATTGTAGAGGCTGGAGTAAGAATATATTGATATCTGTCGATTGACTAATTGTTTCAGCTGCTGATTGGACGATCGCTGTTCTGGTTTAGTGAACGATTAATTCTCCAAGGCAAATTTTAAACTCATCACTTGCATGGATTTTCCAACCAAACATCATTTTCTGAGCAAAAAAGCATCACGTTGAAATGAGCCGGACCCACTATTGTTACTTATCACTCATCATCACTGTTTTGTACAAAATATCAAAAATCACTGAAAAGACCTCCACCAGCATCCCAGAACAGACCAGCGTCCCCACACATACAAAGGAAGCGCAAACAAAAATATATTTTATATATATATTACTGTAACACCGTCCCATATCATAGCAAACTAAACCATCTTTATCCAAAAATAGAGACCTGAAGGCAGCTGCTCAGCCACTCCCATTTAACTTATTGCTCACTGTCCATTCTTCAGTTATCAAATTTAATATTGCTGCATTAATGCTGACGTCTGATATATTATCACATATGGCAAAGAAACACAATGAATCATCCTCAGGTTCAGTTTTATCTGAAGTTATTGCAGGGCACTTTTCATATACGCACTCTGTAAGTCCTGTGGGAGTTCAAGGACAATGTGCATGTTCATTTGCAAAATTCAACTCATTAGCTGATGTTGGTTTTCTCTCTTTTCTTTTTCAGTGTGATTTTTTAAACTGCTGTTTGTTTTCATTATTATTTTTTTGGCGCGTACACCCGAGAAGATTAGCAAACACCTCGTAGAAGCTAACAGAGACGCTGACACTGATCTCAGATGTTCTCAGAGGTCAGTCCGAGTCCAGGTCCTTGATAAACCCAGAGACGTTCCACTACATGAGGAACACGTCACTGTTCTGTACAGGTTCTTTTAGCGCGGTCCGGTGCATTTCTGGACTCTCTGGGTAAAAAGCTCCTACAAGCTCATTCATCATTTTGAGTTTGGACAAAAAAAAAAAAACAAAAAGTGCAATTTTAATATCAGGTTCAAGCTCCACGAGCTCCGGTGCAGATGTAAACCTTGTATCTCCTGATCTGCCTGTTGGAACAAACAAGCAAATCAAAGCTTGTCTGTCATCGTTTGTTTGATGCTCCACAAAAACAAAGTGTGAAAACACCAGTTTGTATTTTACAGGAGGTTTTGTGAGCTGGGTGATTTTCCAGTTTTCTTTAAGACTAATTCAGAACAAACCCTCTGTGTAAACTGAACTGTAGTTTTTAAACTTTGTTTTTCTAGAGATAAAACAAACGAGAGCTTTGGAGGACAGACCCGGGACAGCTGTACCCCCCCCCCCCGTTCATGCTAACTTTATGCTGTAGTGTCATGTTTAACCTCCAGGCACAAGAGTAGCATCAGTCTTTTTTCTTTGTCCAACATGATGAACAATTCTTTTAAGTTTAAACTTTAAAATATGAATTCTTGATCTATGAGGAGTTCATCTGTGACCAGTGTGACGCAGGCGGAGCTTCTCATTTGGCACAAACACAACATGACAAAAACAAAAACAAAACTAAAACCTCATTCAAACTTAAACCAGTACCGTTATCTGCCTCTCAACAGTGAATACAGTGAAATTCTCTAAACGACCTTTTACCCTGATTTTTCTCTCCTGGACTTTGTGTCTTTACTAACAGAGCGCCGTTCCTCCCTGTTCCACCTCTAGGCGTCAGTGTTGCCGTTCTCCTCCGGCTGCAGCTGCTCCTTCTCGGTGCAGTCCTCCTGCGGGGGGCGCACTCTCTTAAAGAAACCCAACTGAGGAAGAGGAGGAGAAGAAGAGGAGAGACACTTAAGTGTTTAGTACTGGAGGTAAAGCTGCTGCTGTGCTGACACACCTGTAATCTACCTGATATTTAACAGCGTCACTCTGTGATTTAGTGACTTACTTATTACTCGTCACATGGAGAATAAATCACCACAGGTCATTTAGCAGGAAGCTGAGCACATAATGAACTAGTGGAAGGTAAAACTGTTTGTTAGTCAGAGTTTAAAATGGTGATTTTCTGTAACTTCTGATTTTCTGCACATTTAAGATTTATCTGTATATACGATACACTATGCACATGAAAGTTTTACACGTGTTTATATTGTTCTCCATCAGGAGGCGTCTGATTGGTCCCAGATTCAAACACTCAGAGACATAAACCCCTTTTCCACTGGTCAAAAAACCTGCTAAGGCTCGCTAACGTCAGGCTTTTGTTGGCAATGGAAAAGGGAACAAACAGCATTCACAGCAGGGTCACATGACTCTGCAGTGGATGCAGGTATTTATCGCCTCCAGCTCCGATCAGCAGTAAACACAACACTGTGTCTGAGACGAAAAGATTCTGAGGCTTCTGAGAGGAGCAAGAACCTCCACAACTGCAAACACAAACCTTGTACATGATGAAGATGAGCAGCGCCAGCAGCAGCAGTCCTGCCAGCACAGCCAGAGCCACCACCCAGGCCGGCACCGGCTGAGGAAGGTCCACCACCCACAACACCGACACGCTCACCTGAAAACACACACTCACATTTAAACACTGACACGTTTTACACCAGCAAAGACAGGAATTAAAAATGTTCTGTTTGATGTGCGAGAAAAGAAATTAAAACATTTAGCAAATAGTTTGATTGTGGATGATCTCAAAGCTGCAGCAGAAATAATAATGTTCTCCTTTAATGGGTGTGTGTGTGTGTGTGTGTGTGTGTGTGTGTGTGTGTGTGTGTGTGTGTCTTACAGTGGTACTATTGGACGGCAGCTCGAACACCAGGTTCTTGTACGGCATCTCGATGACAGAGAAAGAGGCTGTGGATCGAACCACATACGAACGATTCTGATTCTCAGTCTGAAAAAGAAAAGACAGACGTGAGTGACGTGTCTCCATCACAGAGCTCCACCCACTGAGGGATGACTCAGGTCCAGAGGCGAATCAACAGAGCTGGTGAAGAGGTCTCCAGAGGTGCAACCACTAGAGGTCAGTAAAAACAAGATTTCCAGACGGTGTGGAGTTTCTCTTTAAACTGTCGCCCAGTTATCTTCTCTGTTAGCGGATCAATCGCTCGTCCAAGACAGAGACAGACAGTTCTCACAGTGGAGAACAGAACCGTTTAAATGTTTGTTGTTCAAACGATTGTCAATCAGTTTGATTCATTTTCTTTATGTTCTGAGTATTTTTAATACACAGCACAGACAGTTAAACACCATGTTACTTTAAAGTGTTTGATGTGAAGAAGCTTCAAGGTGAGTGATTTATTAAAAAGAAAAAAAGAATATCATCAATGAGACACTGAATGTTTCTTTCACCCTGAGGAAGTTGTTGACAGCCAGTCTGGAGTAGATGAAGAGGATGGCGTTCTTCCTCCTCTCCAGACGACCCACCTGACATTTCAGCTGCAGACACTCTGCTGTGGTGCAGTCCTACACACACACACACACACACACACACACACACACACACACACACACGCACACACACACGCACACACACACACGTTTATGTTCATATAGAAAAAATTGGTGTAGTTTCCTTCCAATGAGATTTACTCCACAGCAGTCACATCATCAAGTGCGTACAACTTTAACTGTTTCACAATAAATATAAACATGAAACAGGAATGTGTGAGTGTGTGTGTGTGTGTGTGTGTGTGTGTGAGAGAGTGTGTGTGAGTGTGAGTGTGAGTGTGAGTGTGAGTGTGTGTGCGTGTGTGTGTGCGTGTGTGTCTACCAGTGTCTGCACGTCGTTCAGTGCGTCTCTTGACTCCAGGTCTCTCTTGCGAACATGGTTTCTGTTTCGTCCCTCAGTCTCTCGCTCTCGGGGTGGGACGACGCTGGTGTTCTTCTGTGAGGTCAACCGGTTCTGAAACACACACACACACACACATACACACACACACATTTTAATATTAATTTGAATAATCTCATCATAAATATTTTACACACAGTTAAACTACTGTT
>NW_019525035.1:632228-651858 GCF_002814215.2 Seriola lalandi dorsalis | reverse complement strand
GTGTGTGTGTGTGTGTGTGTGTGTGTGTATGTGTGTGTATGTGTGTGTGTGTATGTGTGTGTGAGTGTGTGTGTGTGTGCGTGTACCTCATAGACATGTACTATTTGTGGTCCGATGTCATCCCCGTCCACAGGAGGCTCTTTAGGTTTCCAGTTGGCGATGGGAAGCAGCACCTGACCAGGAGACGACGACCTGGGAAGAGAAGACACCAACACACATATTATATTAATTTGAATAATCTCATCATAAATATTTTACACATAGAAATGTGTGTGTGTGTGTGTGTGTGTGTGTGTGTGTGTGTGTGTGTTCCTCACCGTCACATTGAGCGGGTTGAGCAAGGTGTCCGTGGTGCAGTTGATGGGTCCCTCGGTGTCGTAGCTTGTGATGTAGAGCAGGGAGCCGTTCCTGAACTGGTACGGCCAATCCACCGTCAGAGCCGCTTTACTGATCGTACTGGGCCCACTGTTCAGGAGCTGGGAGTGAGGGAGCGTCACAATGATGTCACAATGATGTCACAATGATGTCACACAGGTTATTTAATGTGTTACTGTAGGTAACAAAGTCCAAAGTCTTCGCATCAGACATGGTGGGGACCGTCTTTCATTGATACATCCTCTAGAATCAGGTGAGTCTGCATCTGTGTTAGCTTTAGCTTTAGCTACATGTACAACTGAGTGCGGATGTGAATATATACAGTGTGTGTGTGTGTGTGTGTGTGTGTGTGTGTGTGTGTGTGTGTGTGTGTGTGTGTGTGTGTGTGTGTGTGTTTACCCTCTAATGGAGACCTTAGCGAGCACAGCCAGCTTGGTGATGCTGGAGACTCGGGGGCTGGTGTTGTCGAATTGGTTGGAGCTGAGACACAGAGGAAACACAGACTTCATGTAAACGTGTGATAAAACACTGAAACACATTTAAATAAGAACGTGAACAACAACAGATGCAGGGACGGACTTTAAACACAGTGTTGTGAGGTTGGTGCTGTTATACTAGAAGCAGCCACAGGGTGGTGCTGCTGCCTTTGACCTGACGGAGGAAAAACGATCCTCAGCTCATTTACATTTAGAGTTAGTTCATTATATCCACACACAGTTTCACATTTGCCAGAATAGACACAATATTTTACACAAATGTTTATCTTAAATATATAAGTATATTCTAAATACATTGTTCTCATTATTAAGTCATGTTATGTTCATTTAGCAAGAGCTTTTGTCCTGAGAGTCTTAAAATAACAACCCTGAACCACAGGAAGAGAAGGGTGAGATGTTCGGACGAGGATATATCCTCTAATCAGCAGCTATTTTTGAAACCAATTAATCTCTGACATTATTTTTTAAGCAAAAAAAGAAAAAAAAAAGTTTCTCAGAGAATTTGCTCTGACCAGTTTCATGACAGTAAAGTGAACGTATTTTAGTTTTTGGGTTCTCAAAACAACATTGGAAAATGTCACCATGGACTTTCAGAAACTCTAACTGATGGTTTTTTCAAGCATTTTAAAAAAAATTTTATGGCAAAAACAACTAATTTATC
This sequence comes from Seriola lalandi dorsalis, assembly GCF_002814215.2. Classification (NCBI taxonomy): domain Eukaryota; kingdom Metazoa; phylum Chordata; class Actinopteri; order Carangiformes; family Carangidae; genus Seriola; species Seriola lalandi. Next base: position 650,325 of record NW_019525035.1, on the reverse strand, counting down.
GAGACAATAACTATCAGATGAATCAATAATGACAATAATAGTCACTTGTGAGTGAATCTCTTCCACACAGCAAATCTGTCCTTCAGTAACAGTGTGTGTCAGAGAGCTGAGGAGGACTGAGCGGTCAGACTGAGACCTATCATTAACATACCTCTCTCTCTCTCTCTCTCTCTCTCTCTCTCTCTCTCTCTCTCTCTCTCTCTCTCTCTCTCTCACACGCACACACACGCACAGACTCAGAGGAATGTGAAGACTGAGTGTGTCTGAGCTTTCAGGGTGTTTACCATTCAAATGAGCTGCGGGACAAAAGCTGCTCTGCTCTGATGAATGCTGATGTGACGACTGTTTACAGACTGTTCACACATGAACACAGCTTCTCCAGCTTCAAGCATGTTTAGCTGACAGTTTGTCAGACTACGTCCACATGACGTTTTCATTTTAAAATGCTGTTTTCAAACAAAAACAATCTCCATCTAGAACAACACACCTTTAAAATGCACGGTATTGCGCAGGTATGTACCTGAGCAATCACGTACACTGAGCATGTGTGAGCCAGTGTAAACAAGAAGCAGATTGTCATCTCTGCAGTTGATTAATTGCAGAAAATAACAAGGAAGAGCAAAGACAGCTGCAGTGTTAAGAATATAACTCCTCAACAGCTGCTAGCAGAAACAACAAAGTCAGTAAAGCTTGTGTTTCATTATCCATGTCGCTTTCACCCCTGGAAGTCGAGGCAGATAAGGTCCAGATAAGACAATGTTTCTGAAGTCTCTGTTCAGTGGACAGGAGGGGAAAACGTAGCAGAAGAGACGTGGTTTAAAATGAAAACGTAGTAGTGTGGACGTAGCCTCAGTGCTATTATTTCTCTTTTCTTGCTTCTATGTGGAATTAAGAGTTCCCATGACTCTCATGAAGTATGTTTTGGCTTATGTTACCTCACATTTAGTCAAACTTTAGTCTCATTACCAGCAGCTGAATCAGCTGTGATCAGCTGGTGTTTGGATGGATGTACAGACACTGGATCACTGTGATCACTAAGTTCTGCAGCTGTAAAGAGCATCTTTTTTTCTATGATTTCCAAGGAGATTTCTTCTGGATGGACATCGGAGATAACGAAGTGGAAGTCAGACTGGATCAGACAGGAGGTTTTAGGTCTGTGTGTTCAGATTTGACTCAGAGGAGGAGGAATGGTGAGTGGGGCTCTGTGCTGGACAAAGACTGGACAAAGACTGGACTGCACCTGACGATCTGCAGGTCAAACTTGACAAAGGTGTCCTCCTCCGACAGCTGGTGCACGCTGAACTTCAGCTCTGCCAGCACCTGGCCAATCACAGCATGAGAAGAGACAGCAAAGGACCAATCAGAGAGCAGGAGGAGAGAGGAAAAACATCATTATGTGGAGGAGCTGTCAGAAACATTCAGTCCTGTAGGAAACACTGCAGACGAGTCACAAAACTCCCTCGATAAACATCTTGTTTATATTTTCTGACTGTGTCGACAGCACCTCATTAATTCAATGCCAGTGAATGTGACATTAACAGTTACACGTTCAAGTTCTCCTTCATTTCAAGGCAAAGTAATCTGCACAATCCACAGCTGCTCCTGTCATTTCCTTTGTTTCCTCATGTTTCCCCCTGATATCTGACTTTCTAGTTAAATCTGCTCCACCATCCCCCACAAACGTGTCAGAGTAGCACCAAAAAAAACACCCAGAATGCAACATGATCACACGCCCACTGGTTCAGTTATCTGTCCACTGACCGTGGTTCCTCCCTTCATGGGGTTTCCCAGGTCACACACCACCATCTTGGTCTGGTTTTCCTTCTTGTACGCACAGGACAGCCTGGTGAAGACCTGCAGAAACCACAAAGTAACATCTCAGTTTTATCTCCCGCTGACGACAGAACCTGAAACGGGTTTGTCAGAGATCCAGAGATTTCCTGGGAACAGTTTGTTTATCAGAGTGTGTGAGCCTAATTACTGCCACGTAACTGTCGTAGTTTGGTTCCAGTCATAGAGGGGGAGTCCTGAGCTCCATTAGGGATATTTTCAATCTTCTAATATCTGAGAACTTCGGGTTCTTGAGTTAAATTTAGGTGCCAAAGACAGTATTGTGTTGTGTGTGTGTGTGTGTGTGCAGAAGCTCTGGTATTAAAACCTGATTTCCAGCTCTGGGTGACGGAGACGAACCTGAGTGCGGACGACCTCGATGAAGTCGGCCTGTGGCGGAGGGTAGATGTGGAGCTCGGCCTCGTAGGCGCCCTCTCCCTGGTTCGCAGCGCTGACCATCAGGCTCAGAGCGTTGTCATCGCCGATGTAGATCTGTCCACGGTCACTGCGGCAACGAAAACAATCACTATGGTAACATGTCCTAAATCAAGTTTTTCTTTTAAATATTGCAGCTTCATTTTTGTTTCTTTTTTTTTTTTTGAATGGAAAAAAATATGAAGCAAAGAGATTGTTTTCATTTCAATCACAGTGTCAGTGTCTCACCTCTTCACTGACAACTTCAGGTCAGGTTTACAGATGTTGTCCTCTCCACAGTCCAACAGGATGTGAGCCTGAGGGAAGGAAAGAAGGAAGGAAGGAAGGAAAGAAAAAGGACAAAAGGAACGAAGGTGTCACAGACAAAGACAGAGGATCAGTCGTTGAATACTGAACGTTCGGAGAGTAAAGACACATCAGTCTTTACAACACACACACACACACACACACAAACACACACACACACACACACACACACACACACACACACACACACACGCGTTACCTGCTTGGTGACGTTGGAGGGGGCCGACATGTCGAGGATGGGCAGCAGTCCAGTTTTGTCTGCGGCCTGCTGGTAGTCCAGACTGTACTCCATCGCCACGGAGATGGGAGTGATCTTATCCCGAAACTCGTCCTGAGAGAGAGAGAGAGAGAGAGAGAGACGTTCACACAGATGTCAGCTCAGCTACTGCTGCTTCATATTTAGGACCAACGCATCAGTTCATTTTGTCGGCTGTCTCGGTTTCATTCGTCGGCGCTCTGAGCTCGCCTTGTTTGCGTTTCCTCACCCGCAGGAAGACGTACTGCTCCTCGCAGGCCGGGCCTTTGCCGTTGGACACCGTCATGTTCTTGGAGTACTGGAAGGTCCGACTGTGCAGGAAGAGGACGCGCTTGGTCGCCTCCTTCTGCTTCAGACGGTCCAACATGATGTCCACGCGAAAATCTGGAGGCAGAGAAGAATACGAGGGACGGTTATGGATCTGACAGAGGAGATGAGATAATGACGTGGCCTTCAAGCTGCAGAACCACAACCTGATAATCAACACACACACACACACACACTAGAGCGTCTGTGGTTGTGCTGCAGAGAGGAGCCGGTGGTGTGTCACTTACTGAGAGTAGCTGGAGCTCCGCGGCCGCTGGCCTTCAGACAATACTTCACCTTAAAACTGAAGACACACATAGACAGAAAGTCTTTATTGTCACCGAAGGGCGTTTCATCATGACAAATTACAGTAAGACATGAGGCAGTATTTACTAACTGCAACGACAACTCGATTAATGTTCAGTGAATTGTGCAGCACCACGTAGATTTTGATTGATCCTAAACAGGAAGCTGAGTGAGTGATGCAGTTTGTGTCAGAACAACCTGAACAGATGTGAGAACTCACCAGGACACAGGTGTGCTTCGTCCAGGAAGTGTGCAGTTCTTCTCCTCCGGGTTGATGATCTGAGGCGTCATGTCCAACGTGGCGTTCACACTGATCACCGGACGAGCTCTGATGAAGTGGAAAGAGCAGACGCATTAATAATATAATTTAAAGGGTCTATTTGTACGATTTCTCTGCTGCCGAACGTGGTTTCTTGTCAGGAGTCGTTGGCGGTGGCTTCAGCCATCGCTGCGGTTATAATACGTCTTTTGAGCAGCTACGGCAGACTGGAGGCTACAGTGAGTCGCTATCGGAAAGTGACCAAACCGGAAGTGGCTAGCTGGTTAGCATGCTAACTTCAGTAGAAGAAAAGAAGTGATAGAGACAAGAGTTAACACTGATGTTGCTTTCCACCTCTGGAGACAGATGTTGCTGAGTAGAGGAATGAAGTTTGATGCTGAACTCACAACGTTTCTTCTAGACTGGTGAGTAAACAGCTGCTAATGCTAACGTTAGCTATGTAGCGATAGCAAAACTTTTACAGAATCATATCATCATTGAGATGATAACAGGCGATTTCACACTCAGCCTGAATATGATGATAATGAGATAATGATTTTCTTTGCAGCTCGGCAGGTTGGTCACATCTTCTGGTTCATTCTCACTCTATTACAAACCAGACAAGTTAGTTCTGCTGTGTGTAGACGAAGTCACAAACAAGTCAGGCTTCAAAATCACAACAATCAGTCTTTTCACATCTGTGTGTTTGGACTTGAGTTAAACTGAATTTTAAACTTAATCGTTCAGGATTTAATTATCTGCAGGAACACATCAATGAGCAGGGGAACCCAGTGGAGCAGTGAAGGGGTTAAATTTGTCCCAACAGCTTCTATAAAGTCAGGAGGAGGAAACAGCAGCTCTTTGATATCAGAGGTGGCCTCGCTCATTAAACTCCTCAGCTTCCATCAGCAGCATCACACACACACACACACACACAGCAGGGGTGCGCAGAGACACACACACACACACACAGCAGGGGTGCGCGCACACACACACACACACACACACACACAGACACACAGCAGGGGTGCGCGCGCACACACACACACACAGACACACACACACACAGACACACAGCAGGGGTGCGCACACACACACACACAAACACTATGATTTTTGATTACCTGTATAAAACAGCTTTGTCTGCTCCAAACACTCCCACTATTAAATCTGAAAGACAGAAACACACATCAGCTGTTTTTCACAGCAGCTCAGACGTTCATTTCACTCCTGCTGTGCCTGAGTGTGTGAGTGTGTGTGTGTGTGTGTGTGTCTGTGTGTGTGTGTGTGTGTGTGTGTGTGTGTGTGTGTGTACCTGGATATCCATTCTGGTCTATGTCAGTGTTTCCAGTCATGGAGTATCCAAAGCTAGGAGGCATGTAGCTGGACGCCCATTTGCCCTGCAGGACCTGAGACGACACACAACTTTAAGTGAACACACGTCCTCCCTCCTGTTGAATCAGTGAGTTTGATCCACATGTGGCAGAGAACACAGTCAGTGATAAACACTTCATATGCTCAGTTTGGGTAAAAACTTGAATGCTAACTTGCATTTCAAAAGTTGACAAATTTCAAGTATTAAAAGATGAAATCCATGGGAAAGACTGGAGAATCAAATGAGACAGGAGGAACAGGAAGAATTAGATCAGAGACAGATCGAAAAGTGATCTCTCCTGAATGTGCGATTGTTATTCAAATAAAAAATGCTCTGAGAACGTTTCATTCAACCTCCCTGTTGTTACGTGGTCTGATGTGGGCGGCAACGTTTTTGAGATTTTCAAGTGGAAAAAGGTTGGGAAGGTTGCCTCATCACTCTTCAGTCTGAGGCTCAGTTCCTGTTGTTTTATCATCAATACACAGTAACACTAACACACTTGTCAACTGTTTATCCGACAGGGAACAAATGTTCTTAACGTGCTCAGAAACAAAACAGCCTCATAACGATTCATCCTCTAAGGAACACGATGTTCACTTCATGTGAATCCATCTAGTGTTTGTTGAGAAACAGATCTGTTGTTCTGATTGATCTGATGTTAGTGGTACTGACCTGGGAAGGTGACAGGTCGGGCCCCCCACGGCGGCCATTGTGGATGTAGACCAAGCCGTTGTGGTCGGGGCCCCCGTAAGGAGCAGAGATGGCCACGTCTGGAGGGGAGACGGAGGAAAACGAGAGACATGAGCTGGAGGGAGGGGTTATCGAGCTCGGGGTGTGTACCTGGTCAGAATTAAGTGTGTGTGTGTGTGTGTGTGTGTGTGTGTGTGTGTCTTACCATTGTATCCGTCCATGTCCAGGTCTCCCAGTGCTGCGATGGCAGAGCCGTATCTGGCGTAGACCTCCGACCCCGGCAGCGTCTGAGCTGGGTGGAAGGAAAATCCACCTCGACCCAGGTACACAGACACCTGGGAGACACACACACACACACACACACACAGTTATAGCTGTAAGTACACAGAATTTAGTTTTTGTTTTCTTTTGGTCCAGTGTTTCAGATCTCGGCCGCTCAGCCTCGTGTTAGCATGCTAACATTTAATCTGCTTTCCCACCGGCCCAGGTGAGTCCACTTTGATCTGTCAGAGCCGCATCGAGCCACAACACGTCTCTCTTCTCTGATATCAGCCTCACTGTTTCCTGTTCTCGCTCTGAAGACACTGCTGATGCTTCCTGAACAATTGCTGACGCTGCTGCTGCTTCATGTTTCAGGTTTTCCACTGGTGAAACAGCAGGACTCTTTTATTGTGAAGGGATGTATACTTTCTGAGTTCATGCAGCTTCGTTAGCGTAACAAAACCTGGACGTATCAGTTTGTTTTAAACATTGGAGGGAGGAAACAGCCACAGTCAGCTGTTAGATATCTGTGTGTGTGTGTGTGTGTGTGTGTGTTTCCTACCTGTCCCACCTCCCTGAGTTTTCCGTCTGACCCTCTGTCCATGAAGAGAGGAGCTCCAACCAACAGATCCACCAGCCTGCCGACAGACAGAGAAGAAGAACAGATGAGCAGCAGACTCTCACCTCGGTGTTCTCATCATTAACAACACATTCTGTTAACATCAACACTTCTCATTAAACTCACGGTGCGTCCTCGATGAATGCACATCCTGCCTCATAAAACACTCGCGCAGAATTTGTTTAGAACAGTTCACGTCCATTATGTGGTCTTCCTCTCTGTTTTTAAACTGGCGCACTGCAGCGTTTTACGACACATCACCGCCACCAGCTGTTACCTCACTGCAGCTGGCAGTGTGTGTGTTGGACCGACCACAGTGCGCCTGATGTGACTGTATGTGTCTGTCATTCATGGATAAAAGTATAATAAACATCTTCAGGTTGAGGGGAGATATATGTTACATATATATTATATTTCATTGTTTATATTTTACAACATCGTTAAGGATCCAACCAGTGTCTCCCCACGTTTTTGACCTTGTGACCCCTCACAACAAAGCTCATCCTCGTCATGTTTCACATGTCTGAGCTGTTTCTTCCACAGACTCTAAACTTCTTAGAAAGCTTGATTTAAACAAGTCAAACAGGTGGGAGTTAGATTAGAGGAAAGTGAACAGAGGTTATAGATCTCATGTTTAAAGAGCTCACTCCGTCACTGAGAGGGAAATGGCCGCGTCAGACACAGACTTACCCGTCATTGTTTACATCAGTAGCAGCTACTGAATGTCCAAAGTAAGCCGCCATCTACAGGAGAGGAGACAAGGAGAGGAGACAAGGAGAGGAGTAAATTATAAAACATTAAAGTCAAACAAGCAAAAAGACACTGGTACTTATCGACAGTCAATCACTGCTGGGGTGAGTTACTCAGACTGTGTTGCAAACAGTTTACAGCTGCTTTCTAAACCACATTCACTGACAGGAGGAGGAAGAGTTAACGTAGCTCCAGCTCTGTATAAATCCCGTATTCAATAAAATTACCTGTTGAAAAATCTTCTACTGTATTTCAGAGGGAGAATTTAGTTTTTATTAAAAACCCTGAGCACTAGTGACCTGCAGCTCAGCTGACTCCGAGATGATGTTGATATGATCAGTAAACTGACAGCAACTGACGCTCCTCCATCCTCGCTCTCTCTCTCTCTTTAGTCTCTGAGGCATGAGGGAGGGAAGAGAGGAGCCAGGTGAGCTGAGGAGACACTGCTCTGTGACTCACCCCGACCTTTGACCTCTTCTACCTCTAGAGAAGGATTGTGTCTAACCCATCATCCTGAGCTCAGCTACTGATGGTCATGACTGCGGTGTGACTACAGAGTCGCTGAGGTAGAAGTTTTAAAGTCCCAAAAGAGGCTGATTCACAACCACAAGAACAACAACATGAGACGGACATGACGTCAGAGATCAGGGGGTAGATAGAGAGAGAGAGAGAGAGAGAGAGAGAGAGAGAGAGGGAGAGAGAGGGAGAGAGAGGGAGGGGCAGGGGGCAGTAAACAGATGAGTGATGGTGGGTTCAGAGGGTGAGATGAAGGAGGGACAGGAAAGTTAAGAGGAACTGTGTCATTAACTCTGCTGATGACAGCCTGCCCCCCCCCCCCTCCAGCGTGTGGGAGATTCGGCCTTTAGTTCAGTTCAGTGTTTACACTTCACACAGTGTTTATCTCAGAGTCGCTGTGTGATGTAAAATGAAACGTCACTGACAGAGAGACACCAGTCCTGGTTCTGTCTGCGCTCTCCTGCAGCTCACCTGAGTTCCTGTGAAGTTCACCATGGACTCCATGTTGAGGCCGTTGAATATGTTCACCTGAAACAATCAGAAAGACAACACCGGAGATCAGCTGACGCTACACACAACAACAACAACAACAACAACAACAACAACAACAACTGAATTCACATGGTCAGTATATATATGTCAGTATCCATTAATACAGTGTGTGTGTGTGTGTATGTGTGTGTGTGTGTGTGTGTGTGTGTGTGTGCGCGTGTACAGTGCGGACTAACACTTACATAACCCAGTGCCTTTTCCCCCCGAGGGACTCCAGTCACATAATCTATAGAGGAGAGAACGCCGTGTAAACATAACTGTGACTAGTTTTAATCAGAGCTGAAACTAATAATTATTATTTATTAATCGATTAATCATTTGAACACCCAAGAGTGATGTCACAGAACCCGGAGATATTCAGTTGCCACGACATTAAAACATCAGGGAATCCTCCGACGACCTTTTTCTTTATAAACCACTAAACAATTCATCGTTGCTGTCGATCAGCTAATTGATTAATTAACTAAAAGTCGCAGCTCGATCTGATTTAGATTTAATAATCAGATTAACAGCCTGTTCTGAATAAAAAGAGTGATATAAACACAGTGGTGAATTCACCTCACCTTCTTTTCCATCATCATTGAAGTCTCCGACTGTCACAGAGTATCCTGGAGAACACAGACAAACAACATGTTCCTCTGACGACTCTGAGTGGATCCAGCTCTACACTGACAACTGTCAGTCAGCTGTTCTTTATCATTCATTTGTGATTAGATGGAAATGAGTACGGTGGCCCTGAGAGCTCAACGCACCGCAACTTAAGAAAACACATGTAAATAGAAACACAAACCAACATCATCAATCTGACACTACATGTGCTGCAAATAGATAAACAAACGGCTTTAATGTGTGAATTGTTCTATGTAAATTTCATTATTATCATCATCATTATTATGATTATTATTATCATTAAACAGTGTTTCAATGAGCAGATATTCACACATCGGCATGTCTGACAAAACTCCTCTTCTGCAGCTTCAGGTGCGAATGTTGTGAGTGGACATTAACTCATGTCTGTACAGGTGTGTGTGTGTGTGTGTGTGTGTGTGTGTGGTTACCAAGGTAACTGTCGTCATAGTGGGCGCCGGCTGACTTGGTGGCGAGGTTGTTTGCGTACGGGATGATGAAATCTTCGTTAAACCGAGAGAAAATCTCTGAGATGTCATCGGAAATCAGCTGACCTGAGAAGAGAAGGGGAGAACCTTAGAGAACAGAGCAGAACAACAACGGAACAAGGAGAGAACAGTGAGAGAAAAGGGAGAGAACAAGGAGAGAACAGTGAGAGAACAAGGAGAGAACAAGGAGAGAACAGGGAGAGAACAAGGAGAGAACAGGGAGAGAACAGGGAGAGAACAGAGCAGGAAAGAGGAGAACAAGAAAAGCAGAGGAGAAGAAGAGGAGGGAGAAAGCAGAAGATAAAAGAACGAGTAGAGAGCCGACAAAAACTAAGGAGAATAAAACAGAACAGGGAGAGAACATGAGTAAAAAAAGGGGAAACAAACTCATTAGAAAGATAAGAGAACTTTGAGACAAGAGGATGAGAAAAAAAGGAGGGAAAAGAGAACCGAGGAGAACATAAAAAGGACAAACAGAAGAGAATGAGGAGAAAACTGAAGAACGAGGAGGTAGCCAGGATGGAAAAAGAAAAGAACAGGAGAGAAGGAGAACAAAAAAAGAGAACAGTGAGCAGAAAAGAACAGAAGAAGAACAGAAGAGGATACCAGAGAACAAAGAGAGATTATAAGAACAATAAGGAAACCAGAGGAGAACGGAGGAGAACAAAGAGAGAAGACTAGAACCACAGAAGAGAATAAAGTCACAGAGAAAAGTTCAGAAGAGAGGACGCTGATGGAGAACAACACAAGGAACAGAACGTGACAGAACCTTAGGAGCCAACAAGCAGAACAGAAGGAACGATGTTACACAACTGTGTTTACACGGATACACTTCTGGTTCAGGAAAACACACACAACTTGTAATTAAAGGAGCCGCCACAGAGACACACTGTTAACTACCGTCTAATCAGAAACAGAGCTGTGTGTGTGTGTGTGTGTGTGTGTGTGTGTGTGTGTGTGTGTGTGTGTGTGTGTGTGTGTGTGTGTGTCAAGTCAACAGGAAACAATAATTAGCTTACACACTCCAGGCAGAGAGAGAGAGAGATGGAGGGAGAGATGTGTGACTGACTCAGCGTTCAGGGTATACTGTGTCATACCCTCTAATGTCAGATGATTACACAAGCATTGGATTACAATACACACACACACACACACACACACACACACACACACACACACACACACACACACACACACACACCCTGACTGAACCCTAAACCTACCTGGACTTTACCTACTCATTAAACTCTTAAGAGACTGTAGGCTGCTCTGCACCGTAAGCCCCGCCCTCACTCACTCACTCACTCACTCACTCACTCACTCACTCACTCACTCACTCACTCACTCACTCACTCACGGAGCAGTTTATGTATTTATGGGTTTCCGGTTCTGGAGAATAGTCACAGTTTAACATTCTGGGAAAAATCCGTATCTAAAAAAGACAAGTTGTGGCTTGCAACATATTTTCATAATGTTGCTCATTATTTCTATCAGTTACGATAACACTGGTCGGACAGGGAGAGAAAGACGAGCAGTCTGATGGTCAGACTGGTCGTAAACAAACTAACAGTTTATCCAGATTTTCTAAATGGAAAACTGAAGGTGAGTGCAAGTGATAACTAGATCAAGGCTGAAGCAGGAAGTGGGTCTGTAAACTGTGATAATAATAGATCATACTGTTCACATTAGTTTCTCTTCCAAATAAGAAAAACCTGTCTTGTATTTGCATTCACTCGCTGGTCAGATGCTTTTATCCAAAGTGACTTACATTGACTTCAGCAATTAAAGCTGCCGTGTTGTTTTCTTGTGAACAAAGAAAGGTTTTGTTCAGTGTTCTTTACCAAAACACATTGTGTTCTTTGTCTTTGTCTAAAAAGAAAAAGAGAGATGCATTTCCTTCCTTACAAAACAACTGCAAAGCTGCTTTTTTGAATATTTTAAATCTTACATTGTTTACATCCATGTTCACTAGCTAACATTCTTCTTCTTCTGCCTTTAATTGCACATTACTGTGTATCTTGTTATACTATAGTAGCACCACCTGTAGATCAGAATAGTGTGAAACCATTGGTAGGGATATGTTAACAAACAGGAACGTCCTATAAAAAACATCACTCCATTGTGACACAGGGCACCTTTAACTTACATTTACTCATTCTGCAGACTTTATTCAAACAGACTTACAAAAGCTTAAAGCTCCTCCAGTCTAAAGGTCTGTGTCCATGTGTAGTGTGATTATAGATCAGCTCTAGCTTCTATATTAATACTGTGAAAGTATCAAAGCCTCAGTCCACAGAGAAATGCACACAGCCTGTATTCAGAAACTGAGCCTTAAAACCAGCCGTCAGGACTTCTGGAACTTTGTGATGTCACAACAAAGCAGTCACCAAGCCCCGCCCACCTGGACCCACCATCCAAACCTTTACAGGATTTGGTTTCTCTGAGTGTTTTTACCTGAAATCTGCTATATTTTTATTGGATCAGTCAGAAAACAGTCAGCCAATCAGAGGAGAGGCTCAGAGCCTCCTCTCTTCTGATTGGCTCACAGACCTGTTGTTACTAGAGCTCCAGAGAGAAGCCTGAGAGAGGAGATGTAAAACTACACTGAGATGGTTTTTATATCTTCTTATGAATCAACACTTCAAATAAAAAAATGGAAAGTGTAAATTATGGAGCTTTAAAACTTGTTGTAGTGTTGAAAATAACATGATTATATTGTTGAATGTATTAAACTTAAGTACTGAAAATGTACTTTATGCTTAACTGGCTGAACATTGCCTAACCCTTCACCACTGACCCAAAAATCAAGTCTTTCCGTCAAGCTGTCCCCAATTAACTTGTCTTTAGTCCAAATTTGTCCACAAACATAGCTTATGATAGAAACACACACACACACACACACGCACACACACACACACACACTCTCTCTCTCTTAGTGTAACACTCACCCTGCCAGTAGAAGCTGCCAGGTCCTCCCACCACCACCCTGTTGTTGTTCTGAAACCACAAAAACAAAGAGGAACAGAGGAAAAGATTTCATGACTTTCGTTTCTCATTCGGTCCCTGAAGTCAGTAAAGAATACTTTCTCCATTCCCAGAGGTGTGAGCGGTTAATGACAACACCTCCGCCTCGACAACCGCACAGACCCAAATACACGCAGGCCGAGGATCAAGCCCCAACCATAACCCTGTTTTTATACACAGTGGAACTGCAGCCACAGACTACGTCCACTCTACTACCATTTCATTTTAAAATGCATGTCTTTTTCTACGTTTCCTCCTCCCGTCCACACGACTCCAGAGATTTCAATTACCAAAAACAGAGACTTTAGGAAACGCTGCCGGAAACTCTGGGGTTGTGTTGTCGGAGACCTTTGGAAACGATGATGTAGACACATATGGTTGTTCCCTGATTGGGTCTCATCAGCATCAACCACCAGTGGTGAAAGCAAGATGAATAATGACTTACACATGTTACTGACCTTGTTGTTTTTGCTAGCAGCAGTTAAAATCTGCATTTTAATGCTACAGCTGTCTTTGCCGTTCCTCGTTTGTAGTGTTTTGTGCGACTAATCAACTGCAGATTAGACAATCTACATCCCGTTTACACCAGCTCACGCGTGCCCAGTGTACACGAATGGTCATGTATGTGTGTGTTTTCAGGTGTGTTAGTCTGGATGGACATGTAGTAGTGTGGACGTCGCCTAACAGGATCTAATTCTGTGGGAAACACCCTCCACATGCACTTCGCTCCTGTCTCCACAGTCTGGTCAGATACTAAACTGCATCTGTTCTCTTGGTACCTACTGAATCTAATCTGATCTAATTGTAAGTCAACCTGTGATTCCCAACTCTGTTACTATCACCACAGCAGACTCTCCTCACAGTGCTGCTGCGGAAAGCCCTTTGAATAAAAACCTGGGTCTCGGTTACCTACCTTAAGGAAGTCGGCACTGAAGCCGGCCTGGCAGAAGCCCTGCCCCTCTGGTGAGTGGGCATCTGGATGGAGAAATCAAACATTTTGTCATATATCATATAAAGAGAAGTAGACAGAAGAAGAAATTATTTTTACAGCTATTATAAGAGAGTCCTGATGCAGAAAGCAGCACTACTGACTGGATCTGAGCTACTTACTGAAACCTGCACTAACTGATTTTTTTCTTATTCATTTCAGCAGAAGCATGTTGTGAACACAACACTGATATATCATCATGTGACGATTATTAATAAGCACATATAATTACCACATCCTGTTTACAGCTGTGTAAAGCCAAGGGGAGCTGCAGGTTCAGTCCTTTAAAACTCCATATAGTCTAAAGGTCTCTGTCCATGTGTTTGATTATAGATCAGCTCTAGCTTCTATATTAATACTGTGAAAGTATCAAAGCCTCAGTCCACAGAGAAATGCACACAGCCTGTATTCAGAAACTGAGCCTTAAAACCAGCCGTCAGGACTTCTGGAACTTTGTGATGTCACAACAAAGCAGTCAACCTTGTGGTTCTTAAAACCACAAATATATCTTCTTATGTATCAACACTTCAAATAAAATATGGTGGCTTTAAAGAGTAACTTAACACCCCCTGGGAATCTTGTTTTTTTTTTTACCTGCAGTGATGTACAGGTGTACTCCAGTACACTGTGACGTCACTGTTAGGTTGCAGGAGCAACAAAGCTCACTTCGGACTACAACCAAGAGACGTGAAACACTTTCAACCGCAGAGAACAACAAAACTCTGCTTTTCAGCCTGGTGTTCAGTTACTCTTTAAACATGCAACACCTGCGACATGTTTCATGCACGTGAGCTCAAGAGAAGACAGAAGAAGAAGACGGACTTGATCTGCAGGGCGAGTACTCCACCACCGTGGTTCCTTTCTTCAGGTAACACGTTCCCACCGGCTCTCGCTCAGAGACGCCAAAGGTCGACCACTGGTACAGAGGAGCACAGGCCTGGAAAACACACACACACACACACACACACACACACACACATAAATACCCAAACCAGTCCGAGCCTCAGGTCGCGCACACAAACCGTGCACGTGATGTGAGCGCACTGAACAGATCCGTCAGAAGTCCTACCAGGCGAGGGAGCATCTCTGCTCCGCACGGAGACGTTACGAGCGCTCGCAATGTCTCAACACTCGCTCGTCAAGTTGACTTTTGACTTTTAATAAGATATACAGTATATATATAGTTCTCTACTTGAATGAGACGATTCAGTATCCATGTACTGGCTGATGCTATGAATGAAGTTAATTTCATTTAGCTATTACAGTCAATGCTTCGTGCCGTCACTGTCTGTGTGTGTGCGTGTGTGTGTGTGTGTGTGTGTGTGTGTGGTGTAGTCCTCTCACCAGGATGTGCTCTCCATCAGATCGTACCGAGGCACCGAACCATTGCTTGGATTTAAACTCCATCTGAGCCCCGTCTTTATTCATCCTGTCGTCTGCAAAGAGTGACAGTCTGATTATTGACTGGTTTAAATGGCACCAGAAACACTTTGAGACATCAGAGGTCTTCATTAGTCAGATCATCTCACACCAGGAGTGTTGCCAGATTTGACAGACAACCAATGGGCCACATCATCCCAGAAGAAGACAATTACATTCAATATAAATACTTGAGTAAATGCACTTGGACATTGGGCAAACCTTCTCAACAAGTTAGTTGTGTAACAGCTACACTAAAGCAACGTTAGTTAGACACACGGTTCAGAGGAAAACTAAATATAAACCCGATAAACAGTGATGAAATCAAAACCACACTAATGCCATGTACAGCCCGGATCCAGCTGGCTCAAGTTATGCTGCGTTCAAAACAGAAAACACCACAGAGCTCAGTGTCGCTGCTGAAATAAAAGGAGTCCCTCACAAATCCAACACAATATGTGGATAGGAAGCAGATAAATACTTAAGCCTGGTCTGGGGTAATGTACGCAGACACTGAGGAAATGTTTGGGATTTTCCCGTCAGGGAGGGAAACTCCCAACCTGCTGACAAGTGTTGGCCGTGCCTGTTGGATTTCCTCTGAATCTCAGAGCCTCAGTACGTTTTATTAAATGGAGGTCTTTGGTTTTTGGTCCACATCAGACGGACACTGTGGATTAGTTTCCCCAAGTTCGGCGAAAAGTCGGATATTTGAACCCTAATCTGTAATTAAGGCGGTGAATCAGCCGCGCGTGATGCTACGGGTTTTCTGCCAGCTAAGTTAGCGTCTTAACAGCACTGTAACCATTACAACAGACTCTGTCTATCTGTTTGTTGTTTGTGTCAATCCTTAATCCAACATGTGAATCACGAGTTATGACACATAGCGTTGGTTGAGCCACAGAGATGTCAGAGTACACTACGCTAGCTGTGTCCCAATTCAGTGGCTGCATCCTTTGACCTATTGCGCCACAGCGGCGCCACTGCACTGCCCCGACTCACTGGCTCCTTCAAACAGAAATGCGTCCTTCTTTTCCGAGGAAACGAAGGCTCCCAACGGGTGTCATTGCACACCGGTGATGAAAATAATATGGCAGCTAACAACACTGACAGAGAGCCTGAGGATTTCACTTCTAAATGTAAGTACTGGGTTTCAGTTCAACAGCTGACGGTACAGCTGATAAAACCGAGGGCCTTAAAACTTCAAGTTTTTGTAAAATAAAAAAGCAACACGTTCCTCCGTGAATCAGACCGCCTGATCTCGGTTCAGCCTTCACGGTCTACGACGGCTACTAAGGAAGGACCATTGTTACCATCTTAGTGCACGTTAGCATGCTAACATTTGCTAATGACATTACTTTCAATTATATTATATTTATAGATAGATTTAATATGGAACCTCTTCAAAAACCTCCTTATTCTGTTTAACTCCGACACCAGCGTTTAATCATATTGATCTTTATGCAACTATATTTATTTTGATTTATTTTGTATTTTATGTCTTGTAGATTATTATTTCCATTTCATGTACTTGTACTTCATCTTTTACTGTGAGGTGTAAGGTGTCCTTGTTACCTCGAAAGGCACCTATAAATAAAGCATATTATAATTTTTTATTTTTTTATCATTGAATGATAATATTTGTAAGTATGGAGGCTGAGGGGACTGTTGACCTGATGATGGCGCTAGATGAAAAGTCAGAGGATCAACTATTATGAATGAATGACTCTGTTGCTGATTTATTTATATTCACACAGTTTTTTAATGGATGTCCTCAAATGTCTTGTTCTGTCCGACCAACAGCCCAAAGAGATTTAATTTACACAGATCTAACAGGACACACTCTGAATCAGGATGGTCTGAGTTGTATTAATATCTTGTTTTCCACTCACTTCCTGCTACATGCTGCCCCGTACAGAAGTAAAATAAATCCTTAAAATATAGAGATATATAAAGACATGCAGCATGAGCAGACGAGCCACACTAATAAAAGAAAATAAAAACCCGAGCAGGAACAAAAGCTTGTGCTGCATCATGGTTAAACAGCCAGAATAGACCAGACTAACACTGAGTCAGAGTCATACCACACACACACACACACACACACACACACACCACACACACACACACACACACACACACACACACACACACACGATCAGAGCAGAATTCCAGTTAATTCTGCTCTCTGGTCCAGTGAAGCTTTAGGCAGCGATCACGAAGGTCAAATCAACAACAAAGGCCTCAATTGTGGAGGAAAACGCATAACTAGGCCACTCACTAACACCGCCACGGCCAGAGGGAACAACATCAGTGTTTTGACTTCTGTCAGTGCAAACAGGAGCCTGCAGGGTCCGCGTGTGTCCAGCGCCTTGCTCAGAGGCACTGCAGCAGGGCAGGGCAGTTATACTGTCAGGCTCCAAATAAACATACTGTGACTTACTGAAGCGGTGGGAGACAAATTCACCTTTTAAGGGCACAACAGACCTGAAGCTGTTCACAGCATGAAGGCGACGAGCTGCAGCACGGACGAAGTCTGAGGTGACGAGGAAGCAGAGTCACCGATCAATATCCCGACTGTTTATATGATGTGTGTAATGTGTTTGATGGTAATTAAACATGTCATAGAACGTTGTTTATTATTGATTACTGTTTATTACTGTGATGACACACTACATGTCTGCAGGGGGCTTATGTTGCACCACGGTGTGTATGTTGTGTATTTAAAAAAGAACAGGGCACAACTGTGTGTCAGTGTTTGTTACTTCCTACTCTCATGGCTGAGGTCTACCGCAGAGTACAGAGCAGGCTGGACAGCCAGTCACAACACACACACACACACACACAGACACACACACAGACACACACACGCACGCACGCACGCACGCACACACACACACACACGCACGTCATGAAGAGAAACTAAAACCACAGTCAATACTAAAGTCTCTGTAAAAAGGGAGGACAGGTGAAGAAGACCAGGCTTAACCCACGACCCCCTGCTCCCAACCCTCACACACACACACACACACACACACACACACACACACACACACACACACACCTTCTCTTCCTCATTAGTGTCGCCTCCCT
>NW_019525035.1:623984-632096 GCF_002814215.2 Seriola lalandi dorsalis | reverse complement strand
ACACACACAGACACACACACAGACACACAGACACACACACAGACACACACAGACACACACACAGACACACACACAGACACACACACAGACACACACAGACACACACACAGACACAGACACACACACACATAGACACACACAGACACACACATACACACACACACACACACACACACACCTTCTCTTCCTCATTAGTGTCGCCTCCCTTTAGTAGATTTCAGTCCTACAGTCAGATTCTGTTCAGAGCTGCAGTGATTAGTTGATTAATCAATTAGTCCATCAACAAAACATTAGCTGTTTCCAGCTTCACAAATATCAGGGCTTGATTCAGTTTTCTGGTGAATGATAACAGACATTTCTCCCTATTTTCTGGCTTTTTATTGACAAAACAAATAATCTATCAGTCCCTCCAGGACATTTTTTGGGATTGTTGCGGCTCATGTCACGGCAGCTTTTCTAGAAAACTGCGATGCATGCTGTGATGTTTTTAGATGTTTGTTTTTGCAATGAACCTGCAGGAGCAAATGAAACAGTTTCATCATCAGTGAACGATGAACGAAAGGATGTTTTCTGTCTTTTCATCTTCACTAATTAACCACTTAACTCACTGAGCAGCTCAGAGGCTACCGGCAGCTAGCACACACTTTTAAGGTGGAAAGTTTTCCTGAGTGTGACTTGATGCACGATTGACATTTGGAAATCAATTACACCTTAAGTGTCTTTTTGGCAACTCGGACCATTTCATTTGTTTTTATTAGCTCTCTACACGACAGAATCTTTGGTTACAAAGTTCTGTTATTTCTTCACATTGCAGAAGGGAGTGCATGGTTTCTGATCCGCACCGGTTTAAACAGGAATACTTAATCACCATCATCGGGGCATCAATCAGTTGTTGCTACATGAACTGAGCTGCTTCAGGGCGAAACTGAAATGACATCATATGATTTTAATGTCTGTGTGAAACACCAGGTTCCTGCTCTGCTGCTGATTTTAGGTTTTTGTTTGAACCAGACACAAAGACAAACCGTGAGCTGTGAGTCACTGAGGACTCAGCGTCTCATTAGACAGAAAGACAATACCTCTCATTCACTGTGTGTCTGATTATCTGAGTTAAATATTAATCGTGAGGCAGTACAGTCCACACCCGAGAGACACTGATAAACCAGCAAAAACTCCGCTGAGTTCACTAAGCCCAACACTGAGTGGTCACTTTATTAGGTACACCTGAACAATCAGATGGAATCCAGCACAGCTGTTCTGACACTTTCATGACACTTTCCTGGAGGCGTTAAATCAATTAAAATGTTTTAGCACTGAGCTCAGGGCCCGCATCCTTCGGAGGATGCGTCTGAAGGCCGATGGCGTCACAGCGGCGCGGCTAGACTGTCGCATTTCAAAAGTTACAGGCAGTCAAGGTCGCTCGACGACAGGAGCTGCGAAAATCCTCCGTACGCCAGATCGTCTCAATTACTCACTATCTACAGCGGCTACGAGAAGAACCGGGACGCAGCTGGTTTTTATGATGTAAACAACAATGGAAGATGAAGAGAGACGACGACGGACAACATGAAGGCGAAGAACATCGCTCTCTGTTGTAGCTTTGCCTCTGATAACACCATTACTCTTTATACACACATACACAGGACTTATTTCAACTTTGTTTCCAAGGAATAATGATTCGTGTCTCAGTCTGTCTTGGCAGACAGCTCTTAAGACTACAGTACCCATGAGTCTCAGCTTGCCTATGGAGAAAAAGCCAGTGGGAGGTGTGAGTCGGCTGTTGCAGCTGAATTCATCTAAACGAATGAATTTAGCTTCTGCTGCTGTTAGTGGTGCAAATTATTTTAACCTCCATGTTTGGACGCTTCTTGCAGAAATGCACTTTGGGAGTTGTAGTAAATGTTCCACCTTCAGTTTTTATGTCCACAGGCTTTGACCTCTGACTCTTTAATCAAAGATGCACACACCAGATCACACCCACATTGTGAAACTGCTCCGGCTGGTCATAAATAAATGAAAGAACCAGGCAGAGCAGGAAGTGGAGCCTCTGTTTGCTTAATCACATCTCTGATAACATACTTTTCCATCCAAATGAAGGCCACTGTCACCCACCAGCCTGTCTTAACTTTAGCTCCAGTCCCTTCCTCATGACACTGACATATTTACTATCACAGCAAATGGAAAAATTTTAGATGTGTTGGTCATGATTTTTGGCATCTCCACCACTATATACTTTCTTTTTTGTTTTTTCAAGTTTTTTGGCATTTTGCATTCGTTTGACTGGCAGTGGAGATAAAGACAGGAAACACTGGGGAAGAGAGAGGAATGAGACGCGTAGCAACCGTCCACAGCTGGACTCCAACCAAATGTGTTACAATGGTGGCGTCTTAACCACTAAGTCACCAGGACACAGTTTAAAGTTTACTTTCTTTGGCTCCACATCTAACCTAAACTTTCCATGATCATGTGATCCGTGTTAAGGTGGACCGCCTGAGAGCCTCAGTTAATCTCTAATTTACACACAATTAATTTAGTGTTTGAATTTGTTGGAAGGTCAGCGGCTGCTGGAACATGGTTATCCTAGATACCCACACACCAACGGTTTGTTCCTTGACACCAGGAAACGGACTGAACTATCAGTGAAGGAAAATCAGGAAATAACATAATAAAACATGCCGTTGGTTCTTTGACTCATGTTCTCCTCTCCTGTTTTCAAAGTTGCTTTCAAATCTTGCAATTTTTTCAGCAGCTTCACAGCACACAGAGCAAACTTTATACATTACACGTGCATGAATGGTATATTTCTCCTATTTGTACACAGACATCAGTAAAAATGTTCAGTGTTTATAAAAGATAAAAATATAGACAAGAAAAAGCATGAACCAACGAACCACAAGCACCTGAACGAATCATCTACGAAGACGAAAACCTTTTCACTACTTGAACATTAAAGCTCCTCCAGTGTAAAGGTCTGTGTCCATGTGTAGTGTGATTATAGATCAGCTCTAGCTTCTATATTAATACTGTGAAAGTATCAAAGCCTCAGTCCACAGAGAAATGCACACAGCCTGTATTCAGAAACTGAGTCTTAAAACCAGCCGTCAGGACTTCTGGAACTTTGTGATGTCACAACAAAAGCTCAGAGCCTCCTCTCTTTTGATTGGCTCACCGACCTGTTGTTACTAGAGCTGCAGAGAGAAGCCTGAGAGAGGAGATGTAAAACTACACTGAGATGGTTTTTATATCTTCTGATGGATCAACACTTCAAATAAAACACAGAAGAAGAACAAAACATGGAGCTTTAATTGATCAACCAGAAAAGCATAATCAATACATTAAACTATAATGAAAATCAGTTGCAGCTACTGTAAAACCTCTTCACATATACTCCTGCAGAGTGTCTATGCTGGTGTGACAGAGGAATGAAAACCATTAAAGGAAGCCACTAACAGGATGAACACTTGTTCTAATGTCTTGTCTTTTATGTGACGGTATTAATATCTACAGTGATACAGTAATGACAGAGCGGTCCTCTTCCAAGAATTTGAAACAATAAATTACATATGTATTTTCACTTCTGGAAAGAGATGCATTCTGGGTATATTAAGTGTGGGAGCAGGAGTTCACGCACACCTCCTGATTCACAACACATTCCTGAATGTGTCCTGACATGAGGTAACAGCAGCAGGCTGAGCTGAAGCCTTTATTATCTCATCAATACTACACTGTTACTGCAAACACAGAAAGCCAACACGCTCTGTTGCTAGAAATGAAAAAAGTGGTTTTCATTGACTGACGTTCCTGTCAGTGCTCTTACAACTCATTACCTACTCATCCACAGCAGCTTTTGAGTTTGATAGTCATTTTGAAATAATATCCTAACAACAGTTTTTATAGTTATATGCATGCATGATAAAATCCTAAAGATCTGTAGTTTGAGACTATTTCTGCAACAGCCACTCAATATATTTACATTCAGTAATTACTTCTATATGTAATAGGTTTTATTTCACTGTGTCCTGCTGTCATGTGGAAAACTACTGGCTGTGAGGATCACTGACTGACGTCTTCATTAAAACAACCTAACTTTGTTTGGCTGCACTGGAAACAGCTTCAGTGGATTTCTGACAGAGCAGCTGCTCAGAAGGTGTTTGCTGTTAAACCACACCACTGTTACTATGGTAACCACAGGTGTCATTAAATCAACAAGGACGCAACTTGTAAAACTTTAAACTCAAACTGGGGCAGACAAATCAGAAGAGCTAGACAGCTGATTTACTAAATTTAACATTTATTGTTGCTCATTTATTCATGAATATTTAAGGTTCTGGAGAAATGGACGCACATCTTCAGAGGATCGAACAGATGTTCTTTTGTAAGTTGTCTTATGAGAACCTGAACAGCTGCGTCAGTTTTCATGGTCAGAGGGGAAAACAGTCATCAACAAGCACAAGATCAGACGTACTTGAAGTGCTGTAGAAATCTTAGGCAGCGACTCAGAGGTGTTGAGCCAGACTGTTAAAACACTGTTAAAGTAAATTCCTCTGTGTGGCCACAAAGAAGAACCTGACAGAGTCTTCTAAGAGAAAACTAGCACAACTAGACAAACTAGAACATTATGACATCACAGTGAAGTTGACCTTTGACCGCTTGGATATAAAATGTCATCAATTCATAATTTTACCTTGTTAGACATTTGAGTTCACTGTTTTCGTAATTTGAATTCTTGAGTTATGGCCGAAAAAGGGTCACAGTGACCCTGACCTTTGACCTTTGCCCACCAAATTCTGATTAGTTCATTTTTAAGTCCAAGTGAACGTTTGTGCTAAATTTGAAGAAATTCCCTGAAAGTGTTTCTGAGATATCACGTTCACGAGGATGAGACGGACGGACGACCTGCAAACACAACACCATTTAAATGAACTATGACTATTCAATTCTGCATGTGAGCCTTATATTCACAGACACGGACACATTCATTTATGATTAGGATTATGATTTATGTAAAAAGAAAGCCACTGCTGCAGAATCAGGGAGGCAGGGGGGGGTTGTTCAGGGAGTCGGGGCCTCAGTCTCAGGGTATGTGAGGCGACTCAAAGCGTGGAAGACAAACTAAAAAGAGTTTTTGGTACCTGAGCTGTCAAACAGCAGCTGCTGGCAGGCTGAGGCGCTCTTCCAGGGGCAGCTGTACACCGCTCCTCTCTCCACAACACTGCTGGGGGCCGAGGTGTTGGCCCGGGGAGCTCCTATCAGAACGTCTGACCTGAGGAGGAGGAGGAGGAGGAGGAGGAGGAGGAGTAAGACACTTGTAAGAAAGAATGGTCTGATCAATGGTAATTGATGCAGCAGAGGCTGAGATATCCTGACTTTCATGCCTCAGTCATACACACAGGCTGCAAGAGTCTGTGTGGGTCCATGTGATGTAGATTTGTGCGTAGTGTAGTGTCCACAATTTGTGACCTCATGTTCGATAAAACGTAGGATGCATCTCCTCGTCAGTGCCTCTCATGTAATGTATCCCGTATTCTTGGTGCTCTTCTCATTAACCAGTCACACACAACTTTTGACTTTTTCTTTCCAAACACAACAAAAGATCCCTTCTTCCTGCTGTCATGAGCTCACCATCTTGTTTTTTGTAGCTGTACTTATTCACATTGAAATATAAGTTTATTATAGGTTTATAAGCATCAATAACCTGCATATCAATGTACAAGAGTATGAATAAACGTCATATTAATGTATGAAAATATCAATAACATGGACAAAAGAATCAATAATCTGGATATTAACGTGACAAAGTATCAGCAAAGAACGCACCATCCGAAAAACAGATTCTATAAATAATGATCAGAGCTGAAACTACCGATCAATAAACTGATTTGTGAAAGAAAATTAATTTCTAATTATGTAAGCAACAAACCTACTGAATACAGAGAGAGGCTCGTGTTGTGAAGGTTACTGAGACACTTTGCGTTGTGTGTTGCTCCTGAACTAATAAGTGACGCTCTGAGATATAAAACAAGATTTGGCCGAATGCAGTTTCTATATGTGTTCACGACAGAGCTGAGAGGAACACAGGACGTCTTTGTTCACACCAGACTGGTTTCACTTGCAGAGTGAAACAGGATTTATCTTCCCAAACTTGGCCGGAGAGCAGCAGGGCCGTTCAGAGGATTACCATTCACAGGAGGAAGAAAAAAAAGAAAAAAGGAAAAGTTAACTGTTTACGCTTCGAGGGGCCTCGGCTGTTTATAGGACACTGGTTCGGTTTGATTGATTTACTGTGTCTGCTGTTCACACGGTCAGAAAGCAGAGTCAGCGGACTGTCATGTTCATGATCCAGAACAACAGAAGTATGTAGCTGTACACGTAATGGAATGACTCTTTTTGGTTTTGTATCTCCAGCAGATATCTCTAAGTATCTCTTCCTGTGATCTTGTGGGAAAGGCGTATCTGCTATGACACACAACAAAATACAAAAAGTACGGTATAATCTCACTGCTGTGCAGCATGGACACACTTTAAAACTCAAAAAAAGTTCTAAAGTTAATCTGTTAAACGCACAGTATGTAATTTTCTGCTGCTCAGCGTCTCTCAATCAAAACAATAACCAAAGCTTCTGGTTTGGATTTCTTCAGTGACAATCATTCAGGAGGTTTTTGTTTTTTTTACCACAGAGGTCTCATCTGCTCCAGAGCAAAAAGACCAGGTGATTATAACCAGTAAAAACACTGAGTAAAGCAGTTTCATGCGCACACATACGGTTAAAATATATAATTAAAAACAACCACAATCTAAAAAAGTGTATTTTAAAAATGAAAGGTCAATTTTGGCTCTTCTGGCAGACCAACACAACACTGACGCATGCACACAGAGGATATGACGTCATTGACAGGCGACCAAACTGGTTCGAGAATTGATGGAAACATTGGGGATAATGTAAGAACACAACTCAACAACATATATAACAGAGTTCATTTTTAGACATTTTCATGCAGAAAAGTTTTATCTTATAACTTTAAGGTCTGGTGTTAGGAACACACTATAAATGAAAAATAGAAAGTTTTAGAAAAGACAACATGTTGCCTGTATTCTTATCTTTTCAAACAGATCCTCTATGAAAACAGCAGGAAACAAGAACAGGAGAAGTGTGATAGTGATATCAAAGATGTAGCACAAAGATCCCACACTAAACATTAGTTAGCAGTGTTAGCAGCTTCTCTCAAACACAGCTTCAGAAACCATTCATTATCTCTTAATAACCTATGAACACACAACTTAATACGACCCCAGGCTGCCTTCACTAACTTTGTGTGGCTCAGTTTTCCCTCAAGTTTGCACATTTTTGTGAGCAGCTGCTTAAGCACACCTTAAAGTTATGAGTTAACCCCTTTAAAAATAATGTCATGGCACACTGAGGAACAAAGGCGAGTTTAGGGAGTTTGTTGGTTTGTTTAAATAAAAATAGAGTAAATGTAATGTAGTAATGCAGAACTACTCCACTACTAACAGTCCCTCATTCAATATCCTTCTTGTGTAATAGTACGGAAGTATTATCAATAAAATGTACTTGAGAGTATCAAGAGTAAGCTACTACTACATTACAGTAGTAAACTCCAGGTGGAGCTGCTTCAACTACCCTTAGATAGTTTGGTCCACTGGTTCCCAACCTAGGGGTCGGGGCCCCTCCAAGTAGTTTCCAATACCGATACTAGTATCGTAAATGCCTCCAATACTCCCTAAAATACTCTATCGGGTATTGGTGAGTACGCGATCAACGCACAGATCAGATTTCTCGGAATAGGGTGTGGAAGAGCAAATTAAATTGAACAATAATTTAATACTACAACTAATAATAATAATAATAATAATGATAGGAAAAGAAACTTAATATCTTCTTGACATTGGCAAAGGCGTAGGTTATCATCCAGCACCGATATATCGATTATTGGTATCGGCTGATACACAAGTTCAAGTATCGAATCGTTATCGGGAAGGAAATATGGTAAAAACTGTGTCGGGGCATCTCTAGTTACTTGATAAATAAATAAATAAATCAATAAATCAGTATGAGGGAAGTTCTGCTGCAGAAATGTTTATCTGTAGTTGCCC
>NW_019525035.1:619063-623964 GCF_002814215.2 Seriola lalandi dorsalis | reverse complement strand
CCCCCCCCCCCCCCCCGGGTGGAGACTGTTCAGTTTCAGTCGGGGCTTTAAGACACATACAGATTATTATGTTTTTAATGTTAGATCATAATTTGAAAAGAAACAGGAAGAGTTAAATAAATTAAGTGCAGTAGAATTAGGATATATCTGAAGTACAGTGGAGACAAAATATAGAAATACTCAAGTTAAGTAAGAGTACTTCAGAGTTAAGTACAGCAATAGAGTAAATGTATTTAGTTACTTTCCAGCAGGTTTCAAACCTAAACAGTGAAAATGTCGCTTTAATGGGCAGAAACTGTATATGACCATCATCATCACCATCATCATCATCCTCACTGTCTGCTCTTACTTTTGGAGGTTTGAGGGCTTGAAGAAGTCCACCGAGAAGCCGAAGTAGCTTCCCTCGGGTCCGGAGTACACGGAGGGTTTGTCCACATCCAGGTTGAAGGAGCCGCAGCGGTGGAAGTGAACACAGACCAGGACGAGCAGACCGAGAGCTGACCGACCTCCTGCCATGGCTGCCGCCGAACAACCGATGGAAACACACCGACAAAGAAGATGCCCGTTAAGTCAGCGGTGGCGTCCCTGTGGTTCGTATCCAACCGGCGGAGTCACTTCCAACGGCTGTTTTAAAAAAAATCTGCTCCTGAGCCGCGAGGAGAACACGACGTCATGTAACCGTTAAACAAACCGCATTTCTGGCTCGCGACGCAGCCGTTAGAAACCGAGCGCGGCGGCGGCAGAGAGCCCGAAGTCAGTCCGGTCCTCAGCGGCGGATCGTTCGCCTGTTTTAGCCGATAAAAGCCGGAGAAACACGGGAACAAGCCCGGGGAGAGGCCGCGACTGTTGTGTATGTGTGTGTGTGTGTGTGTGTGTGTGTAAGTGTGTGTAAGTGTGTGTGTATGTGTGTAAGTGTGTCAGTGCAGTTTGTCCCAACCAGCTGACGTCAAGTCGGGACATCAAAACCCACTTCCGGTTCATAACTTTCAAAACAAAAGCATTCCTGCCCGGGATTTTGGAAGTAGTTTGAGTCGTGAAATGAACTTTTCTACCTTTTGGTCTTTATTTTATTTAAGTCAAATTAAATTAAGTAAAATATTGAAGTAAAATAAAATATTGAAGTAAAATAAAATAGAAAGTGTTTATTCAGCAGTTTGATGTAAAAGGGTCAGATCATGTATATTTGTCAAAGTTTAACATTTTGTAATTTTTGTTATTTGTTATTTTTATTTGTTGTTATTAAAATTGTATTGTAAATTATTTTTGTACTATGTGTTGATGATTTTTTATTATGTTTTTTATGTATATTCAGGTCTCTCTTTGAAATGAGATTTCTATCTCAATGGAATTCACCTGAATAAATAAAGGTAAAATAAAAAAAATTAATTGAAATAAGCATTAACAAAACACTTTATTCCAGTGGTTCCTTATTGTTGGGCTTACAAATAGTGACATTACAGTGTATTGAGTCTTAACATAAGTGAAATCAGCCGGTAAAAATAACCATTATATGGAAGATTTAGGGTGTAATTTCCCCCTCCTCCCCCACAAATTCACAAAAAGACCCAGGGGAATTTTAAAAATTGGCCCCAGTTTCGATTTCTATTTACATACACATGTGATGAGTAAAGTATATGACGACACCATTCACTGTTTTCAAGACTATTAGCTGTTTTATAGAGTAACTCAGACTCAACAAATGTAACCGGACATCACATATCCTGCTTTAATTCTGAAGGCTAAGTCAGTTTTTCCTGTGTCTCCCGCGCTGTCTGCGTTTAACTTGATGAAGCGACTCTTGACGCACAACAGGAAGTTCATTCCGCCTAATCAGACTGAGGGAACACACACTCCTGTAAGGCTGGCAGCCGCCGCCAAGAACAAGGAAATTTTATTTGGACAGGGAGGGGATGGGGATTAACGCAGTTCAAAACTCTACAGAGGCTGTACCTCAATCATTATTGACCAAGTATCATTAAAATCTTACAAATCTCTGTCTGAGGTCTCAGAGAAACAACTCAAACCAGATCCGGGTCTGGCTGTTTCTGGTGTTAAAGATTCTAATACAGAACCGTGATGCAACTAGACAAAAGTATATTTTAAGTCAGTGGATGTAAATAAGTTTTATTTAATTTGCACCTTTTATAGACAATTTCAATAATGCAAGTTTGTGACCTGCTATGAAAGTGAAGCAACACATGATATTGTAATTGTGTGTATCTCTGTCTGCAGGGAGTGTCGACTGATCCTACAGTTAGTCATTCTGTCAGGGTTTACTAACGCGCACACACACACACACACACACACACACTTTAAATCTTTGAAACCACATCCAAAATGCCATTGTCAGAAGATTGTACATGTTTGCTTTGTGCTTTGCCCATATTTAGCCAGCTGGTGATGAAAAACTCAGACTGAGCGAGTGTTTCGCTTTTAGGGGCATTTCAATAAAACTGTTTCTGTCCCATCGCCCCAAGTGACTATAATGTAACAGCCAGTTGCTATATGTATATATATATATGTATATTTAGCAAAAACAAATGTTTACAGATTACATAACCTGAGGTTTTAATATTTCTGATTGTCAAACTCCACTTTCATGAGTAGTCAGCAGAACAAAAGAGGGAGTGACTCTTGACCTAATGGCCTTCTTTGCTTCAGATGGAGTCACTACGCTGACGGGGGCCAAGTGTTGTTCTCTTGCGTGAAAACCTTTTAAGGATTCAGAAATAAACGTTTGTTTCACAGAAACCTCTACTGGAATTCAATCTCCAGTTTGTCCATGTATTGACTGGATGACTGCTCGACTAGCTGAGTGGATACTTGATGGATTTACGTCACAGTTCACGAGTCAAGACGCGCAACTTCTACATGAAATCCCAAGTCAGTAAAAGGATGTCGCAAGTTAAGAAAGGCAAGAACCAAGCCTTAAGTCTAGACGGTCCAACAAGTCCCATGTCAAGTTCTAAGTCAGGAAAAGTCCTAAATCAAGCTGGCAAGTCTGTTGTCAAGTCCAATTCATGCTTTAAACCCAATACAGTTAAGCCAATACAAAGAAATCCCAAGTTAAGTCTAGGTCAAGTCCTAAGTTAACAGGCGGTTCCCACAAGCACAACATCAAGTCCCAAGTCAATAGAGAATCCAAAGTCAAGTCCAAAGTCAAGAAAGGTAAGAGCAAGGTCGAGTCAAGTTCAAGTCCAGAGTCAAGTCTGCGGTTGTTTTATGTAAGTTCTCTTTACATAAAGTACCGGCTTACAAACACATCGTCTTTTATGCGTCGTCAGAAGTCGAACAGTTCATCTTTAGGTGTTGTCTTACACAAATAACAACACGTGGCAACGAATCCATCACGCAGAGTTACGACCTGTACTGCTGCTTTCTTTTATCTGTAAATCCAGCTGCAGTCGTGTCAGTGTACAGCAACAGCTCAGATGCAGAGTCGGCGAACAAGCTGAGTGGTTTTCGTCTTATTTGGCCATGAGCTGCTCTGAATCACTGCTACAATGAAGTGTGCACGAAAGAATGTGTGGCAGAACTCCCATGGGGTTCACAGGAGGGGGGAGGTTACGTGTTTGTGTGTGTGTGTGTGTGTGTGTGTGTGTGTGTACTTGTATAGTCTATCTTTGTAAGGACCAATTTGAGATGTAGACCTTCAGTGGGTGTGAGTGCGAGGGAGGATGTTTTGGCCCATCCGCACTCTGTGACAGACTTTCAACAGGGCTACAGGGTTGGGGCTAGATATTTAGTTGTGATGGTTATGTTTAGTCCTCATTAGTATAAAAGTACAAATGTGTGTGTGTGTGTGTGTGTGTGTGTGTGGTAGGGTGGTGTAATACATACAATGTGGGAGTGAGGGAGCATTCTTGTGTATCTGTGTAAGACGGAGTGACGGTGTAATAGACATGGTGTAAGGCAGAACTGTGCAGATTACGTACCATCGTACCACATCGAGCACAGATGCATGTAAACCTGGTTTCCATGTTGTGTAGAGCAGCTGTGTGTGTGTGTGTGTGTGTGTGTGTGTGTGTGTGTGTCTTGGCAGAAAACATAATTTCAGGCCACCTCCAAACAAATGCGAAACATATCCAGCAGATGTGAAATAATGAATGTAAGTGAACTTTTACCTGCAGATGAACTTACCTGGACACAGCTGGTTTCAGACGGGTTTAACACACTGAATAAATATACAGCTACATGTCTATACGTACCTGTCCTGACTTTGTGAATATGTTAAGTTGATACAAGTGTTTAGAGTTGGTTTTGTAAGCAATGGTATAAAGCAGTTTAATAATGCTGGAGCAGCTCCGCTATCACTGTGTGAATGTGTGTGAGTTTCAGGCACATTGTAAAACACTAAATAAATGCAGTCTGTTTAACATTTCCCACATGTATCGCACTGAATGAACGAACGTAAACAGGATTTTTGCGGCTATCAATGATTGCACCACAATAGTCAGCTCAATTAGTGATTCATTAACTCTCTTTTTCAATACTGCCAATACTTTCAACAAACATAAACACTCTTAAGTTCGTATCACCTAAATGTCTGGTCTTCATTATTATTCTTTATTTTCTTCAACTGAATAATAGTCATAGTAATATAACATATTACACACCTGCTTTAACATATACATGCAAACTGATTTTTAAGATCAAATTTCCTTCTGTGAGCTCCATCACCTCGCGGTTAAGTCCAACTGAAACTGGATAGTGGAGGTTGGTGGAGGTTATAAAAGCTCCTCCAGTGTGAAGGTCTGTGTCCATGTGTAGTGTGATTATAGATCAGCTCTAGCTTCTATATTAATACTGTGAAAGTATCAAAGCCTCAGTCCACAGAGAAATGCACACAGCCTGTATTCAGAAACTGAGCCTTAAAACCAGCCGTCAGGACTTCTGGAACT
>NW_019525035.1:598140-619043 GCF_002814215.2 Seriola lalandi dorsalis | reverse complement strand
TTTATTTTTATTGGATCACTCAGAAAACAGTCAGCCAATCAGAAGAGAGGCTCAGAGCCTCCTCTCTTCTGATTGGCTCACCGACCTGTTGTTACTAGAGCTGCAGAGAGAAGCCTGAGAGAGGAGATGAAACTAC
This sequence comes from Seriola lalandi dorsalis, assembly GCF_002814215.2. NCBI lineage: Eukaryota > Metazoa > Chordata > Actinopteri > Carangiformes > Carangidae > Seriola > Seriola lalandi. The sequence goes on along the minus strand of NW_019525035.1, from coordinate 618,907 downwards.
ACTGAGATGGTTTTTATATCTTCTGATGGATCAACACTTTAAAAAACATGGAAAAGTGTCAAGTATGGGATCTTTAAGAATGCAAAAGGATGAAAATAATATTTATTCCACAGTTTAATATGGAGACACAGTGTTTGAAATTAATCAAATAAACAGATGAAGTATATTCTTAAAACTCGTCATTATGAAACAACATTATTTTATTCAAACACAGTCAAAGTCTCTTTTATCTTCACATTTTTCTTCACAATAATGCCACTTTTCAACAACAGGCATATTAGACTTTATTTGCTGCCATCTAGTGGTAAGACAGGAGACTGCAGCCCAACTCATTTATTACTCTACTTCAGACCGACTTGCAAAGAAAGATGTTGTGCGACCATCTGTACGTTACTGTTCTCTCCCTTACACACCTAAAATGATTCTGTAAAAGTGACAAAAAAGAACTACACAACATTTCATCAGCCAATCACTTGTTTTCACGTACGTACCCCACAAGAAAACACCGTAAAGTCAGAATGCATGGTACAATGTCCAAATTGTGCTTTTGGAGTGGGAGAGTTGTGTCTGGCATCAGATTTTGTGCATCAGGTCTTAGGTGTCACGTAAGTTCAAGCATTATGCTGCATCGTGCTACAACAGTGCGAGTACTTACAAGTAATGAATTGCTCCTCATTTGTTTCCAATGAATTGTCATCAGCTGATTTCTTGGATTTCTCAGTGTTTTCAAACACCAGTGAGCGCTAATATCAGCTGTAATCAATAATGTTTCTTCTAAATGGTGCAATTTAACAGAAAGAGAGAAGCTTAAGCTTTCAGCTCTTTGACAGTCAGGACAAGACAAAGCGTTTTGACAAGATGTCTTTTATTTCTGAATGCTTGGTTAAATATACAATTTGACAGAAAGTGATTTAATTGAAGGAAATCATCTTATTCAAGAGAAAACTGAAATTTTAAAGTAACTACTCTTTAGTTTTACTAACAACCATCAGTGGACTATATGCAATCTAACACATGTAACCCTGCAGGTGCACAAAGCATGAAAACCTCAAACTGTTCAGAACTGTTCTGTTGAAGCAGTTAATTTTAGTTTGTCCATATAAAATACAAATATATTCAAATATGTATTTGAAGTGTTTGTTTGATTTTTTTAAAATCAAAATTGGATTTTGCATTAGAAAATTCTGATCTGATTCTCTTCTGTTTCTCCTTTTAATTTAAGAACCCTAATATGACCAGTTGGTATTAAGAACAAATAATAAACACCTGAGAAAGCATCATCTGTCTGCAGAGTGCTAGTTCTGTCTGCTGATCAAAGTGAAAGTCAATCAATGGTTAAGATTAGGAAAGAGCAGCAGTGATGTCATCATGGCGGTGTCATCACATGTTCTTGGAGCAGACGTGGGGCTTTTTGCTGTTGCAGTTGGTGTCGCCCCAGTAGTTTCCTGTAGAGAGTTCAACAAAACAGGATCTTTACATTGTGTTGTTGTGAGTTCACTGCTTCCCTTCAGTTTTTTGTTTGTCTGAAGATTAAAAACTTTAATTTTAAGTATCACAGTACAAGTATTTCATGTAGTTAGAGAATCGCAGTAAAAGTACTTCATGTATTATCTCATCATGTGTTCCTTGTGTAAAAATATTCATTTGTAAAGTAACTGTGCAGTAGAAGTATCACAGAAGAAAATGGAAACACTCATGTTAAGTATGAGGTAATACCTCAAAGTTGTACTTAAGTACAGTACTTGAGTGAAGGTATGTAGTAACACCAATACCATCCTACAGGTGTATAGGGGTTTGTGCATTAGCTACTGCTACTTAAATTTACCTACAGTGTCTCAATTTGCTTGTGTGACGAACAGAGACTTTAAAACATGAGCCACTGACGGAGTGAGGCAGGTAGATGAGACATTACAAATGGTATTTACAATTATAGGTAAGAAGATTGTATAAATGTTTCAGCCCCACCAGTCTTTTGTTTTTACCTCTTTTGAAGGGGTTGATCAATTACCCCTGAACTAAATTTAGACCCTGGTTGTGCCACTTTCATTTTTGTGGAGCAGTGATTGAGTTTGCTGCCAGGTTTTTTCCGGCAAACTCAAATATACTCTCATCAGCTGTGATAAAATATGTCCCTGCTGGCAAATGACATGTAGTTCAAACATCTACTCAGTTCAAATTAGACCGTTGATGAATCTGTGCAGCCAAGAATACCATCCCATGGGGGAGGATATTGAATTGTCACTGATTAAGGACCCTTCAATTCAGGCATTATTGGGCAATAAGGATTTGGGAAGATTTTTTTAAAAATGTCCAAAATTTCATTAACATTTCATAAAATTCCACTTTAAACTCCGGAACTCTGTCAGGGAGGAAAGTAAGTGACTAGATAAACTAAGAATAATTAGATGATGTGTCTACAGCCCCATTTTAAGACCAATTAACTGTCAAGCCAATGGTGATCAATGGGAGAGGAACACAGAAAAAAAAAACACAAAGATCTGCAACATGAATCTGTATTTGCTTTAAATGAAACCAATGTTTAGAGAGGAAATCTCTCTTTGGTAGAACTGCTACCAATTTACCTGAAACCTGTGAGAAAGGGCCCCGGACAAAACCTACTTTATCACCAGGGGTCACAAACAAAAAAGGATAAATACAACAGGTTTAACTTTAACAGTGTGTTGTATTTTTTTAAAGTGGTCATATGTTTTTTTAAATGTAAAATCTTAATTTGAAAGTAACTATAGCTGTCAACTAAATGCAGGCAATATTTTACCCTGAAATATAGATAAAAAATATTCTAAAATAGAGATACTAAAGTAAAGTACATGTACATCAAAACTGTAGGCTATTGTATGCAAATAATCTGTCACATTCCACCACTATTAATATGAATATGTTTATTTATGTGTCTGCAGTTCGATTGTTCTGCCTTCGACAGTGCGATTGCGACACAGATCGTTTTCTCGGCGTGCGGTTGGTGATGCCTCCGGCCCCCTTGTTGTCATGGGGAGAACGGTGACGGACAGTAACCGGATAGCTCGATTCATTTTTGGGAATCGGTGAAATCGATTCAAGCACGGTAAAGCGTATTCATCCTCCTGAATCCGTCCCGGTGACTTTTATGGCGAGTGTGGCTCTTGGGAAGAAATTTAAAGAGTCATTTTACTTTTTACAAACATTAGAAATGGTTTTAACTGCTGTTGTTATTGTTGCCAATTTCTGATAAATAGTCTAATACAGTATTTATTAGCTTTAAATCACGGGTCATTACTAATTTTAGTCGTAAAACTGAAGTAATTAAGTCAGTCGGGGTGTCCCATGTGTGTTTTTCCTCCCCGCGGTTCACTGTAGGAAGAGGAGCCCAAACGGACGGATCGTTCACGGGTCGCGCACTAAAGACAGCGGCCACCGTCCGCGCTGCCGGAGTCCGACACCGAGCCGTGAGGTAAAATGTCTTGATCAAGGCAAACAGCTGTGTTAGGAATACCGACAAATGAACCGCGTATTGTTGTCGGTTGGGCGTTTGACTACACCTCAACGTCAGCGTTAGCTCGGTGGCTAGGTGCTAGCTAGCTAGCTAGCTAACGACTATAAGGTGACATCACAGACCGAGCCGACCGCGGCCTGGTGGTGCTGTTAGCCCGGTGATTGACAGCCTGTCAACTACCGAGCTGGGCGACTGCCGTTTTTCGCCGTGTCCCCAAAAAGGTTTGTTTTTAGCGGGTTTGTCTGCGCAGCGTTAGCCGGTGGTAGCTAACTAGCTAGTTTGTCTGTGCTGCTGCTGACTGACTGAGCCTGTAGTGAATCAACATCAGCATCCACAGTGTGGCTGCTCTGTGGCCTGGTGCTGCGGCGGGTACCAGCCCCAGGAGCAAACACACAGCCCGGCTGAGTTACCTGTATTTACGGCCTTTGGTTGCGTTAGCGGGATTTTCTACATGTTAAGCACAGTTATTATAACGTGTAGAGGTGTAGATGTAGAATATGACAGTCACTGTGTTGTGTCAAAGTTGTCAACAAGTGAGGGTTACTGATTCAAGTAGCAATGATGATGCAGTTGATAATATGAAATTATCATTTATACCTAGTGAAAATATAATTTCTTACATATTAGGTGGATATATTTTAGCTCTTTCTTTGGGTGAACCACACTTACACCCTAAAAGAGAAATTGCATTAGGTTGTTTAAGTCAAAGTTGGGTGATAGGGGTAACACCAGGGCCAGGATCACCAATATCAATACTGATATCATTGCTATGTATCGCAGATTTTCTGTGGTTTTATAATCCTTCACGAACTCTCAGTTCTTCTACTGTCAGGCTTTTAAATACACACAATTTTACACACAAGAAAAAACTATTAACTGTGCTACAAAACTATGGAAAGAGCTAACCCTAACCCAAGAGCTATAAGAGATGCTGAAAACCTATTTATTTAACTTGGCTGTTATTTAATTCTCTCATATTTTATTATTCTCACTGGTTTCTGGTTTTATTTTCATTTACACATTTTATCATCTACATTGTCCTTCAATCCGCCCTGTATTTTATTGTACTATTAGATTTCTTTATATTGTAAAGCACTTTGAGCTACATCTCTTGTATGAAAAGTGCTCTATAAATAAAGATTATTATTGTTATTGTTATTATTATTATTAATATTATTATTATTCGTTGTTAAAAGCAGCTGATATACATGAGGCGTTACTTTGGAGTATTCTACTTAATCACATGCAAGTTTAAACACAGGAAGTCACGACAGCAGCAGAGATGTAAACACTGCAGAAGAGACTTCACGTGCCCAGGGTGTGATCTAGCATATGATGGATCCATGTTTTTCTTCAGTCTATTGATCTATTGATGCTGGTATCCGTAATCAAAACAAGACTTAATATTGGTAGTATTGATACTTTGGAGAGAGTGGAGATATTTAATGCAGATCTATCCAAAGATCTATTTAAATCATGTCTTAGCAGTTATTCTATTATTCTCTGTGGAGAAGTGCTGCAGCTAATGATGATTTTCACTATTGATGAATCTCCTTTTAGTCTCTTACTTTACTGTTAGATTTGAAAAATGTCAGAAGATAGTTTAAAAAAAGAAGAAAAAAGCTGCTTGTTTTGTCTGACTCACGGTCTTTAAGAGTATCTCATAAAGACAAAGAAAATCAGCAAATCCTCACAGTAGGCCTTTGTTATGGAAGACATTGTGACGTGTTATGGGTATTGTTCTTTGGCTCACTGTCACACTTACTACTAACAATGTTATTAGTAACACCTGTGCTTTTCGTACTATGAGAAGTCAAGATGTCTGCTGTAAAAAAAATGTCTCATCTGAAGCTGAAACTAAAAAATGTGAAGCATTTTTTACTTAAAATTTAATTAGCAAATAAGAAAATAGTTGCGTATTATTTATTTGTCTGATTAATTTCACTGTGGAGCATCTCCAGCATCAAGATTTGTCTTTATAAGAACCACATCATTGTCTCTGTGGTGTCATCTACAGCAAAGACTAGCTCAGATATTATAGAAATAAGTTCTAGAGTTCATGGTTTATCCACTTGTCCGCTGCACTAACGCCACCTGACCCGAGAGTCACCTGTGTCTCATTAGAGACAGACAGACAGAGAGAGAGACAGACAGACAGAGAGAGAGACTGGTGTTTGGTCTCACAGTGAGCTGTGAGTTTTTCTCATGTCCTCCAGGCTGTTGCTTCTCTATCTCAGTCTTTGTTTGTCTATCCTTCCGGCCACCCACACTCGCACTCAGAGTTTGGCCCACATCAGTTCCCCGATCAAACAGGATATCAGACTTCACAGTTTCTGCCCTCGACGCGTTGTTTAGCTGGATGATCACAAACGCCCTCTAGAATCCCCTTTTTCTCCATTGCATTTACAGTGGTAATTAGTTGCATGAATCAGCCCTTGAGGATTTGTTTAAGTCTAACCTTAATTAGATTTAATTGTAGTTTTCCTTTTACTAAATACATATGGCATTGACCACATTAGTTGCATATGGTGATGATGTAGGTATAAACTGAACACTGGAGCTTTGAACTGAACATGAAACAATAAAAAAGGGAGATCTGCCAAACTGCTTTATGTTCATCTCTGTTTTAGATAGGCACAGTCATAATAGACGTCATTGTGCCTGCTTCCCCCTTGTGAGTGCATTGGGATGCACTGCATGGTTGAGGTTAGGCAGCGCTGGCTGGCTGTGTTGTTTTTTTTTTGGTTTTTTTTGTGCAGCCCACCAACGCACCCGTGAGAAGCCTGGAGGTTCTGGAGCACCACAGGAAGCCGGTGGCATGTGCTCTGCCCCTCTGGTTCTCAGGATGCAGGACGGGCTGATCAATAGGGACCGCCGGCCTGTGTCTAGACTCGACTAGCTGCTTTGGACTGTACCTCAAAGGGGAGGCTTGGATTTCTTGGGAAACTTTTCCTTCTTGTACACTGTAAATATTTTGCCTCCTTTACCCGCTCTCTCATGCTGCTTACCGAGTGTGTTTCCCCTGCTCAGAGCACACACCCTTGCTCTCTTGCCTTGCTGTTTGATCTTTGACGCAGGCCTGCCTTTTAAAAGGATATCAAAGCTACGCGGCCTACCATAGCTTATCCTCACCAGCAGGACAAGTCTAGGCCTCCAAGAGCTTGATTCATGTTATTTTCACACGGTTTTGATGAAAACTTTAGAGCACAAATGAAAACGTAAACCATCACGACGTGCTTCCTGTTTTAGCATGAATGTTTGCAGCAGCAGCAGATAGAAATATAGTGTGCCATCTCTTTGTTTACTAATAGCACTGATACTGTCATGTGGTGTTCTTGTGGCTGAGGGGTGAGACAGCTGAGTAGCATTTAAGAGCAGTAGAGACCTCACACTGAACAATCCTGTTTTCTTTTTACTTGCTGAGGATTATCGAGGGAACCAGAGAGAAAAACAGGATCAGATTTAGGACTGAGAGAATATCTCGTCTCTTCGTTTCAGCAGTTTGACCTTTATTCTCTAAACTTCCTCTTCATGTCACTCTCTGTTTACAGGTGAGCGGCCAGAACAGCCCCCCCCCCCACCCTGCAGCTCTCGGTTGCTATGGATGCCTGTGCCCGAATTAGAGGAGTGCCAGTAAGGTCCCGGGCCTCGGTCCGGAAAGAGGTCTGTCTGCTGGGAGCTTTTATTTTGAAGTGTGCTGTGTCTGTGAATGCAGGTTTTAAACCCTTCTCTCCAGTGATTACATCTCTGACTTTGGATTTTTCGGACATTTTCACCTGATATTAAAAAGCGTTTGAACAGGACAAGCTGAAATCAGATTTATCTTTCTCCTCTTATCTCCGACTTGCAATGTTGTTGTTGTGTTAAAATGCAACAGATCTTGTCTTGCGTGTGTTGGACAGTTTGTATTGAGTGTGATAAAGCAGTACTGTTCTGTAAATGTGTGTTTTGTGCGCTTGTGGTCTGTAGTTGCTCGACGTTTACTGCAGTTTCTAATGTGGTGAGATGTGCTCTCCATATCCAATATTATCCAAGATCTCTATTAAAGTCATGTGTAAAAGCATGTAGCTACTTCAAAGAGGATGCTCTGAATACTTGATCTTTCATGCATGCTGCAATCGCACGCACTGGTTTCTCATTAGATCTGTTGGACGTATAAAATCCGCATGTGTGTTTGCAGACTGTGCGTGACGGCGGGGCGCAGTGTGTGAAGAGCCTCTTCAGGAACAAAAAGGAGCTGTGCGGCGTTGGCCTAGAGCTGCCGACCAGAGACGCCACGAGACTGACAGAGGTTCGTCACACGAGTAACAGCAGCGAGAACATATGCAACACTCAGCCGTATTCAAGCATAAGACACATTAATACTGAGGCGACTGTGTTCTTTCAGATCCATTTTGTGTGTCTGCCTGGTCAGTGTGAAGGGGACGACGTCACCCAACAGGTAAGAATGTCCTGTCTGTAGAGTTTAAGTTCCTTATATGGTCGTAATGGATGAGCCGTAACTCACAGATGCAGGAAATTAGGTCGATTATTTTATAATAAGAGTGGATGTTAAAGTTTGTGATATAAATATATCAGAGGAGGGACGAATCACAAACTGGTGACGGGGTGTGGGGGAGGAACAAATCTGATCCACAGGCAGCTCCACTTTGCACCTTCTGCTGCTGCTGCTAACGTCCGGGTGCCAGATACCAGAGGGCACCTTCAGGGTCGCAGAGGCCACGCCGGGGCGGCTCGGAGCTGTTTCCTTGGCACACTAAGGATCAACAGCATATTAGACAGAGTGGGTCATAATGTCTGGGCTCAGCAGTGTCTTTCAGAGCGGTTGTTCTCAAATTCTTTCATATCAAGAACCCTTAATTAAACAAATTCCATCACACACCCCTCCTGTCACAAGAGTTTTGCTTGTAGAAGTTTTATTCCAGAAAGTGTTTGAAACCTTTGAACAAAAATGTTAATTCTTTCTGTCATTATGTGACGTAAGGATGGAACCATAGTGAAAATAAATTGTTGGGCTGTATGAAAACCACCTTTAACCACTGCAACGTCACGCAACAGAAGGAAATTGCAAATTTAAAGACGAGAGACACATAAGAATAAAACACTTCACCTGTCCTTGAAGAGAAAGAGTAGCAGAAAATAAATATGCTCTGAAAACTAATAATGGCGATCACTGCACGCCACGCCACTTTTATATTAGTCACCGCAGCAGCGACGGCCTTCTAAAGTGGAAGGTATTGAGTGTGTGGAGCAGCCAATCAGAGGAGGCGATCGTCTCAATAAATGACTTCAGAGAGACACTTATCGGATTTCTCCAGGTCTTCATGTGGAAATAGATTTAAACTGCCTCCCTTTATTTCTCATTTTCATTGATTATAGTGATGACGGTAACTTATATCTTCTTGTTTATTTGTAATATATTATATAATATGCCTGTGAGATCAGTAAATATAAGGAACCACGACACTTACTTCTCTCTCCAACCACGCCCTGATCATTTCTTACATATTTTGCTTTGAAATACACTAACACAATAAAGGCTTTTTAACTATATCTACAGCTAAAGTAAGACCTTCATTTTGTCTACACCCACATTTCAACTTCAAGAGCACCTTGCATCTACTTGGAGATTTACTACGGAATAATCAAGAGCAGCAGATGTTTCTCTTCGCAGTTTTTGAAAATAAACGATTCCCCCTTTTTGCTGGGAACCCTCTCAAGGACTCCTGGAGGTTTCGACGTTAAGAGATTAAATAATCTTTCACTGAGTACTTTGTTAGGTCTAGGTTTGACCTCCAGACTGATGTGTTTCTCCCTCTTCTTCTTCCCCAGGCTCTGACCTCTCTGCCTGCCGGGCTGTGCGAGCTCCTCAGGTCGCTCCACGTCCACGGCCTCAAGAACGATGAGGTTCTGCTGCTCAAAGACTCCCGCAGGCCGGCAGAGCACAGAGACGCCGGGCCTCAGGTAGGCCACGGGCCTTAGTTAGCGTGCAGAATAAAGCAGAAGTGAGATGAAGACGGGGAAGTGAGGGGAGAGAGTGAGGGGGAAGTCATTGTGCAGTACTGAAGCTTTTCTCTGCCTGTAGCTGTTTTTATCCCGACAAGCTGCTGTGTCCTTAAAAAAACTATTTTCCTGGAAAAACTACATATTTTTTTTTTAAAACTCTCAAAACAAGATTATTTACAGCTGTAATCATCAGTAAAACAAAATAACTTTCATTGAATAGTTTCCCACTGTCCCTGCACATAAACACACGCACCGAGTCTTTCTCACGCTGTTGAAGAAATGCAGGTGGGGACAGACAGATGTTGTTTTTCCAGCCCACGGTTGCGGCCCTGTCCTTCCTGATCCCATGTGCAGTGTTTGGGTTCTCACTCTGTGGTTATGTCGCCCGGCTCGGGCAGTTGGACCTCCCACCTCTCTGCATCACGCCGTAGACATGGACTCAGTGATTTTATGTTCTGCACATGTAACATATCATCTCGCAATCAGAGCACAGACATAACAGTACACTTCCTGCCCCCCCCCCCCCCCCCCCCCCTTTCCTGTGAGATTAGGATGAAAAAATCCCATGTGAATTGTGTTTTCTTTTCCTCTTTATTTCTGACTGTGCTGTTTTTCCTCCGCCCCCAGTGTTGGTTGAAGGCTGTGTGTGTGCTGAGGCATAATCCCGGCGCTAGCGTCTACCCTCAGGCCAGCGTGGCGTCTTTGCTCGGCCTGCTGGGCTGCTACATGGCAGGTGTCCGCTACGCTCTGGAGCTCCAGGCGCTTCAGAGGGGAACAGCTGAGCCCAGCCAGCCGGAGGAAGACGACACCAACCAGTCGGTCTCGTCGATCGAGGACGACTTCGTCACGGCCCTGGAGCATCTGGAGGAGGATGACGCAGGAGACAATCCCTGTAGGTTGAACAGCTGATGCTGGGTGGGATTTAGTTGCTGCTGGTCTCTTATGTGCCGCATCTTGTGGTCTCATCAGCTCAATATAGATACTAATGGAAAATCAAAAATGGAGACCTCAATTTTAAAACCCCCTGTGTTGTTTTTATACCATCATAACAGATGCATAATTAATTAAAAAGTGGCAGGAATTTAAACCAGTTTAGCAGTTCACAGCTAGATGGCACTAGTCAGTTCTTTTCTAGCTGAGATCCACTTCCTCCTCTACATTTTATTTAACTAAGGCACCAAGGTTTTGTGTTCACTCAGCTCTTCTTTAACGTTGGGTAATGTTTTACTTTTGTTGTTTTTAACCAGTGTTTTTCCCGTCGTTTCTCCACAGCTGCTGCTTCCTATCGTCATTTTAAAAAGCGCGACGTGGCATCACAGACGGTCCCGGCCCACAAGAGGAGGAAAGAACTGTCCGGCTCTCGCGTCATCATCAGCTCGTCCTCGAAGAAGTGTTCGGCCAAACACAGGTCGGGTCCAGACGTGTCGGTCACAGTGCAGAGGTCGTCAGCTGTAGAATCCCAGTGGACTTACTGCAGCCCCGGAGCTCGACTCCCTTCGCCGTTAATCCATGTCAGTGAATCGGAAGAGTCGGACTGCTCCAGCCCCAGTCCGATCATTTTCCTGGACGAGGTGGGCTACCAGAAGAGTCTGCTGGCCAAGCTGGACATCCCTCAGGTGCCGGGGGGGCCCAGAGAGCGAGTGGAAGACTCAGACTCTGAAGTCAGTGAATTCTTTGACAGTTTTGACCAGTTTGATGACTTGGAGGAGCTGAGCTCCGAGAGCTGCACTCTGGCGCTGCCTCTGGACACCATCAGTGCCACAACCACCCAGAAGAAGTCGGCTGAGTCCAGCGGCAGGGGCTCAGCTTCCAAATACGTCTCTAGGGGCTGCTCAACCAAGGGGATGAATCCTCACCGCTTCGACCAGCCCGTTCTCCCAGCCAATGTGAAAAAACCCACTCCCCTGAAGCCAGGCTCTCCCTACTCACTTCACTCTGAGGTGCCTGACTCCCCTCGCCCGGTGCAGACCCCCTCTGAGGAGAACGGCGGCCCGCTCTTCAGTCCTGTGAGCTCCTCAGCCTTCAGCCCTCTGGTGGACTCTAGTGGACCTCTGGAATACTTTTGGAAGACAGAGGAGGACGAACAGGACGAGCAGGACGGCTCAGAGCTGCGTAAACCCCAGGATCTCTGCTCTCTGTATAAGACCTACTCAGACTTTGCCAGCAGTCTGTCCAAAGAGATCCTGGGCTCCGTGTGCGGCTACCAGTCTGCCGTGGACATCAGCGACAACAAGAACCTCAGCTGCGTCTGCCACAAGGAGTTCACGAACCCCTCGGGTTACCTGATGAAGCTCTCAGAGATACAGGAGACTGTGACGGTGGACAAGCTGCAGAAGAAGTCCCAGTCTCTGAAGGACGGCATCCAGAGGTTCGCCACTGACCTGGTGGAGATGAGCCTGGGCAGCGCCCTGCGAGACCTCCAAAAAGGCGTTTCCTCCTGCACCACCACCTTGTGCCACTTAGCTGCGAGACTCACCTCGTCCGTGTTTCAGATGGCCTTCCATGAGATCGGCATGCGCCACGCCTACGTGCTGAAGGAGCGAGCGATCAATGGATTAGCTGGCTTCCTGGTGGGAGAGGCTGTGTCCGGAGCGCTGAAGGAGTTCCTGACGGTGAAAAAGCAGATTTTCCACAGCACGGTGACACGTTTCGCCGCCGATCTGGCCGAAGAGCTCGTGTTTGAAGGCATCATGGAGGTGTGTCAGTTCTCCCACCCCTCGACGCCTCTCACCACCAGTGATTGGTCCTTTGGCAACAAGCAAGAGGAAGAGGAGGAGGAGGAGGTGGTTTCCTCCTATGCTTCAGACCTGTCTGAGTCTGTTATCCAGGAGGCCTTCATAGAGCTGTCTCAGGCCGACGTCGCCTTCACCAGCCAAGCGGCGATCAGCGTGTCTCTGGACAACATCTGCTACGTCAGCTCAGAGAACAGCAGCACTCGCACCTGCAGCACCTTTACCAACCAGCAGGTGTTGAGCTCCAGCTCGGCCACAGCGGCGCCTCCGGGACCCTCAGGAGAGGACGCATCCTGCACGGTGAAGAAAGCCCTGTTCACCGTGTCGGGCATGGCCAGCTGTATTCCTGTGCCCCAGGCGGGTCAAGCCCTCTCCCACCTCCAGGATCCCGAGGAGACCTGTTCCTCAGATACCCCGCAGTCCAGCCCCAAACGAGTGCCTGTATCCTCCCCTGACGCCACCACATCTACACAAACTCACCTGTACAGTCACGGCACTCAGACCCCCACACCTGGAGGAGCTCCCTCCCAAGGAAAGTCCCCATTCCAAAACTTCTCCGGCAACATGGTGGATATGATAGTGACCGAGGCCTGCGAGCTGATAACAGCCTCTAAGATGAAGAAGAGTTTCGGCGACTGCGCCGACTTCTTTACAAAGACAGTCGGAAGCAGAAGGGGATCTTGTTCCAAGCAGGAGGCGGCGAACTATGAGGCTCCAGACTCGCCATCGAAGCAGGGAGCTGGCAGGGAGTGTTTCAGATACGACTGCAGAGACTCTGGGTTTGTGAGGAAGGTGCTCCACGTTGAGCAAATAACAACAGATCCTGGCGTTCCTCACATTTCCTTTCACACAGACTCTCAAAGCCAGAGGAGAGCCAGCTGTGACTTAGATCCGAGGAACAGAGGTGTGGTGGAAACACATCCGGTAACCATGCAGACGCTGGACGTGCCGGGCGCCGAGGTGGGCGGGCAGAGGAGGATATCTGTTCCCGCCGATGACTCGAGTCCGAGCTCCGGGCAAAAATCTGGCGGGACTCCCGGCACTCCTCCGTCCACCCCTCAGCAGCCCAGTGAGGTGTCCAAGGAGAAGCAGATAAAACAGTTCTCCAAGAAGCTGAAGAGCAAGTTGGCCAAGGAGTTCTCCCCTGCTACCCCCCCTCCCACCCCTCACTATCAGCCCGAGCCTGGCCCGGGCCCGAAAGACGTCACCCCTGAGGCCGACAAGGCTGAGTTCATGCTCAAGCTGATGAGGTCTCTCTCCGAGGAGGCCGACAGCAACGAGGAAGAAGAGGAGGAAGAACTGGCAGAGGAGGAAGGTGCTAACAGATGTTCAGAGGCGGCGGGAGGCCGGCATGAACTGCACCACGTGTCCGCTCGCAGAATGTCCAACAAAGAAGCTCTCCACTACGCCGAGCGGCTAGCTTGTCACATTGTCTCCATGGCGACAGAGATGGACACCCTGGGAGTGGCGGAGGAAGGGGAGGAGGAGGAGGAAGGGGGAGAGGTGAGAAAAGGCGGCGAGAGGAGGAGAGACAGCGTGGCTCAGTTCTCGGAGCAGACGCTCAACACCTTGTGGGTGTACGCCGGCGAGGTGGCGGGGGAGGTGATCAACGATGTGAAGAGGATGGTGAGCTCCGGACAGCAGTGTCCGTACCACAGAGCTCTCAGGAGACGCAGCCTGGACAGATCTAACTCTGACTGTTTGCATCACCACCGACACCACCAGTCCCAACCCAGCACAGACCAGAGCAGAGACTGGAGGGTGGGGCGGCTGGCCGAGCAGTGGTCCAACGACCTGATAGCCTCCGTGTTTCGCTCTCCCGCCTCCACCTCGAGCACCGTCTCCAGCTCCAGCTCCGGCCTGTCCTCCGAGTATCCCAGCTGTGAGAGCGTGACGGACGAATATGCTGGCTACCTGATCAGGGTGCTGAAAAAGGAGGGAGGTAGTAGGGAGCTGGTCCTGGATCAGTACGCCAGCCGTTTGGCCTACCGCTCCATAAAACAGGGCTTGGCTCACGCCGGTCGTAAGATCAAACAGAGATCCTCCAGCACCCGCCTCCACTCCTCCAAGTCACTGCCGGACGAGTGGAGAGCGTCAGGCAGCGAGGCCTCGTCTCCCAAGGACAGAGCGGAGTCGGGGGTGTGTCCCTCGGGCGAGGACGCTCAGTGCTGCTGCAGGGACTCGGAGGAGCAGAGTCAGAGGGAGTACATGGACCTGGTCAACTTCGCAGAGTCTTTAGCGTACAACATCACCTGCGATGTCACACGCAAGCTGCATCTTTCCTCTGTGCGGCTGCCCAAGTCTCTCACTGACTCCTGCCTTTATAAGAAATCCAAACTGGAGGACATGGCGGAGAGTCTCATCAGGAACTCCTTCTCCTGCCCCCTGTTGTCCAAGGAGGGGAAGAGCAGGCATTACCACAGCACAGGCAGCCTGTATGACGGAGGCTACAGCAGCAGGGTGATGCAGGTCATCGAGCATTACGCCGGGAAAATAGTTGACGACACTTTGAAGATGAGCCTGGCTTCGGTCGGACATTCGTCCCGGGAACATCAGAGGACCCAAGGTCATGACAGACACTCTCACGCCCAGCGGCTGTCCGAGGGGCCGGCGGCGGGCCAAGCTTTGGGGGAGAGGACGTGCCGGTACTGTCAGGTCCAGGAGTGTCCGTACTGCAGCAAACACAGCCGGCACCGCCAGTCTGTAATACAGAGGAGGAAGAGGGCGGACTGTCAGGCGAGGACGGAGCGGCTCCCCGGCCTGGACATCCCGAAGATCCACATCGACCTGGACCACAGGGCGGCGTTCGCGGAGGAGATGGTCTCCATGGCGATGGAGACGGCTAAACGCGAGCTGAGCAACACCAGCCTCAACGCCGACAGCGGCATCGGTCACGATGGCACCAGCTACGCCGAGAGTCTGACCGCTGAGATCATGACGTCGGCGCTGTCCAACGTCTGCCAGGCGGCCAACGTCAGGTACACACACACACACACACACACACACACACACACACTGAAGCATTTAACAGCTTTGTTCTTCACCATTTTACCGCACAGAGAGAATTATCATCGTGACTGTGTAAATGTAAATCTGTGGATAACTTTGAACCCCTCTCCCTCCGTGTGTCTGTGTGTTCAGCTCTCCGGGGAGGGAAGCCACTGAGTCCACCGTGTCTCAGCAGCTGAGTGTGGGAGACGACAGTCTGGGCAGCTGGTCTAACCTGAGCTTTGAGGACGAGCACCTCGACGACAACAGCAGCTTCCTCCACCTCAGTGACAGGTACAACCACCAGCTCACCAGCTAGTTACCTGCAGAGCACACAGCTGCTGCCTCACCTGGTGTCAGACATTGTTGTGCGTCACATTTTGCTCTAATGTGTTCGTTATTACACTGGTTATTACACTATCGCAGTATTTTAATAATCCTGATTCAAATATTCTGCATCTGATTTAGTGCACAGCATCTTTTCAGTATTTCAAAAGCATGAGTCATTATTTGAGTAAACGTACACGACATTAGATGATTGTTATTTGTAGCTCTTTGCACTTTAATTGGAGACAGTCAACAATCAGCAGGAGCAGCATTCAAGCTCCGGTTTGTTTTACGACTTCATTAGTTGACAGGAAAGAGAGAAGGAGACAGACATGCAGCACAGAGTCCAGCTGGTCGGGAGTCGACCCGTTTTTATCTGGTCCACCGTTTGAATTTTCTAGCAGCAATAAGAGTTTAGTTTCCCAGAAAGTCTGCAGCCATCTTTTTGTTGTTGTTGTTGTTGTTTGTATTTAGTTTTTGCAGCAGCAGGTGGCTCATGTAAATCTGTCAGCCACACGTCTGTGTTTCTGGATTTGATCTCCTCTGTAAATGTAAACGACCTAATCGTGGGTTGAATATGTGGGAAAGTGGCAGCAGCACTGTTGAATTAATGCGTACATGTTTTTAAAGTTTCATTTGGAGGTGGTACATTTATTTCTGCGTAGTCATGGACTTAAGAATGAGCTTCTCACTGGTGCTGTGTGTGTTCGTGCCGCCCGTCTCCTCAGACCTGGAGCGGCACAGAAACGCTCCTTCATTGCTGGTGTTGGACCCGTTCTGCAGGAGCCTCCTGTGGTCGAGTCTAGATTGGAGGTTTCCCAAGGTCAGCACAGGGCACAGCGTTATGGTTTGGGACTCCTCTGCCAAAATGCAATTTACTCTGATTTGTGCAAATGTTGCATTATATGTGAGCCCTGTAACGGATATGTTTAAAGATTTATGTAGCTGTCAGTGCAGCCAAGTTTGTGAAATACACCACAAGGTACGAGGAGCAAGTAGTAGTTGTGACAGAGTTGGCCATCGCTGCGGAGGGAGGGAGTGGGAGCGAGCGAGTGAGTCTGAGTCCCGGCCCGCTCAGTAACAGGGTCGCATTCAAGTCTCTGGACTCTGGGAGTTCGGCTGTTGACATTTCTGGCAAAGGTTGCTATCTCTATGGAAGCAGAACTGACAACATGTGAGATTCTTTCCCAAGATACTGAAAGAAAACCGTGTGTTAGCAGCTACTTTGGCCATCGGGACCAAAGTTAATGTATCATAATATTTTCTAAAGGTGTGTCTTTGACGCTGTCTTCACTTCAGGGCACCGTTTCTACAGGAACAAAGTCCAGCATGTGTAATTCATTAGTCTGATGCAGCCATTCCCTCACAGCAGATTGAATAACGGAAGAAGGAGAAAAAAAATAAAATCTTGACAAGTTGAACATGATGATTGACTAAATGAAGGAGCTGTCAGCGTGTGGGAGAACGCTGCCGCTGAGGTAATGCAGATTAATGGAGGGTTATTTTCTTACACATCAGAAATGTTCCTTCCGTCAGTGAGAGCGAGAGCGCCGCACGCCACGGTGTGCAGGTTCCAGCCAGCACGCTAATCATTGACTAATTACACAAAGAGAGAGAGAGAGAGAGAGAGGTGTTGTGCTTCTGTTGCCAGCCGGTTGTCCCGGTGGAACCTGCAGGATTAACGTGGATTATGTGAAGACAAGAATGTAATGATCTCACATCTCGGGCCTTTAGCAACAAATTGTCTCCATCAACATCAGGGATGATACACGGTGGAAAAACCCACAATCCTCCTCTGTTCTGAACCTCACCTGACATTTAAAGGATTATTCCAAACGCCACAAACTGTCGTCAATCCGAGCGGCGGCTGTTTGTGGAAGCTGCGTGACAGATGTGGTGATTACAGCGAACGGGAATGAAACTGCTTATTATGTCCTGATCTTCAGCAGCTCTCATGATGTGATCACGTGTTGCCTGTCACTGTTACAGCGGTGCGTTACCTGCCTTCTCTCTCCAGCAGCAATGGGAACAGCAGCAGCTGGAGCAGTCTGGGCCTGGAGGGGGAGGCATGTGAGGAGCGCATGTCCTTCTCCCCCTCTGACAGGTTGGTCA
This sequence comes from Seriola lalandi dorsalis, assembly GCF_002814215.2. Taxonomy (NCBI): domain Eukaryota; kingdom Metazoa; phylum Chordata; class Actinopteri; order Carangiformes; family Carangidae; genus Seriola; species Seriola lalandi. The sequence continues at coordinate 601,252 of NW_019525035.1, read as the reverse complement.
GCAGCTGGACGACACGGCTCGCCCTCCGCAGAGACCCCCCGGGGTGGGGGGGGGTGGGGGGGGTGGTTCACCTATAATGAGACAAAGTAATCAGTGAATTTAACTCTGAAGCTGAAAAGCATCGGTGGAAAATCTCAGCACAGAACTGGAACCAGAGAATTTCCTCGTCATATTAAAAAGATTTACTACAATGACATTTTGATTTGTACTTTGTCTCATACTGGGAACCACCAGCCCTTTTGCATGACCACACTCCAGCTCTAAATATAACTGGGCTTGACATGGCATGCTTGTTGACACTAATGTCAGCTTGTGATGTAATGCTGCTGTTTTACTTGCATGTAATTCTGTTGCTTCATAGAATCATTTGTAGTGTCACTATATTTTGCAGCTTCTTTGCATGAATGCTATTCACCAGTATAAACCCACGGGTAGATTCACAGGCTCTAATTCTCCGTCCTGCTAGACGTTTAGAAATCAGTCCCTCCAGGATGTCGTGGGCTGATTAGCAGCAGCTTTTCTTTAAAATTGCGATGTATGTTGCGATGTTTTTAAATGGGATTTTTAAAATAAAAATCAGCAGTTTTTTTTAAATAATTCATTAAAACTGAAAGTGAGAATAAATCCACGACTGCTCTGTCTCAATCACAGGTAGAGCTGATCTTTACAATATAACCTCATCAATTTATAACATAAAGCTTTTTAAGTGTATGGGCTCGACATTCTGGAGGGACTGAATCCTTTTCTATGTTTTGTTCGTGCAGCCACTTGTTTCAGCTGATCTCGGTTCAGAGTCGGAGACTGAGCAGCAATCTTTTAAATGCAAAGAGCTTTTATTTTCCATCAACGTTGTACGTGAATCCAAACAAAAATATTCACTGATGAATAGGTAATCTGTACAGAGCTAATGCATGTTGATGCTGATACTGGTCTGACATCAGCTCAAACCGGTGGCTTCCTAAAACAAAGGGAAACTGCTACAGATTTCTGAAAAGGCCTAAAAACCTGCTGAACAGTTAGAATCCTTTAGTTCTGATGAAAACTGTAACTGAAGAGAAACAGAAAACTATTGTAGTGACACTGAGAGGACTGCACTGTGTGCTGTTACCTGGTCAGGTACACACTTCCTCTCTAATGTTCACACTGTGACGGCTCTAATGTCTTTAGTGCATTAGTTGGATTATTGGATTCTTATGTCCATCACCATATAAATATTTGTAATTATTAAATAACATAGATTTATAGGTGTTTTTATGTATTATATGACCCACTCTGCTGACAGAGTAAGGAATGGTCCAGTGTCGGCCATTAGGGGGCAGGTTTCTCACAGGTTCAGGTTTGTGGTTTAGTTTTTCTTCTAAACATGACGATTAAAAACAAGTAAAGATACAACATGTGAGTGCTGCACAGCGGTGGGTTTATACTCTTCAGGCCATTAATCTTATCTATCATAGGTGATAGATAAAACTGAAAGTATCGTCCATTAACGCTCGTCTCTGTCCGTGACTGTGTGAAGCTTTTATATTTGCAGTCGTCCTGCCTCTGCAGAGAAAATGATATCTTTATATCATATGCAGCAGAGTCTGGGTGTCTGTAGCCGTGGGCTGCGTCAACAACACTGTGATTAACAATCTTATAAAGTGGAGAAATGACTGTTTACCTGTTGGCACGACACACAGCAAATATTTGCGCAATTGACACAAAGGGGAAACCGAGTTCGACTTTCAGCTCGGAAAAAATCAAAGTTCACAGTGATGGAGATGTTTTTCTTTGTCGTTGTGTCTTAACTGACAAAAGACACAGAAGCAGGAAAGTAAATTTACTGGAACAGAGAAAAACCCAAAAACCCAAAAACAAAACATTGACAGTGAAGTGAGCACGGCTCCTTCAGTGTGTCTCAGGTATCTTGTGATTGCTGCGCTCACGGCTTCTGATATCCTGCTGTTAGCTTTAGCATGCTAGCTGTCATTTTGTAGATCCTTAACATGCAGCTTTCTCTCTAACGTGGCTTTTCTCATCCGACAGTGACAACACAGAGGACAAGGAGACTGAGGTCAGAGAGGAGTCCAGTGGTGAGGACATTTCACTTCCTCTTCATTTGACTGATTCAATAAAAACTGCAGGAAAAAACTGCAGATTGTGGCACAAAATAGTTTTAGATGTGTATAAGAGACAGTGACAACACAGAGGACAAGGAGACTGAGGTCAGAGAGGAGTCCAGTGGTGAGGACATTTCACTTCCTCTTCATTTGACTGATTCAATAAAAACTGCAGGAAAAAACTGCAGATTGTGGCACAAAATAGTTTTAGATGTGTATAAGAGACAGTGACAACACAGAGGACAAGGAGACTGAGGTCAGAGAGGAGTCCAGTGGTGAGGACATTTCACTTCCTCTTCATTTGACTGATTCAATAAAAACTGCAGGAAAAAACTGCAGATTGTGGCACAAAATAGTTTTAGATGTGTATAAGAGACAGTGACAACACAGAGGACAAGGAGACTGAGGTCAGAGAGGAGTCCAGTGGTGAGGACATTTCACTTCCTCTTCATTTGACTGATTCAATAAAAACTGCAGGAAAAAACTGCAGATTGTGGCACAAAATAGTTTTAGATGTGTATAAGAGACAGTTAACAGCCGGTGGGAAACCCTTAAACATTTACCCAGATCCCTCTCTTGGCAGTGCACCACACTGATAAATCCGGATTGTAATTGATAAGAGAGGTGACGGAGGTGAATGATAAGAGTGTTTGTGTTTTCAGCTCCCAGCCGTGGTCCAAAGGCTTCGGGAGAGGAGGTGGAGGGTGGGAGAGCTGCTGCACACGCTGCTGCGCTACTGTGAAGAGAGCCAGGCGCTCCACGGCCCGCCCCAGGCCAGAGAGGAGGCACTGCAGGCGGGCAGAGAGCCGCACCGTGTCCCCCTGTTCCAGTGGCTCCTGGAGCACGCCTAGGTCCTCTCCTTTTCTCCTCTCCTTGTCTCCTTGTCTCCTCTCCTCTCCTCTCCTCTCCTCTCCTCTCCTCTCCTTTTCTCCTCTCTTCCTCTCCTTGTCTCCTCTCCTCTCCTCTCCTCTCCTCTCCTTTCCTCTTCTCCTCTCTTCCTCTCCTTGTCTCCT
>NW_019525035.1:525095-598120 GCF_002814215.2 Seriola lalandi dorsalis | reverse complement strand
GGGTGGTGGTGAGGGTGGGTTCCTCGTTGGGCCTGTTCTGCTGTGGGAGCGTGGGAACCCAGAGCTGAGGCAGCATGGGACTGTTCCACATTTCTCTCAGTGAATCCACGTCTTTGAGATGTTACTGAAGGAGAGGAGGTGCGCAACGATCAGTTACCCACGTGTCTCTGTGCTGCAGGGACGCTCTGCGTGGACCGGACCCAGCTGCTCACTCCCAGGACGGCGCTGGTCATCGCGAACTCGGACATCAGGGAGCCCGGGCGCGGCCCTCAGCACGTGACCCTCGACCCTCAGCTCAGGAGCCTCCTGCAGTGGGCGGCAGCCTCCATGGCCGACATTCCCCAGATCCAGCTGAGTCCTGACAGAGAGCTGCAGCAGGTGACGGTTCCCACTGTGGTATTTATTATTAAACTCTCCTGAACCAGCTCGGGTCGCTTCGTGGCTGCTGATGTTACAGTTCAGGGTTAGAGATGTTGTACAGTGGAATCCTGGTTTCCACGGCAGCTGCTGTCATGACAGTAAACCTCCTTCATCAATAACACCATTGAACTGGATCTTATTCATCAATTAATCATATTCAAGTCAATATTGTTGCATCATTTTCATACAGTTGAACTGTCAGAGTTCAGATTGTTCTGGTCAGGTGTCTGTATCCAGCTGATCGGAGCAGCCGACAGAAGCTCCGTTACTTTGAGCTGTTGTCTTTGAAGTTATTACTTTAAACTCTCTTTCAGCCATTTGTCTGTTACTTTTAGCTTTTATTATTAGTTTATTAATACTTTCAGCTAACTGTTTACTATAAGCTACCTACTTCAGACCCTTGTCCATTACTTTTAACCAGTTATTCATCACTGAGCAAATTATTTCAACCATTTGTCCCATTACTTTTAGACCCAACTGTAAATACTCCTCTAGTTTGCTAACTAGTCTTTATGTACTTCCAGTTGTAACATTTTTATTTGAAGTGTTGATCCACTAGAAGATACAGCTTTAACAGCCGGTGGGAAACCCTTAAACATTTACCCAGATCCCTCTCTTGGCAGTGCACCACACTGATAAATCCGGATTGTAATTGATAAGAGAGGTGACGGAGGTGAATGATAAGAGTGTTTGTGTTTTCAGCTCCCAGCCGTGGTCCAAAGGCTTCGGGAGAGGAGGTGGAGGGTGGGAGAGCTGCTGCACACGCTGCTGCGCTACTGTGAAGAGAGCCAGGCGCTCCACGGCCCGCCCCAGGCCAGAGAGGAGGCACTGCAGGCGGGCAGAGAGCCGCACCGTGTCCCCCTGTTCCAGTGGCTCCTGGAGCACGCCTAGGTCCTCTCCTTTTCTCCTCTCCTTGTCTCCTTGTCTCCTCTCCTCTCCTCTCCTCTCCTCTCCTTTCCTTTTCTCCTCTCTTCCTCTCCTTGTCTCCTCTCCTCTCCTTTCCTTTTTCTCCTCCTCTCCTCTCAGTTCCAAACAGGGCTTTGCAAAACTCCGCGGCCCCTAGAGGGCGCCAAAACAGAAATCAGCTGATCCAACTCACTCTGATGAATGTGAGCGGCGTGTGTTTTTGCATTGACGCAGACTTCTTCTGTTGTATTTTGTTTTTCTTTCCAAGCGTCTGTTTCTGTCGTCGCAGTTTCATTATTTATCCGGCTGCGTTTATCACGTAATGTTTTAATGAGCCGTCTCTCCCGCCCGACCCACACTCTGATCTGAAGCCCTCACACCTTGCTGCCGTCGTGCTTGAGCTACAGAAAGAAAAGGAGAGAGGAAGAGAGAGAGAGAGAGAGAGAGACCCACCCCATGTGTTCCAGACAGAGACAGAAATACAGTGAGTTGAGAGGAAGAGAATGTGTTTTTTGTTAGGGAATCCCCATCGCTGCTGGGTCGATGATGTCAACACACCCACAGCTCACCTCTGTGCTGGTGTTTTCACATGTTAGGAGACCAATGGTGCATGCACACACACACACACACACACACACACACACACACACTACTGCACACCACACCCTTGTATTATCATGAAGAATCCAAGATACACTCATCACCCTCTGACAGTTTTTCCCCTCTAGTATTCCACTGTATTAATCCACTCAGTCTGCTGGAGTCCAGTGTTTCTCTGGAGCCGTTCCGGTTTAACGACTCCTCACATTTCGACCAATACGCTGCTGCCACACGTCAGAGGTCTTTGCGGGTCCACTTGGTTCTGGATTTCGTCAATACGTCCACAACAGCCACGTGGATCTAAACGGACCTAAACTTACGGCTCACTGGAGCTTTGTGCTGAACTGAACCCGAGCTGATCTTAGGAGAAGTTATGCTTAAATATTAAACATCTTTTCTTTTTTTAGTAGAACATTATTGTTTGTTTGTCGCTCAGTTGGCGACAGAATGTTTTATTATTTCTGCAGCAGGTGGAAATAAGACTTTAATTTATTTATAAAAATGTGTCTTTGAAACATAGAAGCAAATTATTTTTACTTTCTCTGACTTCACATTCATTCTTAGGAAATAATTCTTATTTTATCGCTGCAATTTTCCACTGCAGCAGCTTGTTAATCAATCAAATTCATCGATGACCGTCACACTGCACATTTTGGTTGGTCGTTCTGATCGAGTGTAATGATCCTCGGCTCAGGGGTTCCCACAGGTCCGTTTAGGATCAGGTCCATCGTTGTGGACCCGTGAAGACCTGGACCTCACGTACAGATCGGCCCGACTCTGTTAAAGCTGTCAAATTCTAGTTTAGTAAATTGCACTGCGCTGTCATCGCGCGTCGATGAAGTTGCCTGTATTCCCTGTTTTATCTGAAACTGTAACACTGCTTGCCTAGCAACAATCTCCATGGTTGTCAAACTTAGTAAAAATACGTGGAGTGGATGATGTTTACTGGGGCGGTATTTGAAAAGTATATTTTTTGAAGGTAGAGTATCTAATCGAACATGAAATGCTGCTCAAAGAAGAAAGAAGCCTCGATACTGGCTCACTGTTGCCAAATTTAGCTGAGGATAATGTGACTCCCCTCCAGTCAGTACTAGAGGTCTGATGCCCCGGGTCTGTGTTCAGGGGAAGATCCAGTGACGCAGATGGAGGAGCTTTTAGTCAGCGGTCCAGCTGCACCTCCGAAACCACAAATTAAAAGCATGTCCACAGCTCAGCGCTGGACTCACACGTCGTGTCACCCACGCTCCACAGTCACCTCGTGGAATGAAGGACTCTGAATACCACAACTCCCGCCCCCCCCCAACACACACTCACCAGTTACTCACCAGTTCCCACGTATACGTCCACACGCACAGCACTAACAGCTCTTTGCTGAGATGCACTTTTGTTTTTTGTTTTTGTGTTTTTGTGTTTGTTTTTTTGGCCGAGGAGAAACGGGGCATTTCCAGCTCTGCCCTCAGAACCTCTGCAGACCTGCAGTTACATGCACAGCCCATACGCAAATGTAATATATGTACATATATATTGAATTTCCATATATGAAATATACATTTTTATTTTATATGTACATATATGTGAAAGTTCTATATGAAACCTATTAGAAATTTATATATAGCCTATACAAATATAGACATTTATGTATGTATGCTTATATTGTAGATGGATGTGACATTAATATATATCCATCCCAGTCAGTATACGTTGATATTATAAACCCACAATGTGTAGACATCAATAAGAAAAACATTTATAAACATTTTAACATGTATGATGTTTTAGTAAACTTGCATAAATAAATTAAATATTTAATGTTAACACATAATTTTTAACATAGAAAACGTGTTCTATGTAAAAATGAATCACAGATTTGTTGATATTTGTACATATTTACTGGGTATTTCATATGTTATAAACTCATAACTTCATATATCCACAGGATTTAGATATGTGATAATAATATATCTCCTTATAGGTCACATATATGTCATATGTTACATTTCTGTATGGGAGTACACAAAACTGCCCCCCCCCTCCCCCCTCCCAAAAAAAAGACAGATTATTGGGATACATTTTGATGTTTGTATTTATTGTGTTTTTGTTTGTTTTTTTGTTTTTTTAATGAGGGACCGAAGGATGAGAAGATGGTCCTCAGATTTCTATCAGGACTTTTCCTTCTTGAGCTTGAAACACTGTAATATACCCCCACCCCCCCACCGCCTCGCATCTATTACTATAACCTAAGTGTTGTTGGTGGTGCTCACCTGCATGGCTGAATCCTCATTGACTCCTACAGCTCGGCGTCCTCCTCCTTCTTAATGTATTGGCCGACACTAATGGAGCTGCAGTGGTTCGTACAGTACGCTACTATAGGCCTGTGCAGATGCCTCGTCTGTGACTGCTTCACCTCCAGGCTGCCAAACGGTCATATAATCTTAAAGGTGTTTGTCCTGTAATGATTTGTTTACACGCAAAAAATGAATTAATCGCAAAAAAACAACAAAAAAAAATCCACTATTTTTAAAAAAGAAAGAAATGATACTCAAGTTATATCTGTGGAAATAATAGAATATGAGGAGACATAGTGAAGTATTAACCTGAGGAGTGAGAGAATTCGGATATATTGGTTTACAATAAAGGAATGTATTAAGAGAGAGCATCACAGTGTTCGCATCCTCTCCCAGTGTGAATGTTTAGTCGTTCAAGTAGGACTTTCCCTGGTTTTTTCCACACCCACACCCACACTCTCCCCACTTCACTCTACTGTTTTCTTTCCTACTCTACTTTACATTCCTGTGCATCCCGGGACGATCTATAGCGCTATATCGTTGTGTTTGTGAAAGCTGAATGTGTCCCTGCATTTAGAAGCAGATCCTGTCGATCTGTTTTTAGCTACTGTTGTTTCCCAGTGTTACTCTCTGCCTCTCTCTCTCTCTCTCTCTCTCTCTCTCTCTCTCTCTCTCTCTCTCTCTGAGAGACACAGGAGAGTTCAAAGAGAAAGAAAGAGAGAGAGATGTACATCCCCTCCACTCGCTCACTCACTTCTGTATTTTTCCTGCTTCCTTGTAAAATCCTGCCAAATAAAGATATTTAATAAATTATGTAAGTTATATAACAGTGAGTTCACTACATGTTCTCCCTCGTGGCATTGCTGAATAGTTTACACATTCTAAGCTTGAAGTCAGAAACTCTAAATTTGTTTATGTCAAAGCTTGGTGTGATAATAAAGCTTTTTCATGTGCTCTTATCTTGTCTCTTTCTAATGAAGAGAAGATCACGTCCTTGTGTCATGTTCAGTATCATTCTTTCACTCCGCAGAGGTGTGGCATCAGAGTCCTTTCCATTTCCCAACAGAAACTCATTCAATTTACCTGTAACTCAATTTAAAAACAAAAAAAAAGGACTGGTTCTGTTTCACATGTGACATTTTGTTTCCAATAATTGGTGTTAGAAATATTTAGGTGAAAATTCATCATCAATTAATTGATTAATCATTCAGGTCGATTATCAAGCAGAAACGATCAACAGAAGTTTCTAAAATGTGACGATTTGCTGCTTTTTCTCATTTTGAAAACTGAATATTTTTGACAAAACAAGTAGATTAACTGTCCTCAATGTAGAAAGAAGAGTTGTGACGTATTTCAGCGTTTCTATTTTATCAAACCTCTGCTGCATTTCAGAGGAAAATATTCTACTATTCAGTTCATAGTGTTATTTCTGCTGATACATGGCGGGATTAGATTTTATATGCAAAACATGATCACATGAAATAAATTAGGTGCATTTTAGATTAAAAGACCCAAGAATTATTATTATTAATATTGCTCAAATGAGTCAACACTAATAATCCAATAATACCCATATGCAAGTGATATACGTATATATATATATATATATATATATGAAATATTTGTACATATAAAAATGTAAAAATTACACATGAAACCTACAAGAAATTTGAATGATTCCATATATTGACATATATAAATAGCCTATACAAATACATACATTTATGTATGTATGCTCATATTGTAGGCAGATAAATATAAACCCATCTCACAGCCTGTCAGTATATGTTGATGTTATAAACAGAAATACATATATAAACATATAACATGTATGTTTTAATAAACTTGCATATATCATTTGAATATATACCGTTAACTTACATGCTAACAACATGTTAAATAGATATCTTTAATATATGTATACAGTTTGTGTATTTATTTAGCTTAGCTCTTATTAAATTGGCTGCTGCAGTCAGCACCTTTGTTCAAAACGCACAACTTTTACTTTGAAGATGAGCGGTTTCTGTTTCCGGCTCTAGACTTCCTTGTTCAGTTTTCATTGTACAAGTTGGACAATGGAACAAATTGAATTGCACGTCTTCATTTAATGGGACAATAACACACGCAAAGCGTTAACAGCCTTTAGGCTTCATGGGCTAATGAAGAACGAGCTCACAAACATCAACATACATTTACACTTAGCATAAGTAGGACAAGGGAATTAGGCAATACCCCATAAACGGGCATTTTTCATTATACAACATGAACAGCTGCAGAAGAATTATCCCTCATGCACGGACCGACTAACAGCTCAGTCAGTTCATCAAAAGATAATAATCACCTGATCAGTGATCAGAACCCTCACCACATCAGAGTCAGTGTTACTGTCAGTGAAGTCCCTTCAGGATTTGTCTCTTAAATACTTTGATGCTCGTAAATCCGAGATCACGGAGAACGCTGACTTATGGTAACAGTGATAACAGCCTGCTGGTAACTATAGAGACTCGTCCAAACCTATCAAAGGCTTGGCTCCCGAGCAAAGGAAGGTCCACCTCCACACTCTCACCTGTGATGCAGGTGCCAAAGGAAACAGAGAGGATGTGTATCTGCTAAAGCTGGTCTCAATAACAGCGCTGCAGTCCTTGGTCGTGCCTGGAAACAGCTGCACAAAACAGCCATTGTTGCTGTGTGATTAAGCCGCCCCACACAGGCACACATATATAATTAGGTAATGTTCGCTACAATGGCTGGTACCTGTCAGCATGCAGCTCTCTGATGAATGGAGGTGTCTGTCTGACAGGGAGGGGGGGGAGGAGAAGAAAGAGAAAGGGAGGGGGGTGGGGGTGGGAATGCCTAATTGCAGGCTGTATAGTGATACAGGAGGCGAGGAATGTGTCTGACAAGCACATCTCTGATCTTCAGAGCGGCGGGAAGCCTGCCGACAGTCAACAAGAGGCTCTCAGAGCAGCCTCACAAGGACATGCTAACCCGGGTGAGGTCATCTCTAACAGGCCTCAAATTAGGGAATACATGGAGGTGTGTGTGTGCGCGTGTGTGGTTGTGTGTGTGTGTGTGTGTTGTGTAAGTTCCTCTCTTTGACGTGAATTATTCAGAAAAAAGGCAAGATTGGGATTTCCTGCTTCCTGTTACTGAGCAACATGACAAATCTTCATCCCATGCTGAGTCAGAGAGATTCCTATAACTGCGAGATTTCAGGCCACCTCAGAGTTTTAATCACACAGCTGGAAGAGCCCAGGAAGACATGATGAACATCACTTAAAATGCAACTTCACTTCTATTCTATTTTCTCTTTATCATATTTTCAGTGCAAGTGAGGCCTTATTTTAAAAGCTGGATCAGGACCGTCAGGGTGTCAGTGTTTTCAGGATCCAGCAAGGAGCAGAGAAGAAGGGGAAAGTCCCTTCACTTACTGATGTGGATACAAACCTAAAACAATTCGGCGTGTACATTTTAAATGTATGGAAGAGGATTAGGGCCGCGTGAAAATAAAAAGAAATTTAGGCAAGAATTCTGACTTTAATCTCTTTTTTCACATGTGGCCCGGATCCTTCTCCTTATAAATGTTTACTGAGTCAAAGTCAAAGCTTTAAAACCTGATGAGGCTGCAAAGAGCAGAATCTTCTTTACTGCATATGTGGAAGCTCTTCCTTTTACGATTTCTTGCCCACATTGGTGCAAAAGTTAAAAAGTTCCTTATGAACCTTGTAAAAAGGGGTTTGACAAAATTGTACCAACTCAAGGGTCACTTACTTGCCTTTTCCAGAGCTTTCAGCTGTACCGTGCAAGAAAGAAAAACGTGTTAATTGTAATTATAGATCTTGAGACTGTGACCTCTGACCTCTTTTTTTTTTTTTAAATAGTCTGGTGGGTCGACAAACCATTTGCAAAACAGAACAATTTTGGTGAAAAAATGGAATTGTAAAATATATATATATATATATATATATATTTATACATATATATAATAAATGACAATAGGAAGACTGTAAAGGAAAGAGTGAAGACACAGATGGTGAATCAACATGTGATCTCTAATCTGTCAAACAAAAAAGAGAAATTTCCACGTCCTACATGTTTCCACGGTTCTCAGCTCAGTCCTGAATGATCCATCGTAACCATTAAAATAAAAGGTGCTCTGAGAACATATCAGCATTATTTGGCCTCTGTATTGTTACTGGGTCGGATGTGGGCCGCCATGAGTCGGACAAGTTTGGGAACCGATGGTCTGAGGATCCAAATGAAGATATAAAAAAATACACAAAGCCAATATTACACAAATTTATGATGACTAATCTATTAACTATTTTGTAAGCAGGGCCATTATCAAAGTCATGGAAGGGTGATACAGCCCTCTCCATTCAACACTGATTTCTTAATCCGGTCATAAATATTATCCTTTTGGCTCACAATGATAATTATTATCACATGTAAAAGCCTTTATTCCTCTTCTTGGCGGCGGCAGCAGCAGTAGATATGTTATCACTGCTTGTCCTGGATATTGTGAGAAAGCTTTGCCCTGGTCAAGTGGTTAAGTGACACAGACTAACCATTATTTAGAGTACGTCAGTTGATACTTTAGTTGGCCACAGCTGAGTGAGTAGCCAGGATGAAACTTGGTCCAGGATGATACTCACACAAAAACATGACCACAGAATCGAGGAGTGCAACAGCTTCACAGAAGTGAAGCCGCAGGAACGTCAGTCAGACACAACACCGGTTTATAGGGAAATCAGAGTCCTTCCTTAATCTGCTCTGGCAGGCGTACAGCACGGTATACACACACACACACACACACACACACACACGCGCGCGCGCACACACACACGCACACACACACACACACACACACATGTTCTCGTCTGTACAACAGGCAATGCATAGCAGTTATTGTGCAGAAAATCACCAGTCAGCAATACAGTGAGACAGACAGGAGCCCAATAGCATACCACCCCTCAGTCTGTTCCACAGTGGTGTGGGCTGATGTCTTTGCCACACACGCAGACACACACACACACACACACACACACACACACACACACACTGTCTCTTACATCAGATAGGCTGGGTCCTGGCTTGGTGGATCCCCCCCTATTGTGTCGATTTGTGATCCACTGACATCACTTCCCTCCCAACAGCAACAAACGGCGGGTTGTTGGGAGAGTCCACTGGATGAGGGGGGAGGAGGAAGAGGAGGGGGGTGTTTGAGTCAAGCCCATGGAATCCATGATATACTGTACTGGTCTTTGTGCTGGAAAGGGGAAAACCAGCTACATCATCCCTACTAGGCTTTTGTTTACTCCCGCCTGAAGAACCTCTCCTTTGTTTTCTTTTTCTTTTTGTTCCTTTCTTCCTGGTGCATCTGCTCTTTCTTTCATCACCATGAACTAATAGGTGAAGCGTTAATGATTCGAGGGGCTGAATCATGGAGGTGGGTCTGAGGTCATGCTGGGTGACCTACTGTACTGTAGCATGCAGAGCAATGAGGCACTTCCACACTTTTTCTGACATAAAAGGTAATTCAGAAATTACTTTTTTTTTTTTGTTTTTAGGCGGAGGTTTCAGTCCTGCAGTCCAAAAACCTCATGATCCAACTGTAATAATCAACGTTTATGAAGTAGAAAATCCAATCGTTAAAATATTTTCACAAATTGAAAAACCAAAAGTTTTTTTTTTTTCTCACTAGATTTATGAAAGAAGGGAGTATTCAAGTCATTTTACATTACGCAATCCCTCCACCTGCACCTTGTGTGGATTTAAAATCTGTTACTATAGTTCAATGCTTTGTTTATGCTATTTCATGAGTTTCTTATTTCTTCATCCTGTTATGACGGCAATGGTGTTTCCCAACTTTTTCAGGCTGACGAACCCCGACTGCTTTTCGAATGAGTTCAAGTACCATTTCACACTGACAACACCATCATGTTCCCATAGCGTTCTTCTTATTTTAAACCACGTTATTCAACACCAATCTTTTAAAAAGTGGATGGAGGTTCCATAATTTAACACCACGAAGTGTCCATGTTTGGTCAAGTTTGTATTATTACTATAAGGAGAGGCCGATCTGAACAAATCAACCATTTATCCATTCCATACATAGTAATGTATGTAATCCACTGTAGCCATCTATTTACCCATTATCTATATATTTAAGCAATTCACCCATTACTTTCATTAAATAATTTATCAATTGCTTTTAGCTATTTACATTTATTCATTACTTTTAGCCTTTAGCTAACTGTAGCTGTATGCTGCTTTTTGAAGGCCGATTGCGTCACACTGCGACTAGGCTGTCCCATTTCGGAGGCTTCCTCAAATACGACCGACAAAATGCGTCCTTCTTTTCCTCCACAACCTATCCCAACATTCATTGCGCGCCGGAAATGAAAACAAACAACACCGACAGAGAGCCTGAGGATTACATTTTTAAACGTAAGTATTGTGTTTCAGCTCAGTTCAACAGCTAATGGTACAACTGTTAAAACCGAGGGCCTTAAAACCTCAAGTTTTTGTGAGAAAAAATTCGTTGACAAGGTTGCTAAGCGACTGGAGCATTACGACGCAACGGTAACGGCGGGTACGCTGCTGACGCACAGCGTTAAATCTACGTAGACCAGACCTTTTTATTTTGACACAGCTATATCTATCGATTACCTTTAGCTAACAGTTTTAACAGTTTATCTCTTACTTATAGCTAGCTATATGCAAACACTACCGTTAGCTAAGTGTTTTAACAATTAATCGGTTAGATTAAGCTAACTATTGAAGGAGTGTTGTTGCTTTCAGCAAACTATATTTAAACATTACTTTTCGGTAACTGTTTTAGCAGTTACACTGTGGTCTAGTTAGTTTAAATTAACTATTTAAACAGTGTTGTTACTTTTACGTTACAGTAACCTGTAACCTAATGGTTGATGGTTGAAAATGTAATAAATAAATGATTGATATAGGTACAGTTTCTATTTCAAACATTTATCCTCTTATCCATTTATCCTTTAGCTATTGATTTCAATTGTTTCATTACTTTAAGCTAACTGTTTTCAACAGTTTATTTTTGACATTACATTTGGCTAACTTCTTGAGCTATTTATGTCATACTGTTGGCTGTTTCTAGATTTATTACCCATTAATTATATTTTAAATGTTTATTCTTTTTTTTTTACCCATCTATTTGAACCATTTGTTAATTTCGTCTCTCTTACATTAACTGTTTAGACTTCTATCGAAATAGTTTTCATGCACTCTATATGAGAATATAAATATATTAAATCAGAATATAATTTCCACTTTTTTCAAATTAGTTAAGACATCCACAACCTTTCCATGTACGGCCTAAGGGGAGTACTCCTTGTTGGAAGTTAACTCATGTTTTTGCTGATGTCATGGTAACAGAAGTTGTGGTGGACGTCCTTAATCCTGTTGATTTTATGAGTGAGGCCAAGACTAATGAGACATCCCACAGAGTCACCACCTAGCTTTCAAAAACGTGAGCAGAGCAATACCCATGACATTTCCCTGCTATTGTCTGCTTGTTTCCAGGAGTGACCACATAGAGATGCTGTAACTTTGAGTGTGGCAGGCAGGGACAATAACTGAGACGTTTACGCTCCCAGGGTACCTCATCTGACCCTGGCACAATGAGAAGCATCGGCGTGGGAGCCAAGGGATGGAGACAGTGATGAAGTAGAGGAGGGGGGGGAGCAAGAGATAAGAGCTTATGTGAGAGGGAGCAGCTGAATCATGTTGAAATTATGAGTGTTTATCTTAAAATGATTGGAAGAGAGCAGGAAGAGTGGACCATGGGTGGAGGGGAAATATCATAGTCAAGAGGGGCAGCTGGTGTTTCCCAAGCCGACAGCTCTGTTTTGACTCTTTGGTGATTGAAAACAGCAGTTGGGGCTTGGTGTGGACCTGGTAACGTGGTAAATAGTATTAGGTATTATCTGTGAACATGAGTAGTGAGCCTGACTCACAAAAACAACAAGCATCCCTCAGCTGGTGCACACTACGCACCATTGTTCCCACCCTGGAGGAATAGGAAACAGCAGAGGCAGCGAAGCTTTCACTGTTCAGTTTAAGATGGGTTGCCTCATCTACTGTTGTATCTCTGCTCATCTTTTTGTCTGCTTACACCCACTGTATTGACTCAGGTGTGTGTGCGCGTGAGTTTGGGTTTGACAGACAGCACATTAATGAGGAAACATCTTGACGAATCATCCTTGTCGATGACCTCAGGGTGCTTCTTCCGCACCCATGACCACCTTGACGATGACAATGCGGTCTCTGTCTTCGGGCCAGACCGCTTTGATGTGACCACAGAGAGGAAGCAGAGGTCAAGTCTGGGAGATCCTGACACGGCCAACTGAATAAGAGACGTCTCCTGCTGATGTCATGGTCAGTCCTGCCCCGGTGTTTTTCCTTTTCCTTCGTCCCTGCGCTCATCGTCATCCTCCTAATCTTCCACAGCCTTGTTCAGTGGCAGTCAGTGCCAATGGATTTCCTATTGTATGAATGAATGCCTCACAAGAGAGATGTGGTTTGGAGAAGAATAAAACACAAATGGCTGTGCAAGACGTCATTAAGCAGTGTAATGAACTCCATTCCAGGCTAACATATTTGACACAAGTAAAGCGTGGGATTCTTGTAGCTGCTTCGCAGCGTCCCCGGAAAATCTCCCCTATTCTCACTGTTTGGGTGAATCTCTTGTTTGGACAGGGAGCGCTGTCTGCCGTGTGATGTAAGATGGAGAGATGAGAGGAAGAAGGGGACCAAAGAGGAAGGAGCAGAGGGTGAGAGGATGTAGGAGAACCGGGCGAGCGCTGACAGACTGAGTGTTTAACTTTCGGCAAGTGTTGTCAGGCTCCAAGTTTGGGAGCGACATGTGTGTTCACACGCGTTTTGAACAATCCCACTCCCCTTGACTGAGCAGAAGTCCATCTTTGTTGTGTTTTGCAGCTGTGTGTGCCCACATGGGTGTGTACAGCTCATTCTCAGGCATGTTTTTCTATGCAGGCAAGTGGTTGTGTGAGACTTTGGCTGCGTATTTTTAGCCATGCTAGCGGCATGAGTCTGGGGATGGCAATGTTGGTTTGACAGTCAGTTGGTTGGTCCACCACTCTAGTCCACACTGAAATAGCTCAACAACTGTGAGATGGACTGACATTGAAATTTGGTAAAGATATCATCATGGCTCCCAGAGGATGAATCCTGATCATATTGGTGAACCTCGGGCTTTTCCTGTAGCGCCATCATCAGTTCAAAGTTTTTAGTCATTTTATTAAATAGCCATCTCCAAATCAAGACCAAGTTTGACTTGCACCACATTTGCACAAACATGCATAGGTCCCAGAGGATGAAGCCCATTTGATATTCATGTCGCCATCAGGATGAATCTAATCTTAACTTTTCATCTAGCGTCAAAGAATTAGTAGTTTATGACCAAATAGTGTAATGAAAGTCCCATGAAACTCAGCCAAATGTGTTTAGTGCTAAATTACTGATGTTAGCATATTAGCACTGGTCTTAGTGTTTAGCTCAGAGCACCATCGTTCATAAATACAGCCTCACAGAGTCGCCAGTATGGGTGGTAGACTCTCGTCTTCCTTATTTCTTTTTTAATATTTACATTACATATTTAAAATTTGTGTGTATATATACATTTTATAGCTTTAATTTTATAACTTCATAACTTTATTTAAAATTTGTATGCATACATATATATATGTATAATTTTATAACTTTAAAATTATTCTTAAATTTTTTTGCCTGTGTAAACACATTTTCCAAAACTCACTGTTTGAATATTTTTATGCACACATCATTAGAGGGATCTACTTTGTCCAATAGGGGTTTCTACTCATGGCATCGTCTTCCTCTCTCGGCAGGTGTGGTCATGTGACCCCTCCCACAGCTGTGTTCCCACGCGCCGCCGCTCCAGAGGAAATCCAAGGAGCACCATTCATACCCTAACAGTCAGGTAATGACTTTAAGATAAATAATACATTGCGATGCATATGCAGCCAGTGGTGTCACTTGTCATTTTACTGTGTTTCCCTCCACACAGTCCAGAAGTGCTCCTTTGATAGTTTGCTGCGTTCACCCCGACTCTTCCCACACTCTCCAACCCACACACATCAACTGAAACAGGATCTGCCTAATGGTCTGGAATATCCCTGTTCGGGCTGATCATCGCTCCAATTTTCTTTTCAAATGTGTAGTTTTGATAAAACCGCAGGCCGGTGTGATGTGACTGGAGAGGTGGAGGAAGTGGGGGTGTAAACATTGGGGTTGCTATGGAGGCGGCAGTGTCAGAAGCTCTGAGTGAGGCGCAAGGCAGTTAGAAAGACAGGAGTGTGTGTGTGTGTGTGTGTGTGTGTGTGTGTGTGTGTGTGTGTGTGTGTGTGTGTGTGTGTGTGCGTGTGTGCGTTTTACAGCAGACTTGGAGTGACCTTCTTACCACAGAGGATGTGGGACTGAGGGGAGAAAGACAATTCTCTGCTCTTCATGCCGTGAGTCTTAAAAGCAGCTTCTCTGTCAGATAAAAGAGACCAATAATAAACAGTGGAAAAATCCGGGCTTGTTGTACCTTGGATATTGGAAGTCATGAGGCATGAGAAGCCTGAGGATTCTTGAGGAGGAATGTTATCGTTTCAAAGCACTCAGTTAATCAAACACTAATACAACAGCTGTGCCTAGGATCAGTGCCATCAAATATTTATGCCAGGCAGCAGCTCAACCATTTCCTCATATTTGGCTTCTCTAATTCATGCATTTCGACCCTTCTGGTTTCAAAACAGGCTGAATCCAGTGGAATCATGCTGGTCGCTTTGAAGCTGAAATAGCCACGGGCAGAACCAGACTGACCGGACCCTGCTCACTGTGACTCCACAGTCCTGTCTATGAACCCCGAACCTTCACCCTTGATCCCGATACTTCAGATGGGATTGAACAGGGTGGTGTTGTGGATTAGTGTGAGGTTGCTGAGTTTAATGTCGGGGTGAGTGCGAGGGCATGGTTAACTAGGAATTCTCTTAAAACCCAGAGATAATCAGCCGCTCATAACAATGCAAGAGTTGGCCGGTGGCAAAGGTAAACACCCTGTCTCAAGTTTTGTCTTTGCATGCAGCTATATGGGCACTTTTGTGTTTCTCTCTCTCTCTCATCTACTACTTTACCTCTCTTCAACATTTTTCTCTCATTCATGCTTCATCTCTTTTTTCTTCTTTTTCCTCTCCCTCTTCGGCTACAGGGCTTTTGGCCGTCTGTCATCATCCGAAGGAGCATCAGGTTCCACTCTCTGGCAGGCTGCGCAAAGCAAAACACAAGGGCACGGAGACCGTCCAAACACTCCCTCACTCTCACACACATATCTGTTCACATACGCGCACGCTGGAGGATCAGCCCAACATGAATAAAAGTGCGATACAACCCAAACAAACACCCGTTAACCTGAATACCGCCCAGACCTTGCCTCGGCTCTTCTCCGCAGCAGCGCCGAGCTCCCGACTCCT
This sequence comes from Seriola lalandi dorsalis, assembly GCF_002814215.2. NCBI lineage: Eukaryota > Metazoa > Chordata > Actinopteri > Carangiformes > Carangidae > Seriola > Seriola lalandi. The sequence goes on along the minus strand of NW_019525035.1, from coordinate 582,381 downwards.
GGAGGAAATTGCTGAGGGCACAGGAAACCCACAGCTAAACACGGGTTCTCACGGTGTATTAACGACCCCTGACTGAGAGAGGAGCACTTCATAGTACCACATCCAGAGCCGATGCCAAGATCAGGCCACGGCCAGCCAAGAGCAGGAGGTCGCTGGAGCCGTGACGTGGGTTCGAAAGGTCTCCGGGGAGAGATAAGGTCTAACATCCTCGCTGTCGTCAGGAGAAACTTCTGGCTGAGCACAGACTCCAGTCCTTGTGCTAAGTTTCAGAAGCAAAACATCAACAGAGGCAGCTCTATGCAAACGTTGTAAAAACGAGTGCAATAGTAAAGGGGGAATGTGGTCGTACTACAACATAACCGAAATCATGTGTGTGGTTTTATGAAGTTAGAAAGCCCATAATGATGGAGTATTAAATGATTGTAGCGCCATGAGGTTTTAAGGGTTGGGGTGGGGGGGTGGTGGTGGAGGGGGCACATATAAAAAGCCAGCTTTCTCCCATGAACTCCTCTGGCACCCAGAAATTCACTTGGATTTCGCAAACTCACCCAACCTACTACAACCACCCCTCCTTTCCATTGTCACTGCTTCTGCCTAAAATAACTCCTGTTCCTAAAGGAGGCTCGTTTTCTGCTGGGTTTTCAAATACTACACTGTTGTTCTGCTGGCAGTGGGAAAACAGGAGAGGTTAGGGAGGTCACTCTCTGGGCTAACAGGAGCCACTGCCATGTTTAGATGCTGCAACGGCCACGATGTGTGACCGCCGGGCCGTCTGTGGACACTCGGCCTTAATGAGGTGGTCCAGCTGCACCACGTGACAATACCTTATTGTGCATTTTTATGGAGAATGTTATGTGTAAGCAGATTATAATAATAGGAGGTGAGAATTAATAGTATCATCTTGTGTGTTTTTGTTGTTTTTTTTATGTTTTGTTTTTTTTAGGTGGGTAGCTGAAGCTGTGACACAGATCTTAAGTTTGCCATTCAAGCACACAGGAATTATTACAGTAAGTTCTGTCATTTAGTCATTTAAAGCTGCATTAATCAATATTTTTATATTAACAATGGATCAAATGATTGTGTGAAATGTGAATGAATAATCACCTCACTCTGCAGCCCAGCAGGAGCATTTCAGCATCTTTTAAATCACTGTTTTGGTTTAACAGACCACAATTTTACTCTTTTGGTTCACTCCCACTTCTCTCTCTCACCAACCTTGTTTCCAACTGCAACAAGTTGCCATTTTCAGAGGAAAAACCTCTAATAAAATGACTGTACGCTACCTGTTCCACACCAAACAGCAGACAGGATGAGTTAGCAATTAGCTGGTGAACATAGTGGAGCATTTAGCAACTAATCAGCCAGATATTTCCCTCAGGAGCTGGTGGAGACCAAACACAGAGCTCAAAGTAGAGTGAATATTAAACCTAGATTTGTCAGGAAGCCAAGAACAAAATAAATGCTAATCTTGCTATTTCTGCTGATGTGGCTTTTGCTAACACAAGTAGCCAAAAATAAGCCCATATGTGGCTAAAAAAATCAACTAATAGCCTACTGCTTTAAAGGAATAGTGTGTCAAATGTTTTCTTGCTTTCTCTCTGAGACATAAGTGATACGATCAATAACGCTTATATATGTATGCTTTATAAGAAGCTACAGCCAGCAGGACGTTAAATTAGCTTAGCAAAAAAGGCTGGAAGCATGTAGGAACCACTACAACTAATGCTTCATTCTCTCCGGCAGTGATTGGTGGTGATTGGTGGAGCTTCAGCCATCGTTGTGTTTACAAGACAAGAGGTTATAATCTGTCCTCTGAGCAGCGCAACGTCTTCAGGACAGATTGGAGGCTACAGTGAAACACTATCGAAAAGTGACAAGACAGGTTGGGGCTAGCTGGTTAGCATGCTAACTTCAGTGGAAGAAAAGACGTGATCGAGACAAGAGTTAACTGGTGTTTGTTTCCACCTCTGGAAACAGCTGTTGGTGAGTAAAGGAATGAAGTTTGAAGCTGAGGGTGGATATCTTTACCTTTGCATACAGTTAAGATAGCTTTCCCCCCTGATTCCAGTGTTTATGCTAGGCTAGGCTAGGCTAACTGCTTGCTGGCTGTAGCTTTATTCAGTAAACATACATTAGAGTGGGGTGTCAATCTTTTCAGCTAACTCTCAGCAAGAAAGAAAAGTGTACAAAAAGTGCGACAGAAATAAGGAGAAAAAAACATCAGTTACAAACGGCATTTGTACATTATGGATAGAGAAATTTGCAGAACTGTTATATTTATTAATGTGGTTTTTCATTAACAGCTGACAAAAAACAGACATTTCTTAATTTATGTAATAAATCGAGATCATCATTACAATGCAAAAAATTGTTGTCGTCATTGTCATAGTTTAGAAAGTCTTTGTTTATTGTTCAACACTTTGGGGAATCTTGGGCGGTATAATGCAACCAAAAGGTGTAACTTCCATTCATGAGACTGTGGTGAGATGAAAAATGAAGGTGAGAGGAAATGACGTCTGTCTGGAAGGCCTGTCAGGGATATTTGTGGCCAGACGAACACACATACACAATATGACTCACTATGACGAGATGTTTTCAGGTTTCTTATTAGTCTCTTCACTTGTTGTAACAGTGGAAATCCAGGTTGGTTGTCATCCGCCCTCCACCAAAATAATTACATGTGCTGTCTTTGCTGGCGAGCACTTTTTTTTTTTTTTAGCTAAAAGTTGCATTTCATCGTCTCAGTTGAGGAGGTTTATTTTTTATTTTTTTAACTGCTTTTGGTAGACAAGGGAATACCTGTCAGGTGGGGAGTGCCTTGAATTTCCCCTGTTTCATGAGCCAATCACTGATAAAGACGATTACTCCGGAGAGCATAACTGGAAATATTGGCTTGGCCCGGTCACGGTGACTTAACGAGTGGTTTCATGTTGAAAAACCCACAGAGACTCACACTTATACTTCTACTGCAGTAGTTTTAACTGCAGCTTATTTTACCTTTATATGAGGAATATTAAGATAACTTTTACTTGTGTGAATGAGGCTTGATTTTACAAGTAGAAAATAAAGATTTAATGGTTTAAAATGAACATTCTGCATTTAAAGGAAATGGGAGAAATTAGGAACTACAGTAATAACTGACTATGGAACTAACTATTAGCAATAGTTCAAGATGTTTGCCTTATTTTCTTTCTTGTAGAGAGTTAGAAAATCAGATTTGACACCACTCTTATGTCTATATAGAATAAATATAAAGCTACAGCAGATGGTTAGCCTAGCTAGCATAATCCAGTCAGCAATTACATTTCCTACAAAATCTGCTGCAGTTTAGTTCTATATAAATGCAATTTCCAGGAGACAGGGTTGGTCCAGAGGGACTGAGCTGCAGAGTCTCTGCTGGTTGCCCACTAGTCACAACTTGTCCTTTTTACACCTTGGATTTGTAAGGATTAAACTAAGAAAATTTAATGTGTAAACGAGGTGTTGGTAGGTGGATATTGTTACTTCTGGGCAGAGCTCGCCCCATTTCAAGTCTTTATGCTAACATCGACTATCTGTCTGCTGGCTGCAGCTTTATATTTAGTGTACGTGCATGAGAAAGCAAATAAGCAAATTTCCCAAGATGTCAAACTATTCTTTTAAAGGTCCCATATAGTCTAAAGGTCTGTGTCCATGTGTAGTGTGACTATAGATCAGCTCTAGCTTCTATATTAATACTGTGAAAGTATCAAAGCCTCAGTCCACAGAGAAATGCACACAGCCTGTATTCAGAAACTGAGCCTTAAAACCAGCCGTCAGGACTTCTGGAACTTTGTGATGTCACAACAAAGCAGTCACCAAGCCCCGCCCACCTGGACCCACCATCCAAACCTTGCAGGATTTGGTTTCTCTGAGTGTTTTTACCTGAAATCTGCTATATTTTTATTGGATCACTCAGAAACAGTCAGCCAATCAGAAGAGAGGCTCAGAGCCTCTGAGGAAGTGAACAATTATATTTGACAAAATGTTGAACTATTCCTTTCAAGTGCGGGTAAAAAATACCTTAAAGTCAGCGGGTGGTAATGACTCTATCTATATGGTCTCCTCATGTGCGTCAGAGGCCCATAGGAGCCACTGTGGGTCTAGGTTGGAGGGTCAACATGGAGGCGTGCCAGGGACTTTTTGTCAATTCCAGCTTTACACAAAACATTAAAATAAGTTGTGATGAATGCATGAATAGCTGTTTCTAGGTATTTAGCAGAAAGGAATGTTTTAATTATAACCTATCAGTCCGTCAGTCATGCTGGTAAGCTCTGGTTCAATTAACCACATGGTTCCTGTTTTGCATGACAACATTCAAAGCTACTGGATGGATAAACTGAAGTTAATTCTTCAGAATTAGTTTTTGTCTGATGTGACTAATGGTTGAACAGAACACAAAATGCAATTCACTGTGGATGACTGAATGAGTCTCAGTTGCCACATTACATCACATCATCACATCAAGTATGTGACAAACTTAAATAAACATGGATCTAGTCTTACACCATAACTTTTAAAGGCATGGATTTATATACAGCTTTATGTCTCTACCTTATTCTTAAGGTCCTGTTCTTTTCTTTTTCACTGCAGAATAATGTAAATTCAGAGGTTGACACGTGTGATTAATTGCCACATAAAGTACTACATTAATAAAAAAAATTGTTAAAAAAAATTAATAATTAAAAAAAATTTAATCATTATTTCTGTATAAAATAAACCGTTTCCAATTCATTAATTTAAATTTTCGGTTTCAAATATTTTTATTTGTTTTCATGCATTTGATTGCAATATTAATTCATTTTTTTCATTGTATTTGTTTTATTTTTTATTTTTGCATTTGATTGCAATGTTTTTTCACTTTTTTAATTTTTCAATTTATTATTTTATTTTATTTTTTATTTTTTGCATTGATTGCAATATTTATTCCTTTATTTTATTTTGCAAAGTTTGACTGTGGTGTGTAAACTGTTAACTAATGGGTTAAAAGGTTTTTTTTTTTTTTTTCGTCTTCCACAGTTTTTTCTGCGCTGCATCCCCGCTGTGTGAAGGCTGCCTCGCTGCAGAGAGAGTGTGTCACCGGGGGTGTGGACGCGCGGAAGGGGTGGATTACGTGTTCCTGCGTTTCTGGAGCCATAAAGAGCCCGCTTTACCTGTCGTGCGCTCAGGTCGATCTGGTTGCCAGTCTTGTTTCGGTCTTTTCCGTCGGTTCTTCAGCTGAGCACCGGAGCACCCCTGTGATTGGCTGCAGAGGGAAACGAGCTGCCTTCAGCCCACCCACCGCTGATTATAGGGACTCTTGTTGTCTCCTTCCTCCTTTCTCCCTTGCATTGAGTCTGGGACCTGGCCCGGGGGCTGAGCAGCAACACACAGAGAGCGCGCATCATGGCAGCTACCCACAACGAGTACAGAGGCTACCTGCGGAACAACGTCCACATGGAGGCAGGGCAGCACCGCTTCCACCCGGTGCAGAACTCGGAGCCCACTTACCGGCCGCTCCTATTCGGGACCCTCGCTGTTATGGGATTGCTTCAGGTGGCGTCCAGCGTGGCGATCTTATTACACCTGACAGGTTATCTGCAAGAGGTAGGTTCAATCACTGTGTGCTCTGCTTCGGCTTCTCGTTTCCAGTGCGCAACGAGACACTTCGCAAAGTCCCTCACTGTCGTCAGCGCGTCTGTAGCTTTTCTCTGCGCGTAAATATTTATGCACAGATACTGTCAGCAGTATCCTACAAGGCTACGAGCGGCAAAGTAAAACGCTTTACAGTGTCATAAAGCTCCAGATAAGTTTCCCAGCTGCTTGTAAAGTTGGCGGCGCGCGCTCTTAGAAGTACAGTAGGTGTAATCTCACAGAGGTGAAACGAGAAAAGAAAAAAAAAAAAGAGACACCGAGACTCTTGTGCAGTTCGGTGCGCGCAGGCTTTTCGTCTCTTTGAAGGCGCTGCGCCTCGGTGCCAGGCACTTAAAACACTGCTGCTGCTTCTGCTGCTTCTTCTTTTCTTCTTCTTTTTCCCCTCTCTGTAAAACAAAGAAAGAAATACTGATAGCATCTCAAGAAGCTGTGCTGAAACTTTCCACGGCAGATTAGTTGTTTCAGCGAGAGTATTTTCCAAAGGGGTTGCAGCATCGTGACTCCGATAACATCTCTGCAAAGCACAAATGTCAGTCTTGCTTGATGTCTTATTTGTAAAAAAATACAGATGTTTTCACTCGAGACTCCCAGGCTGCAGCGTGTTTACATGCCACCCGGGGCTCAGATTTATCATTTATATGTGTCGAGCTGTAAACCTTTGGAGCAGAAGCAGAGCTCCTTCTCCAGGAGACAGAGACAGAAAAGTCGGATGACTTGCTGCAGGCGCTGACACTGCAAAGAGACAGATACTATCAAAATACATCCATCCCTACATGCTCCATTGTTCTTGTAAGTTCTGCCATCGTGAAGCTGCTTATCTTGTTCGCTCTGCCATGATTGTTGTTACTTTATGGCGGTTTTGGAGTTGAATAATTGTCATGTTTCAACAAGCCAAGTGAGCAGACCACATGTCTGCTCTGTGAGGATGCTTCAAGTTCACCTGGGGACCATCTGTCTCTCTCTCTCCCTCAGTCTCTCTCCCTCAGTCTCTCTCCCTCAGTCTCTCTCCCTCTGTCTCTCTCTCTCTGTCTCTCTCTGTGTATGTTTGCCTCTTTCTCAGTCTTTGTGTGTTAAGTTTCTTTGGCTTGTCTTTGGCATAAACACACTGCAGTGTGGTAGACAGTCGCTAGTTATGAGCTGGATGTGAGCCAGAGGGAGAAAAAAAAGGAAACTAAAAGGGAGGGAGAGAAAGGAGAGAAAACCAGAGAGAGGAGAGATAATATTTTACTTAATGTCTGTGATCATATTTGTGAAATAACTCAAACGTGTCGGTCGGTCGATCCGATGATGAGACAGGATCTTTGGGAGTGATTTAAAGCGTTCCTCAAATACCCAGCAGCCTCAGAGTCGCTGTGGTTGGTCAGAGTTCAGCCTGTTCCGTCATCTGCCCTCAACACCTGTACAACTTCCTGCAGATGCAGCTGGAATCTGCACAGCATCATGCCGACATACTGGAGGAATGTGCTGAGCAGAGCAGCTTTAAAAACACTGGTTGATTCGAACATGAGGGCTGAGTGTGTGTGTGTGTGTGTGTGTGTGTGTGTCTTTTTTATTTTGTTTGTGTCTTTGTGCATCAAGCTGCATGCGTGCATGAAAACCTCTGTGCCAATTCCTCTTGAATGTATTACACATTGAATGAGAACCAACGCTCAGTCTCCAAATCACTTTTGCCTGCTGCGCCCGTGGCATGCAGAGTGACATGTGGAAAATAACTTAACCTCCCACACACACACGCACACACACACACGCACACACGCGCGCACACACACACCTACACACACACATATATAAAAATCCAAACTGAATTGCTGTTTGTCTTCCAGTAAGTTTTATGAAATATTCCTCCCACCCACACCTGTCAGGGGAGCTTCCTCAGAACAGACACTGTTCTTTACAGATGACGTAACTATGGTGTTTATTTAATTTTTTTCCTTTTACATTGACATCTCTAATCATGGCTCCTATGTTTCTGTCTCCAGGTAGATTTGTCCACAGCCCCACACCGGCCCATTGAGGTGAGTTTGACCCCTGGTTGAACCACAGCAACACACAGTACACACATATAACTGCTGCAACACTACTTAAACATTAAAGCTCCTCCAGTGTAAAGGTCTGTGTCCATGTGTAGTGTGATTATAGATCAGCTCTAGCTTCTATATTAATACTGTGAAAGTATCAAAGCCTCAGTCCACAGAGAAATGCACACAGCCTGTATTCAGAAACTGAGCCTTAAAACCAGCCGTCAGGACTTCTGGAACTTTGTGATGTCACAACAAAGCAGTCACCAAGCCCCGCCCACCTGGACCCACCATCCAAACCTTTACAGGATTTGGTTTCTCTGAGTGTTTTTACCTGAAATCTGCTTCATTTTTATTGGATCACTCAGAAAACAGTCAGCCAATCAGAAGAGAGGCTCAGAGCCTCCTGAAGAGAAACTGTGGAGAAACAAAGTTGGAGCCAAAAATTACGTGTCAGAGACAAACACTCCTCTGCTGTAAGAATACCAGGTATTTCCTCCTGTCGCTGTCGAGGGAGGCAGTACAGTGTTTGTAATAATGCAGTTATGTTTGAGTTAAAGCAGCAAAAAAAAGAAATTAGATAATCGTCTGTGATTTTTCAATGAGAGAAGCCATGACTTTCCCATGGGTGGTGTTTTCAGTGCATGCCACAGCTACTGTTAAAGCAAGCACCAAACCCTCGGTGGTCACCCAGGCTGGGAAGAGGTCAGGCCACAGCAGGAAAAACACCTGACAGCCTTCTGATAAAACCTCTAATAACTCGTCCTTTAGGTTTTGGTTTTTTATTGTTTTTTACATTTTCTTTAATTTGATAATCAAGCGCTGACAAAGGGTAGTTTTCTGCGTCAGCTATTAGTGAGTCACTCACTGGCGCCAGCGGCTGCAGAGTGTTCCTTCGATGATCAGCAGTAGCGTGAGGGAGTTGTAAAATAGGAATTCTTAATTGTTGAAGTCATTTAAAAAAAAAAAAAAAAATTTCTCTAATCCCTTTTTGGAAGTCGCCGCCTGTTTTTTGGCTCAAGACTCACAGAGCAAAAGCAAAAAAAACCATCCAGGAAGTAAAATAACAGAGGATAAAAGGAGCACTTTGCCTCACTAGTGTTTGGTTTCCCATAATGCTTTAATTTTCTTTGAAATCATGTATTTGTGTTTGCCCTTGGCATCCCTGGTGGAGTACTTACACAAACCACCCAGCCTGTCTTGGACCGAGGAACTCATTGTGTTGTTAGCCCTCGGCTATTTCCCATGGAGCAGGGGGAGACGTGCTGGGAGCTTTATGAGGTGTCAGGGTGACAGGTCCACTTGGCCCACGCTGTGTTGTGTTAGGGTCAGCCCTGAGAACGCCGGCGCTCTCTGCAGACAGTTGAGGGGATTTGCTAGAGAGCAGGCCTCGGTGGATAGGCTGTCAGCTCAGCTCTGCGGCGCGGCTCTTTTGATGTGAGACAGGATGTGCAGGCCCGGGCCGGCCCGCACCGGGCTGGGGCTGTGGTCAGCGCCATCACGGGGAGTGGTGAGAACACAGGACCATGAATCAGGCGCAGTTCATGAGCCAATTGTTTAGAGATCTGTGTAAGGAGATCTGACTGCTGCAGCATGAAACACAAAGAGACAATACGCTTCAGTGGCCGGGCTGTGAGTGAGGGCACTTTTGTTCTGAGGGTCGCGTCTCAGAAACCTCACATCAACATAATAGAGATGCTGAAGGATGTGTGTGGCGGGTAGTTAACCCTCTGAGCTCTTCGACATGTTTCTATTAATATCTACAGCGTAGAAATGTGGTTTAAATGTTGTTAGAATTTGTAGACTCTCTGACCTCTGGTTCATATTCTTGCAAGATCAGATGTGGTTCACAGCCAGAGCTAGAAGGCCAATAAGAAGGCCATTTTAGGCATTTATTATACATTTATCTACTATTTTACTAAGACTTTGATAAACCCATTTCAAGCAACAAAACAATTCAGCCACATCAGTAAATGTTTGTTTTCACAAGAGATTTGAAAAACAGGGCTTCAATTTTTAAGCATTTGGGGCAAATTATCTGTTTACACGGAGCTCAAGGACAAATTTTGCGTCATTAGAAAGTTGTAAAAGTATGTTCTTAAAGTATTATATAAAATATATACATATGCAAGTATTTTTTGGAAAAAAAGTGAATTTATGAAAATATAAAAAAATGGAGAACATACCCTTCGACCTCAGAGGGTTGAGCGTGTGCAGGACCAAGCATGTGCAGTCAGGTCGGTCGTAGCCAGATGCGGCTCCACCTGGTGCAGAGTGGCTGTCGCCGTGCAGCACAGTGCAGATCAGGAAGCTGCCAAACTGCTGCTACTTTGTTTAAATAATCTCTTCTCCTCGGTTAAAGAGGTATGACACAGTGTCACCACAAATCAAGATAGATCCCACATTGTAGTGCCAATTGGGAGCATGTTCACAATTACGTTGTAGCCTTGGCAGGATGTTGTTTACCCTTGTCTCATTCCAAGACACTGCGCTATAAACATGTTTGTGCAGCAGATTGTTTTTGGAGGACAGACGGTGCTAATCTTAGTTTTAGGGCCGCGCAAATTTGTCTGGATTCGGGTTGTGAATAAATACTTGACAGTAATATTAGCACAGAACAGGTGCTGTGTCGGTGGGACTGGCTCTGCAGTTGAGTTTATTTGGAGTGTGTAGCAGTGTTTGTGCTCCGAGGCGCTATGTGTGGGGTTTTTTTAAGTTGGGAGGTATGTGTTTAAAAATTCTATCCATTTCAACACTTTCAGTTTCCCAGTCTTTGTCTTTTTTTAGGTGTTGGCTCAGTGTGAGGGTGAGATGATGATAGTGATGCCAGGTTACCTGAGGTTACTGGAGCAGAGCAAAATCATAAAACAAGTTAAAACACCGTCAGGATATAAAAAAAAAAAAAAAACTGTTTACATTTGTTATTTACAGTGTTTATTTGTAAGCAGCTGCTGCAGATGCTGCCAACACTGCAAAGCTTTCTTTTCAAGAAACTGAAAACGTGGTACTTTCACTTATCTCTGAGATCTTGTGTGAGTGTAAATTAGCAGGTAGAGGCAGAGGTCGAAAACAAAACACCTACACCTGATAATTTAATCCTGTGCCAGATGTGTAAGAGAGTTGGCAGCTCCGGAGCAGTAACTGTTTACTTGCATGGAAACCATGTTTTCTTTGAGAGTATGTTCTCTGTCTTGCCTGAGGAGGACAACCCAACTCAGACTGCGGATGGCGGCATCGTCATCATCATCATCATTGGCGGCGGCGGCCCTGAATAGAATCAGCTGAATTCAGTCCAGATACTTTTTTTTTTTTTTTTTTCTCCGAAATTTATGAGAAGCTCAATCCAGCTGTAAAGTTACACTCAGTAGGAGAGTCACAGCCTCCGGCCCCAAATACAACCACAGCTGTAATAAGGAGTTAACTGACTCGCCAAGGAGGATGGATAATACACATCGACATGCAGTTCATGTACACTGATCCACCTATGGTCTTCAGACACACACACACACACACACACACACACACACACACACACACACACACACACACACACACACTAAATTCCAAAGCAACAGACAGTTTTTCAAAGCAGAACAAAGCTGTCTGTGTGAAATATGGAAACAGCGTGGGTCAAATGTTGATGCCTCATTACTGATGTGGGTATAAGTTTCAAACTGGGCAAAAGGATAAAACACACACACTCACACACACACGCACACAAAGATACAGGTGGTGTTTTTTTTTACCTCTCATAAGTCAGTCAGTGTTTGTTAAATGAGCTTGTCCTGTTTCCTGCAGGAGGTGCAGACGGAGCCGGTGCTGAACGCGCTGAGAGACACGAGGAAAACCAGACGGTGCAAAACTCCAAAAGAGAGCCTGCCATCAGCTCATCTACCAATCAGAAGGCCTCAGGAGTACCCCAAAAGTGAGTCCACATGAATTAAAGTCCTGTTATTGTAGCATTAGAAACACTCATCTATCAGTCTGGCTTCATTTCAAACACAATTCAACTTCCCACATTCAGTGTCGGCCGAGCTGTAACTTGAGTGTTTGCTAAGTGGAGTTTTAAATGAGCTGTTTCTAAATATTTATACCCAGTAACTGCTGCTTGAATAACCAAACCTCCCGACAAAGCTAACGTTAGCTCACAAATATCTGAAGAGTCATAGAGGGAATATACAGGCCTTCATTTGAGCTGGGACCTCCCAGATTGTTACTGGCACCTCAATAAATTTTGTTAATGTTATTTCTTCTGTCATTCTTTTATTTCCTATTCAACTGCCTCTTAAAAAGCTTCTGTGACTATTTTGGATGGATTTTAAATCTGATCTAAAAAAAAAAAAACTAGAATTACCGGTTGTATGCTTCAGCCAACCAGCCAAGCTGCAGGAAATATGGCCAAAATCTCTCCTTCCTGAGTTACAGCATTGAATAATAGCCAGAAGTGTTTTTACAGAACATCATGATGTCACAGTGACCTTGACCTTTAAACTTTGACCACCAAATTTTAATCAGTTCATCCTTGACTCCAAATTAATGTTTGTGCCAGATATAATTAAATTCCCTCTCAGATTTCCTGATATATTGCATTCATGAGAATGGGACAGACGGACTTTGCTTTGGTTGTGATCGTAGTTTTGTTTAGTTGTAACAGCTAGCACCTAGGGACAAATCATGGTGGACGGTAAAAAAAAAAATCCATAACGTTTCTACCGGCTCTGTCACTGTTACCAGAGCTCTGTGTGTGCCTGTCATTCAGGGTGCGTATGAGAGCGAGCTGCATGTATGCTCTAGGACTTTCTGATAGCAACTCGCTGTAGCCTCCAATCTGCCCTGAAGACATAGCGCTGCTCAGAGGACGTATTATAACCTCTTGTCTTGTAAACGCAACAATAGCCGAAGCTCTTTTCAAGCGACAATCACCACCACCTGCTCCTGGCAAGAAACCATGTTTGGCGGCAGAGAAAACTTACAAATAGCTCCTTTTAAGTTGAAATGGTGAGCATGTCAGCAAACGGCTGCTTATATCCACATCCAGAAGACACGGAGCAACGTTAACATTCACTATGGAGGGGTGTTTGTCTCCACCTGATGAATCTAAGCATTCAGTGTTATCTCTGTTTCAGCTCTGTGTTTGGTCTCCACCAGCTTCCAAGGAAAATATCTGGCTTTTTAGCTGCTAAATGCTCCAGCTGCTCTCTGACTGATAAGCATGAACCAGGACAGTACAGTTGTGTCTGGACAGTTGAAACTCACTGTAAAGCTCCATAAAGCCTGTCATATGGTCTGTTTATATATAAGTCTTTCCTAACTATAGTGCTGCAACCTGATTTAGTAAATCACTAGTTTGAACCTGTTCCAAAAAAAATCAGTCTGACTCATTTTTTTTGTTTAGTTTATTATAGATCAATAAAAAATTAATTGACGATGAGCTTTACCAAAATCTGTTGTTTCTCTTGCCAAGCAGAGGATGTGCGGCAGGCCATCACCATCGACTGGGAGGAGAAGCACGGATACCACCACAAGATGGGCTACCAGAAGGGCAAACTGCTGGTGATAGAGCCGGGTTTCTACTACGTTTACGCCAAGACCTGTTTCCGCTACTACCGTATACCAGAGGACAGCAGTCAGGCCGAGATCCCGCCGGTGGACGTTAGCAACACCCAGCTCATCCAGTACGTCTACCACGAGAGCATCAAGTGGAACAAGGCCGTGATGCTGATGAAGACGGGCAGCACCATGCGCTGGAACGACACGAGCTATAACATGTACTGCGCCCAGCAGGGCCGAGGCGTCCAGCTGGAGGAGGGAGACGCCTTGTTTGTCAACGTGTCCAATGCTTGGATGCTGGACCTGGAGGGAGAAGGGACGTACTTTGGGGCCATAAAGTTGGGTAACTGAAATTGAAACACGTGGGGAGCGGACATGCTACTGAACATTTGATATGCCAAAGAACCACTGTTAGTGATTTACAATGTTGGTTTGTCAAAAAAGTGTCTTTTTATATTGTACATGTGTTAATGTTTTGTTTTTTGTTTTTTTCTACATTGCTCTTCACCAAATAGCCTTGGAGTCCTTCTGAGAAAAACTTAAGGAAAAGGTAAAAACTTGTTTTGCCACTTGCCCCCTGCAAAAAGAAAAAAAGATGAGAGACACAGCTCTCAACTTCATCCAAAATAGCACTGGACTTTTTTTTGTTTTTTTTGTTTTTTAACTGCGGTTTGTATTGGGAAATTTCAATACATTTCAGTTAAGATTACAAAATGTGTTTGTGCACTAATTAAACAAACCACGAGGGAGCAACTGAGGAAGTAAGTTTGTTGGCAAGAGGTGCAGCAGCGAGAAAGGATTTATCAATGTTTATTGTTGATGGGGGGGGGGGGGGGGAGGTGTCCAAAGAGACACTGTAGCTGTAGCTGATGGAGCATCTGCTTGTACTTAGCAGATTATCACCGGATAAAAATAACAAGACTTCCCGGCCTGTCTCTGACCCGTGGCAGTGAATGCACAAATGTTTTGCTGAAAGGTTTTGTAAGTGTGAACAAGGCAGGCAGTGAGGCGTCCACACAGTAAGTAACTCAACAGCATCAGTTGAAACAACCAGTTAGATGGTGATTTATCACACATTCGAAATCTCTGAGGCACCATTGAAACATGAAACATGATGCCGTGGAAGATTCACTTTCACTCTGACATTGTTTGTTTTCTTTTTCAATCAATTTAAAAAAAAAAAAAAAAAAAGGGTGTGTGTGTGCGCGCGTGTGCGTGTGTGTGTGTGTGTGTGTGTGCACGTGTTCCCAGAACTCATTTGTTAACCAGTTTTCTGTCTCTGATGAAATCTAACGAGTGGCCTGCTTCACTGAAGGCAACACGACAGTGTCATTTCAAACTAAGGAGGAAGTGACGTGTTTATGTTTATGACGATCAACAAGCGATGCAGATAGCTGGACTGTCTGACCATAAATGACACGAATAGACTCTTTTGTCTTCTTTAACTAGAGGAACCGAATTGAGTTTGGTTCATCTTTTAACTTAAATTCTGTTTTGTTTTTTTTTTTTCATTTGGCTCTTCACTGAGGTAAATGGGAATATGCACTAAATATTTATTTATTAGCTATAGAAGAAACAGAGACAGGTCATTGTTACAGTGACCTTTCAGCTGTAAAAAATCATTTATATTTTATGTCTGTACGACATTCATTACGCAGCGCTTAGAGGAAATAGTAGACACGCTTTTTTTTTCTTATTAAAACACAGGGGCTTCATTTTAAATTCCATATTTATGTATCATGATTATGACAATTCTGTGTGCACTTGCCTAGCCAAAAGCAATATGGATATAGTGTTTTGGTTACACTTTATTTGGACAGTCCGCCTACACAGAGTTCACACAGTATTTATAACATTTCAGCGATATTTGTTCTAATGTTCAACAAGGTGCAGACGGAGGACAAATTAAAGGAAGAATCTGAATAAATGAGAGAAACCGCAAATGTAGATGCCTCCACATCTGCATGATCTGAATGGTGTGAATCACGTGCTATGACCTTCGCAGTCACCAGATCTCAACCCAAGTGAACACCTTTGGAGCGACATGTTAGCTTCAATGCTAAGGAGCATTGGTTTTTCCTTTAATTTGTCACCCGTCTGTTACTACAAATATTCAACCAACCAGTTAGTAAAGCACTTAATGGTCAGAGTTGGTGTTGGAGAAACAGCTCAATGACCTGTTGAGATGTCACAAATACGCTATAAACTCTGTGTAGGCGGACTATCAAAATAAAGTGTTACCATTGTTTCTTCTACAAGATTGTAGCATACCTGTAAAAGTCTTCATATGATTTAATTCAGTGTTCTTTTTATTTATGTTTGTCTATGTTTTAATAAAAAAAAAACTACTTTTGTAACAGTGTTTTAATGTGTATTGACGTTATCCGTTATCAAACTTGGCAGCACTAGGTCGCAGTCTCTTCGCGCTCTAACTGTAAACTGAAGAACGGGCCACCCCGGCTGTAATATTATTGTGATGTGCAATTTGATAATCTCCACAATCTTTGGAAAATTCAACACCGCTGTGGCCAAAAAGAGTGAAGTCACGCTGTTCCTTTACCCCGGTCAGAGCCGAGCGGCCCCACCAGCTCATTACAGAGATAGGTTGTGTAGAGAAACCGCCCACTGCACTGCTGCTAACTCACAGCAGACATTTGGACAGCAGCAGAGCGACCTGCACAATAAACAAGAAACAGACATGCATGATGGGAATAATGATGAGAATTTCATTACTTCACTGTAATGTGTGTAAGCTGTGCTGATCATGGTGGCGATGGGTTATCCCATGAAGCCCCACGGCGTGTGCGAGAAGAGAGAAAACGGTTTTAATGCCGGACCCCGAGCCAAACAATTCCTCTATTGTCTGAACTTTGGGTGTTCACCAGCATATGGAAGGAGAATGGCTGAGGTTCACACGTTTGCGCTGTACGCCGGGACCTCACATGTCTTTCAGCTCATTGTTCAAACGTTACTGAGAGTCTGAAATAAAATCTGGGGTCTGAGGAGAAACCCTTGGCTGAGGTGCAAACAGCGCTGATTAGTTTTCATTGGCATATTCTCTCAAGTTGGCTGATCCGGCTGCAAAGGTGTAATATTTAATCAGCCATTTTAAAGGAAATTGTTCAGTAAAATGATGTTTTTGGAGACGTTTTTTATGCAAATAACAAACAATACTTGCACAGAGTTTTGCAACAACAGAACAGTTGAGCTGTGGTGTCCATAGGGCTCCTCTGGTTCAGATTTAAACAGCCCAAGCCATGAGTGTAAACAATATAGTGTGGCACCCTTTTGAAGTGACTTGATTTCTCAATTCTTGGCACTGGACAGAAACCATTAAAATGTGTTGTGTCAGTAAACATTATGGAGAGCTTGGCGTCCACTGGACCCCCACCCTCAACATGCACACACACACATATACTCCTACTCAACACATACACTCACATCCATACACACACACACACGCACACACACGCACACACGCACACACACACACATATACTCCTACTCAACACATACACTCACATCCATACACACACACACACACACACACACACACACACACGCACGCACACACGCACACACACACACATATACTCCTACTCAACACATACACACAAAGACAAAGAAGTTTCACTTGCTTCATAAAATAGGCCCATTTGGCAGAAGTGGAGAACTTACCGGCTGATTTTATTACTCACATATGTAACAACACAATGGCAATGAAAAGCACTGGCCCAGTCCATGTCAAAGTAGGTATGGATTTAACTCACACAACAGGGCATAAAATGGACTGCTGACTTTGTGTTTTCACTCCTTTAGATATTCCATGACGGTGTGTTGCAAACGAGCTCCAGTGGAAAGTATATGTGGGACTTTATTCACGTCTTCTATGGTTTTATGATGCTGCATCTCCATCAGACGTGATTTCAGAGCCTCCTCTCCCTGTGGCTACAGCAGAGAAGGTGGAGTTGTTGATTCAGAAAAACAAAAGTCATGTGTTGGAAAATACCAGGGTGCTTTCCCCCAATAAGAAGCGCCGGGAGCATCAATATGGATGTTAATGGCATTAAGCTAACTATGGGTGCTTAGCTTTATGAGGCTTTGTGGTCTGGAGGAAATGGAGAAGTCAGTTTTAGCCGAGCAGCTGCAGGGCTTTGTTATGTGTAGTCAGGTTGCTTACACACATTTAAATATCCACGTACTTACACATACTCGCTATCAATGTATGAATTTGCGCCCACACACATCAACAAACACACATACAGGCACAACTATACACACACACACTCCTCTGCTGAGTCAGCATGGCCAGCTATTTTCACAAGCTGGGCCCTCGCCCTTTGTCTTCACCCCAATATAGCTCAGATGTTTCTGGTCTTTGATGTCTGACGCTTTTACCACTTGGCTAATGCTAACATTAGTGTTATTAAAACAATAACAGAGTGAGATTTACAGGCTATGCTGCAGACGCATGGGCGTGCGATAGCAAGAGGGTTATTACCGTAACCAGGCCCTGTCATCTCCTGCATGAGCTGTCGGCAAAGTGTGTGTGTGCCAGACTGCGTAGGTCTGTGTGAAAGTGTGTAGGTAGTAAGCCATTCTTAGGTATCAAAGGACACACCTATTAGTAAATCAATAACTCATCTAAAGGGTTTGATGGATAATTTCAAAAGAAACATATGATGTCACCTCACTAGGTTCAAATCTGTCTTTGTCTTTGCTTGATTAAATACCAAATGAAGCAAATGTATATAAACACACAAAAATGATCTACAACACAATCTCAAGATCAGCAGAGTATTGTCCTCTTTGAGCTTTTTAACTCTGTGTATTTCTCTGTATCTTGACATCATGATTTTTGAGGCTTAGGTAAATGAAGGTAAAGGTATATGAAGATCTTAATGATGAGGTTCAACACTTTTAATACCATAGTGACCCCTCTGACCTTGCAGTTGCCCCTTATGACCTGGCTTCAGCACCATGGATAGCACATCTGCTGGCCTGTATTTATCAAACATCAAAACAAAAATCATGCAGTTTATATTGTGTTGTGTCATTCTGCATGAGCATTTATAATTATACTTTTTTAGATTTACTATTATTATCATGATCAGGCAGAAAACAGATGTGCTTGGTTCTGTTTCTGTACTGCAGTCATTGAAGATCTACTCTAATCCACATTTAAAAACATTTTTAAGTAGGCTAATAAAAAACCTTTGTAAATAGCATTTACAAGATTCTTCAGTTTGCGAATATGAGTAAAATTAAGTTATTTTTAGTGAAAGTAAAAGAACTGCTGGTGGCCATGAAGGTGTTCTTGATGGGTATTTACAAGGTGCCCAGGTGTAATCAGGGTAAACATGAAAGCTGTGACCATGGCAACAACAAAAAAATGGCGCCAACACGGAAGTTCCAAAATCTGCAGTTCCTCTAATGGCCACTTGAGGCTGTCTCCAGTAGCGAGTCAATCCCCATAGACTCCCTTGTTAAAATGCGCAACTTTACAGCAGAAATAAACGTGTTAACAGCCTCGTACAAAAAACGGTTTTGGTCTCTGTAGCTATGACAATTGTATGGTGGATGAATTTTTATATTACTCAAAAGTTAACATTTGTTATTATTATTTAAATTATTCATAATTGAGCTGGTGGCCGCTTTGAGTGACAGGTGTATGACGTCATAGTGGGCTAACCGCTCGGTGTTTAGCCGTTAACCGTCGGCTGTGTTTGTGATGCTGTCGTCTTTTGGGGGATTTTCCATGTTAATATCGGATAAATAAAACGGCTTGCTGTGCGGTTTATTGACGAACACAGCGTGGGGAAGTCTGGGCTCCTGTTTTTTTTTCTTTCTAGTGTTAAACGTTAGCACTAATTAGCAGGTTTTGTTGTCCGTGTTAACTATCCTTGGCTTGTTAGCTTAGCTCGTTAACTCGCTAATCAGCCAGTGAATGAATTAGCCTCGGGTTAGCCTTCAAGCAAGACGCTCAGATGCTAACGGGAGTGTATGGTTTCCACAGGTATTAAACCGACGTGCACCGAAGTCTCAACTCCACCACACACGCTCTGTTTCTTTGCCCTTTTTTTTTTGGATTATCCGTTAATCGGAGTCAGGCGTTATCAAGATGGCGACTCCCTACTCTGAGATTCTAAACTGCTCTTCTGAAACCTATGGGAGACGTCACAGAGGATACGTCCATTTTTACCTACAGTCGCCCATAACAGGTAAGAAATCAACCTCACAAAAATAATGTTGCTATGCGTTTGTTCAATAAGCAAGATGCTTTCTAATGTAACCAATAATGGTTTGGGAAAGTTATATTTTTCTGCTTACAATTAAGCACCAACTATTTTGAACCATTCCAACAATACCCTGTAGTGTTGGGCTTTTGTGGACTGGAACAAGCATGTTACCACAGCTGAGGTGCCCCTGAGCAAGGAACTTAACCTCCAGCTGCTCCAGTGGAGCTGCTCAGTGGCCAACAGATCAGACTGTGGTTATGCTGGGCATCTTCCAACTGTGAATATTTGTAACTGTGCCTATGTCTTTTTGTGGATGTTAGGAAGTGTCTCCATATGAGCCACCATTAGCTGCTAGAATTTTATCAACCCTAAGTACAGAAAAGTCATATCATTACACTGCTTGTCATAAACAAACTCATCATGATGTTAAGAAATACCCAGTAGTGAATTACTCTACTGTTGGCACACTAGACTAGCCAGCGAGCCAGCTGAGTCCCATAAGCATTGAGCCAACAGCTGGCCATCAGTGCAGAAACCAAAAGAAGTATGTCTTAATCTGAGCTCTGACTTCAGGAGGATTTCAGGAATATCTGAGTGACATTCACGCTAAAAAAAACACATATTTATTAATAAGACCAACACTTTAAAGAAAATGGACCTATATGTAATGACTGTAACAAGATGTTGCTGAATTTCATCTAGTTAATTATCTCAGTAAGCTATTTCCCCATGATACCCATACTCTAATATTATTAGAATACTAAAATATTTAAAAAGACAGATAGATTGATAGATATCATTTTTATAATTACTGATATTCATATTAACATATATTTAATTTACCTGTGTAATTATGTTTTTTCCTGTTGATTTAAAATCTTGCAGCTTGTTGTAATATAAGATAAAGAGAGGCTGCATCACAGTTTACACTAGATGTGCCTCCCAAAATAGATAGATAGGCATCAGTTAAAAAACAAAAAGGCATGTGAAAACATGTTAGACAAAGATAGGAATAAGTGCATCACTTTATTGCTCTATCTGAGACAATGTGTATTATGTTGTAATTTATAAATATATCAGTATTTTACCAGCCGAGGTCACAATGCTCAGTTGTGTTTCCACATGTGAGCATGAGTGTAAGAATAACTGACAGACGGACAGGCAGGAAGATGTGTATTAGTCAGTATGTTCGTTTTTTTTTTTTTTATTTCTGTTTAATAATGTGCAACATTTTCCATCTTCTCCTCAAACTACTCACAGAAGTGGGGCCAGAGGTGCCCGCCCTATCACAGTCAGAGGGTAGTCAGCTTGGTAGTATCAGAACCTTTACATGAAGTGACTGTAACCATTTTTCTGTGAGAAAAATACAACCTCAAAGACACGCAGACTGACCATAAACAGATGCAAACTGACCATAAACTGATGCAAACTGACCATAAACTGATGCAAAACAACCACAAAGTGATGCAAAAAATGACCAAATAGAGACAAAAAAAAACAACCTCACAGTGGTGCAAAACCACCAAGAGATGCAAAGCCACTACAAAGAGGCACATAACAACCACAAAGTGACATAAAATGACTACAGAGCGATTCAAAAGTATTTATAATGTATAGTTTATTACTGCTAAGAACCAAAGCTTTAAATCTAAATTTCATCAGATATTTATTTATGTTCTCTGTGTCTTGGGCTCGTCTCGCCCCCCCACCCGTATACAAAGTTAGTGATTACTCCTTTTCCTAACTTCCATTATGGGGATCAATAAAGTTTTTTCTATTACAATGTTTTCCTTTTAATTTTGATTGTAGCCCCACAAATTCCCAATACTTTGGCTAAACCCCTGCAGTATTTACGGTCCTGATCACTGGTTAGCCCACATATTTAATCATCAGACTTCAAATTACACCCAGAGGAAGAGGGAACATTAATAAAGTTAAAAACAGGAAAGACTGCGGTTGAAGTTGTGCTAATAGAAACTGACAATACAGACATAGACAGACACACACACACACACTCAGATGCATGCATCCATGCAACCACACTCAAGTATGTGTGTGATACCTCATGCACACACACACATACACATGTACACACCCATGCACATACTGAGGGAATCCCCATCCGAGCGATGTAGCAGCAATCCTCAATGTAATCCCTGGATAAAGCGTCTCAGATGGATCAAGTGGCTTCCACTAAGATGTGGTGACACCTGAACCAAGTCATAAGTAACACAGACTAACACACTAATCCTCATGAGCACACCTGCAACCCAGAGCCCTCGATCTGATCAACTCAAAGCCCTCAGTAGTATTAACACATCAAGAAAATGGGACATAGCTCCTCTTTAGATAATCTTAAAATTAATTATGTATATCTTTAACTTTTCAATGTATCCTTTCAGTCCATCAGTCAGTCAGTGAGTCTCATCTGTAATGCAGTGACGACAGGGGGATGACTCAGTCAAAGGGGTTGAGCCAGGACAATGTCAACATATGAGACCTAAATCAGCAGAGGCTCCCAGACTTCCCAAACCACCAGCAACAACAAGCAACACACCCAGAATCGAGACTCGCTGGAATGTCATTCATATGGTCCTGATTTTATCCCTCTCTCCCTTCCTCTCGTTTTCTTTCCGTCCCATGTTGAGGCTGATGGATTGGCTGTTGGGTTGTTTGGTTGGCTGACTTGTTGACCCAATGATTTGTTGAATTACTAGTCCTCAGTTGCTGGTTGCCTTGTCCTAAGGTCAGTGTGAGCCTCTGTTAGTTGTTGTTGGCTGCTTGTTGGTTGTAGTGCCGCAGATGTTGAATCTTGTAATAGTATAATAATGCAATATACAATATATTCTACAGATTGTTGTGACACTTATTGAAGTAATGAGATGAGTAAGATTAAATATGATGTATATTAAATGTTTAATATGACTGTAGTTTTTTGTGACTGAGGTCTCTTTGCATGTCTCTGTGGTTGTTTTTTTTCTCTTTGTAGCCATTTTGTGCCTCTTTGAGGTTGTTTTATGTGTCTGTGAGGTCATTTTGCAATATGATTGACTTTTTATCAAGAAATGTTTACGGTCACGTCATACTGAGTTTCTGATACTAAGCCAACTACTTATCACCAGGGTTGGCCAATCAGATTCCAGGTGGGGGGCTGTGCCACACCTGGCCATCCCTCTGGCCCTGCCTCTGATTTTATTTATTTTATTTGTCTTATAACTCCTCTCATCACCAGCTGCCATTAAAAACTGGTATGCCACTTGTACGTAACAGTCCTTTAAAGCATCT
The DNA here is from genome assembly GCF_002814215.2 of Seriola lalandi dorsalis. Lineage (NCBI taxonomy): Eukaryota > Metazoa > Chordata > Actinopteri > Carangiformes > Carangidae > Seriola > Seriola lalandi. The sequence continues at coordinate 559,637 of NW_019525035.1, read as the reverse complement.
GCCACTTACACTAATTGCTTTGTGGTAGCTAAGCTAAGCTAGCTAGCGGTGTCGCCACTGTCATAGTGAATTAAGCCCTTGCTTTGATGGTTTCTAGCATCTTTGGGCTCTTCTTCTCTTCGTATTTCTTTTTTTTTTTTTTTAGCTAGCTCTATTGGCTGTCTCATCAATCTGTCAGTCAGTAGTTTGATTGGTCGGCTGTTAATTAGGCCCATTAGCTCACTTACCGACTCGTCATTTCATCGACTGGTGCTTCGTTTGTATGTTTTTTTTGTGTGTGACTGGTTTGCTGATTGTTTGATTGCCCAATGGGTTGTGGTGAAACGGTTGTGGCTTTCCCCCAGCTGTCTGTTTGTGTAGATTCTAAATATTATAATCTTGACAGCCCTTGCATTGTGTAACAAATTATGGAGACAATATAATTGCTGGTAATAATGAATTTTTCAGTAGTTACATGCTTCATGCTCTCTTTGGGATTGTATTTAAAAGAATGAACAGCCGAACAATGAAAGAGAGGGTAATCTTCTGCCTCAGTCTACGCTGACGAGCAAAACAAGTGACTTGTTGGAAGACTGTGTATTAAATTGTGACCACAGGCAACTTACCAAGATGTTTTACTTTCCATAACTTGACTGACAAAACTTCCCTTTCACCCTCAAATGGAAATCAATATCATGGTTGGCAATCTGTCTGCCTCATTGTCAAACTAGGCCAATGTTAGCTGCAATGCGTTGCATCAGATCTGATCGCGATCTTTATCTCAGCACGAGAACACACATATTGTGATCAAGGCCCGCCTTGATACGACCACACAGCACATCCTAACCACCAAGACGTAGCAGTACCAGGAAGGCCCTCACTCTCAGCCACATTCTCTATCTGACGGATCCACATGGCTTTATGTCTGTGATCTCATGTCATTAAAACTGCTCCCACTGGTTTTTCCCCGTGTGCAGTGCTGTGAACTCTCGGCCCGTCAGCGAATAGTTGGACTGTCGGCTGTTTGTGCACATCTAGAGATGAACTCTCGTGTTACATTGTGGACAGTGAGAAGGGACAGTCTCTGTCAATGTGTCTGTGGCGTGGTCACCTCTCCTTAGAAATAAGTTGTGATGGTGGAGGAGTAGACAGAACATTATGTTAAGAAATATGGGAGAACGGAAATGCGGGTAAAAGGTCTGCAAGTTGTGTGTGTGTGTGTGTGTGTGAGTTGACACCTTTTGGCATAGAATTTCATTTTCTTCAAAGCACCGGGAACATAACAGGTTAATCAGGTTCATAAAAGAAAAAGCTGTGGTTGAGAATGGACTTGGAACAAGATCAGGAACGATGAGCCATCATGTAACATTAGGAGGTGAAGACTGCAGCACTGTTATACAAACACAAACTGAACAAGACGACGTTCAGTGAATTCACACACAGTATTGATGCAATGCTTGTTTTGCTGCCTAAACCATTAATTTGTCCTGAAATAAGTGCATGACAAAACGTGTCACCAATAAATCACGTTTTGCAGTAATGTCAGGGTTAGCAGCCTGATGAAAATCTTTAATCTTTAAAGCTGCAGTAATGATTTTTTTCTGTGATCTAATTCAATAAAACTTGTAAAACATACTGAAAGTGGTTGAAAAGGATTGTGTTGGTGTAAGTGAGAAACCTATATTGCCCTATATGAAAACATCTCTCCAAATTAAAAGAAATGAAGCAATAACAAGTCAAATTGTATTAAAGACTGGGTAATTATAAATGATGTAAACTTCTAAGTGACAATTTCATATACTTAAAACAAAATATATATGAGATTCATGCTCTCAGTTGTCAGTTTATTAGGTACACCTTGCTAAAACTAATGCAACAGTCCTGTGATAAATCCTCCTTCATGAAGGATATAATGTTCAGTTTTTGTTGTTGATTCAAGTGTCATTATTTTGAAGGTTGTAGTTTGTACTGCTGTTGAACTGAATTGCATTAAAAGAAGAAATAATTTTAGCTACTATCACTGATTTAAACAATATAAAAACACCTGCAACACAAACTGCATCCTCCAGATTGACCATACAGTTTGATTAACTCTTCTCTTAAGCAGTTTCATGAAGGGAGGATTTATTACAGGACCGTTGGATTAATTTTAACTAGGTGTACCTAATAAATTGACATTGCTACTAACAGAACACATCATGCAAATGACAAGGAGAGAGTGGGCCTCATCAGATAAGTCTGAAGTCTAAATTTAAAGGGGGAGCTGGACTGCTGAGACAGGCAGGAAACTCACACGGTGCTGTGTTGTTACTTCAGGTCATGTTCCTGGAAACACACTCAGGCACTTTGTAAACTAAAACCACTGGATTAGATACAGATGGTATTCATTTACTTCTGTGGTAAGTGAAGATGACCGCTGCGTCTCTTTCGTTTTTTCCGTGGTGGATCTTCTCTCTATATGCAAATGAACTGTGATGATGTCACGTGATTTCGTATTAAGTATATATACATATTTTAGCTTTAAGAGATAGCATGTTATTAAAGAACTATGGAACCACATAGTAACCAAATGAGCCGTTAATTATTTAAAACTATATGTGTCACTTAATCTATAGCTAAAAAAATCACAGTGGGAAAGTCAAAGGCTGCACACAACCCATGTCTGTTATTTCTCAGTCCTTTTGTCTCCTTCAGATACATGGAAAAACAAAGCAATGCTCAGTTTCCACTCTGAAACAGGCAGGATCCTCGTAAAGGTCAACTCCTGTGCTGCTTGTAAATACAACATTGTGGGTTTGTGGCCTCTTTTAAAATGCCACAAAAATAATGTTTAAAACAATTGCTAGGAGGTCTGTTTTATTTTTCCTTTTGCACAAAATAAAAGAAAGCACCAGGTTGCATGGCGATATTTTCTCTTTTGCTCAAAGCTGTGTAGTTTTATTTTTTAAGACTTGTCAGTACCTAAGTCAGTAGTCTACACTTAAGTTATTTAAATTGAATATACACTTGATGGCTGCATACATGAAATAGAAAAAGACTGAGAAAAATCTTCATGTCTGAGGCAAAAAGTCGTCATGTTCACCGGCTGATGGTGACGTGGGAAGTCTTGTATGTAGAGTGTAGAGCTAGATAGTATTATTAACCCTGTTTGGCTGCTTACATAGACTACTTGTTCATATAAACAGTCGCTTTCACTTTACAAGAGAAAAGGCGTCTAAGATGAGGACTAATGGACGTGTTTGGCAAACGGACTCTATCTCTGGTCATGTTGGCTGGGGGTTGCTGGAGTGTAAACCTCTTCAGATTCAATAATGAGCTCCTAACGTTAACTCTGACAGCTTTCAGCACCAACTTCTGCACTGGTGAAATGCTCCATCGTGTTGTTAACAGTGTGGTTTTTTTTTACCCCACAAACTAATGTAAACTGTATTGCAAGTCCCTTCACCTTGGAAGTAGCACTATGTAGGTAGCCTGACATGCTAACTCGACAAACTATAGTTAGTTCGCTTATATATCGTGAAATGATGTTATTTCTTATTGCCAAGGTTTCATAGTCAAGCTTTAAGTGAGGAATCAGTCCAGGAGAAGCTTTAATTGAAGCTTAGATGTGATTTAAAATTAGGAACCACCAACATTGAGGGTAGAGATGAGGAATAATTGGTGTAAACCGTCTGAAACAACAGCTTCCATGATTGATTTGGACTAAGTAAACCTCATTAGCCCAGACAACCCTCTTCACTTCCTGTGAAATGAGAAAACATCCTGTTGCAGAGCGGCTGTCATCCATTTGCACAAGCAGGCCTCGCAACCCACACTTGTCCCTGAGCAGCAGATTATTCCAGCATGTCATAAACAATGGAATAAAGCTCTGCCCTCTAAGAAGAAAACTATTGTATATCCATTGACTTCACAAGAGTTGACAGAATGGAGACTGTCATTTTCATTACTGTATGTTTTCCTTTGCTCTTGGATCATAGTTATCTGATTACATTCTCTGTCACGAATGTCATTTTCTAGATTTATAAGCGAGTCTGTAGTTGATTGCAGGTGATTAGGTGCAGCAGTTAAGAATTGTCTGAAATTATAAAGGAGACATTTGTGGCTTGTCACTTTGATCACGGCGGCATGATGTGATTTTCTCTGAGTGCACCACAATACCTCCTTCATCATTCCTTACGCAATCTTTTATGATTCTGTCTCTCTTCACATTTGAAGTCCTGCCGGCTCTCGCTTTGTTTCTCTTCCCAAATTGCATGTCATCACTGGTTTTTTACACGCCGTTCCTTCGATGACTCTCAATGACTTAAGTGTTTGTGAAACCGTACAGATAAATAAATGGCTCTCCATGACATTTGCACAAAAGAGCAATATTCAATAAAGTTCAATAAAGGAAACAAAAGCATATGCACACACACACACAGAGTTATACAACAGGATGCACACAGAGAGCTAGTAAAAACCTCCTCCCACAGGGTTATTGACATGAGATCGTGCACCTCTGCCAAACATCCTTTTACCAGAATCCAGTCGACCTTGGGATGGGATCAAACCGTACTTATTCCTGGATTAACCAGCAGCAAGACCACATTTATGCTCATGTGGTGAGATGAGCTGTATCACCTGAGAAGGGAGACCTTATTTATTCTTAGTTAATCCTTGCACTGATTGGAAACAAATATGTCATGCAGAGCCATTTCCCTGCAGCGATCCGTCAGTTTGTCTGCTGTAAACCACGGCAGCGGTAGCAGATTAGAGAGAGGAATCCAGGAATCAACAACAGTCTGTGTGGTGTGGTGTGGTGTGGTGTGCCGGGTTTAACATCAGTCTGGGAGAGACACACACACACACACACACACACACACACACACACACACACACACACACACACACACACACACACACACACTTTGATAAACACATAGGATTATATGCATGCATAGACACACTTAAACACACACAACACAAACAGCTGTTTAGAATTACATAGCCGGGGTGATGAACTCACTGACAGTGCTGCGACTCATGCAACATTCAAAGACAGATGAGGACGTGGGAAAACACATAATATTCATATATTTCTTGTAATCTCTCTTTGATGTCTGCATGTGGAGTGTCGCCTGCTGGCACACCGTTAAGACCATAATCTAACAAACGGGTATCTGTTTCCCCCAGTACCTGCCCTCAGGGTATTATTCAAGTTTCAAAATCAACAAAATCGGGGCAGCTTGCAGGAAAATTTAAGTCTCTGCAGGGAACGTGGTTTGAGGTATCAATCAATCTCAATCACCACCAGAGCTTTCCGACATCCCTGAATGTAAAAAAATTAGTTCAAGCTCAACACCTACTGCTGTGATGCTTGTACCCCCCACCTTTACATTGGATGACTTATCTTTTTTTTTTGGATAGGATGATGGGAAAAACCTGTGGGATGCTTCAGAGAGACAAGAGCTGACAGCAGCCCTAAGGCCAAACCAGTAACCGTCTGACAGTCACGTGAAACTGAAGCAGGGTGTGTTTAGATTTGGGGGAATTAAAATTGAATGGATGCCCCAAAGACCTGGCAGGGCAAGCCATATTAACAGTGCTCAGAACAGGGAGACAGGTTATTGACCAAGAACCTGTAGAGGCTAGGGTTAGAAACTTCAGTGAAGTGTAAGCTGGAGAAATATCTCGAATCAACATGCTGCTGCTGATGAAACCTGTGATTGTGGTTTCTAAACTGTATCAATCAGTTACTCAAGATGGCTTTGAGACTGTCTGACTGTTTCCATATCCAACTAATCCTTCCACTTTACTTTAAATTCAAGTTTTCTTTCGAACACGGGAAAAAAATTAAATAGTCAAACTACAGTGACCTGTTTGAATTACAAACTTACAGTCTATAAGCACAACATGCGTGCGTACATAAGTGCTGATTGGATAATTATAACACCAAAGCATCTGAGAAGCAGCGTGTGGAAGTGTCGTGGGTTCGTCTTTGGGGCTGATGCAATGAGTTACATGCATTTTCTTTGGATTCATTCAAACCTGGCCTCAGAACTAATCCTTGACTTTTTGTCTGAAGAACGGTGATGTACTTACTAACATAAATAAATCTCAAAAATGCAGGTTTCATGTTGAAAGTTTCAATTTACACTGAAAATGTCTTCTACTAAATATTTGTAGATGATTTAACCACAGCACTTTCTACCTTGTGATTTTTAATCGTTTTAAAGGTTGTGTTTGTTTTTACAGAGCACCTTTAAAAAAAAACAGTGTGTTTACATTCTTTCATTTAGTTTGTGATACAGAGCGACAGTGGACTAATCACATACTTGAAGAGCTGTAGTTACATCTTCGTAACTTATTAAGCTTGTTTTACTACTCAATGGGTGACTACAGACATGTAATGGACTGGTTTACATTCCTTCATTACTAGACAGAGACTATCTGCAGTGCACTGGCTTTGCTAGATGTGTATTTCTAAAAAGGAGAATACTGAGAATCTTTCTCCAATGTCCTTGAAATCATTTTCACTTTCAACTGTCTCTACTGGCATCAGAAACCTGTGGAGAAAACATGAGCCCAAGTTCATGAGCTAATTTCAGTTATGAGTGCAATGTTTCTTGTTGATTTTCAAATTTCTGAGAGAAGAGTTGTGAGGTAGTTTGAAAGCTTTAACTGGGGAGCTTTATAGATAAATATCATGAGATGATTGTTTTTTCTTGTCAGTCAAGGAAGTCCTTCGTTCTTTGTGATACAGAGAGTAATGATGAGTGCGAAGTTTGTCATTAAAAACATGTAACTGAACAATAGTTTTATGGTTCAGAGACAGCCTGGCTTGATTTTTAATTGTTGAGTCAACTGGTTCAATTTGAATTTTGAATAACAGTCTGCTATCAAGCCACATTTTTAAGTGTTTGTGGGTGTGTGTGCTTGTGCTTGCTCTTATTGCATTTAAAGAAGTGATATGGAAAGTGTCAAAGTTGGACTTAAACATGAGCCTAGGTGCATTTTATCTTCTGCATAAAAATTGACATTGAAGTACTAATCAGGATTAATGTTATTTATGTGTAATATAAACAGTAAGAGATCACTAATGGACCCCTGCTAGGTCAGATATTCGAAGCACTGCAGTCAGTTTCTATTATCCATCTATTTACAGAGGGCAGTCTCTCAACAAACAATGAACTGGGAGGAACATAAACCATCATGGTTCAAGATAAACACACAGCTGGAGGAGCATCAAGATTTCTTTGAGATACGGTTAGCTATTAGTACATAATCCAGCACATAATTTAGCCCTTGTACGATTGACCCTGTACCGGCCTAATGTTTTGTCAGAAGTGAAATCTTTATTGGAAAAAGATGAAATTCAAGCACTTCTTTTAATTCAGAGCATTTTTGAAAATATCCAAATGATTGTTTGGGCCAAAATGGAGGAAAGTGCCATTTCATTTTCTATGCTCAAGTAAGGACATGGCTTGACATGTTCCTATGTCAGAGCTGATTTATTCAACAAATGAAAGCTGAAGTTTTCTTTTGTGTTTTCTTGATACCTGAAAATACACTGTATTTAAATCCCACACTTCAGCACTTGGCCTCGGGTTTGATTCTGATCCAGTAAGTGTTTGTTCCTCAGCCAGTCTGAAGTAGGCAGTAGCTTTACTGTAAACACAATTATGCTAACTGCGGCAAGATTCATTGACCACATGAAGGGAGATGGACTCTCACGCAAAACACTCGCTCAGGCACTCTCACACAACTATACTTACTCACTTACATGCTCATAAACCAAAACACGGCATGCATCCGCACCTGCAATCTCACGATACAGACCCACCGGCTGCTCACATGGACACACACCTACACACCGTAAACAACTTCCTCTGCGGTGGATTTGATTAGAAAGCACCCTGAGAGAGTACAACAAGGATACCGGCCCCCTCACTGCAAACACACACACACACACACACACACACACACACACACTGGAACCACAACAGACGATGGAGGATTTGCAGACCAAACACTCTGTACAGGAGGCCACACTGATGGTGTCCAGCACTATCTGCAGCATCACTAACTCATGAACAAACACACACACAGCTCAAGAATTAAAAAGTATATGCTGCAGATCAGCAATCAGATTCACACATGCATTCACTTGCTGTCTCTCTCTCTCTCTCTCACACACACACACACACACACACACACACACACACACACACACACACACACACACACACACACACAATGCCCAGTGTCTCACCTCAGGCAAGCATCTGTTTGGTCAATAGTGTCATTTACAGAATCATTCTTTCCACTGTGGGAGTGGGTTGGGCTCTCTTTTGGTTTCAGAGTCACTGTATTCCCTCCAGCCAATACACACACACACACGCACACACACAAACACACTTTCTCACACACTCACACACACAAACACACTCTCTCACACACACACAGCGCCATATTCAATCTTACACACACCCTTTTTGCACCACACAACTGTTATTCCTCTTAACTGTAAATTTAAGGGAATCCTCGGCTGGCGTCCTTTAGTGACATTAACACTCCTACCTCGCTTCGCTGACCGCAGGCAGCCAACTGACAGATTTATCTCCGTCTCAATTAGTTTAAACAACGTGTAGATTAATACTGCCAGCAGGGGAAAAGTTCAGATGTCCTGGTTATGGTGTGTGTCACTGCCATTGCTAAGCCTCCCCCTGTCTTGGCCCTTTGACGCTGACCAGACGTCGATCTAGACCGGCTGGATGTTTATTGAACATCGTTTGCGGGCTTGACATTTCCCACAGAGCAGGGTGCATTAGTTTTATTATTCACCACAAAGTCAAGTGAAAGGCTGCGTTCAATCAAAGAAACCACCATGAGGATTCTGTGTTACCCCGCTCGTAAGAGAGCACCACTTGAGCTGGAATGTAGCTGCAGACGTCACTGCCCTTTAAGGTGACTTCACTTCTCTTGGTACCAAAGAAGAAAGAAAAAAAGGTTGCATGCAGTCCAGACTCCATGGGTTTAAGCTCTTAACCCAGAAACATTTCAAATCGTCTAGATTTATTGTCTTCAATCTAATTGTGGTAGATGCAGCGTGTCATGCCTGCAGAAAACTTATTATGTAGGTTATCTGCAGCTTACAGCATAGTGATAAAAATCTGTGTCAGAGATAACTGATAAACAATGTGTGGAAGTGAAAATCGCATCTGCAGCTTAGAAAGGTCATAATCCACCCACGGATAACTAAGTAGTGTCCTAGCATTTCCTCTTGAGCTTCCTGTGTCAAGATGTGGCCCCGAGATGTGGCTTTGACACTGAGAGAAGAGCTACTGTGCATTTTCAGGCACATTAAGTTACTGTGAATCTGAAGTGACCTAAAAATGTCATGGAAATCAACCACACATGACAGATTGTTTAGCTAGAGAGCTAACAATCTTGATTTGTGGCCAAGCCGTACATTAAAAAAATAAAAGCTGCTGTATCTTTGAGAATTGATCGAAAATGTGTAGTTTATTATATCTACTATTTTGGTCTTGAAAATAGGGTCTGCCATGCAATTAAGTCACATCTGCCTTTTTCTTATTCGTATTATTGGCTTAACATATAATATGATGTCATTTTGAGATGCATCTAGAGGAGAAAAAATTTGATTATGTGCAGAAAACAATAGGAAAATTGAAGATGTGGTTTTGGTGTCCAGTGCCGCCATTATTCAAAAGCAATAATATTCACACAGGGAGAAATTCATTTTAAAAGAGGCAAAGAGGCAAATCTCTTACTGACAGTTGCCTCAGCAGACCAGAATGCAACGCAACCACAAAACATTTCAAAACCAAGAGACCGAATCGTTCTGTCACCACCGCTCTTGCACTTTCGGAACGTCACAAATTTGCATCTGTTGTTTTGAACTTGTTGAAAGTCGCGCTTGGAAACACAGGAAATAATTGACTGAAGAAGACGTGAAAATGGTCACACCAGAGGAATAGATTGAAAAGAATTGACAACTTAATATTTCCTGGAATGCAACAACATCACGTCTTGATTGTATCTCACAGTCAAAGATCATCCAAAGGTTGATTTCCCAAAATTGACAATGAGGAAAAAAAAAAGTCTATGACACATTTCAAACAAATTGGTTTTGAAATCTGTCTGGGCACTAATCCTTTGCTCCAAGCAATATGCTGCATTTTCCTGCTCTCACAAACTGCCCACACTCAGGGCAAGCAACTGGATAATGACCCCCCCCCCAAAAAAAACCCCCAAATGCAAATCAACTGGCTCAGTCAAAAACTATTTCTCAACCATGGCCCTGATGAGCCTTGCGCAAGTGGCTGTCACAGCTCTACATGTCATCAGGCAGCAGACTGGTACCCACATATCTGGCTTCTCAGAGCACGCTAAGTCCTCCTGATTTGATTTGTCTTCCCAATAATTGCGACAATTACACAGCATTAGTTAAGCCTGTCCACCCATTTCTGCTCATGTCTGACTTTTCACGGGACTGCAGACAGAGTCGGGGGAGGACGGAGCGTTTACTGTAGGAAACGATGGCGGAGTCGAGCGAGGTGTTACGTCTTCGACCTCAGACAGATTTGGTGGATCTTGGATAGACGTGTTTCTGGTAAGACTCCTTTACAGAGGAGCAAAAGGCCAGGAAACACTCGCTCATACAGTCGTCATTTGTCTGTGTGTGTGTGTGTGTCTGTGTGTGTGTGTGTGTGTGTGTGTGTGTGTGTCTGTGTGTGTGTGTGTGTGTGTTTGTGTGTGTGTGTCTGTGTGTGTGTGTGTGTGTGTTCAAGGGTTTGGCAGTGTGGTTGTGGTATAGATCTCATTTCTGAGAACAACACGGGTCATTAATCTCCTTTGAAGGGTGTCACCTTTTTTTTTTTTCTGTGTGTCTGTTGTAGATATATACCTATATTTCTGTGTCTACACACACATACACACACACACACACACACACACACACACACACACACAATGAAACACACTGACAGATATTAGGAGACAGGGACTGAAAACATCCTCAAGCATCTACTGCACATTCTTCAGCTCTACTTTTCCGAGGTGTGGCCTAAACAGCATCTCAACATCTCTGATTCATCAACCACACGGACGTTTAATGAAATCCTGACAGAAATAGAATGTATATTGTACACGGTACAGTGGTTAAGATAATGACCCTCAACCCAAAGTGGGCCACGGACCCTGTACGGACCGGCCCCGTGTCTATTTTTATTCTCCTTCTCACCATTTTTAAAAAAATTTTTTAACTCCTTTCTTGCCTGTAAATCTGCTAAAGCGGCCTGATTGATTTCGTCCTCCCTGACCTGGTTAAGTGAGTGACGTCGGTGTCCTATCAGGATGAGCTGTAGTTGAGTCAAACATCCTCTTAAAGCCCAAATAGAAGTTGCGTCAAATTGTTGTAAAGAAATATCTTTTATTCGGTTTTGTGTTAGGAGCACATAAGTGACTGAAAACTTTATTTCACGCCCAAAGTTTGATGGAAAGATGCACAAAGCAGAAAACTTCAGAGGACAGTATCACAACATTTTGGTGAGGCCTTATTTCAGGTCGTAAATTTTCCAGGTAATTTCCCAGAAACTTTCCTCATAATTTCCTCAAAAGAGGCTCATATTTAGCTTTAATAAGATATTTCCAAGGAAAGGCTCATGCAATTTGGTGCTAGCTGTAGGGGTAATGAAGAAAAAAATAGGAAATGATGTGAATAAAAAAAAAAGTTCATAGTTCAGTCTTTTGATCGTGTGTAACTGTCAATGAGAATTTGTGGTGTGCAAAAACCTTTTGGAAATTGTGATCTGGAGTTTAGAAATGTTGAAACTATTTGTGGCATTTGGGACTTACTGAAGTAAATGAAAATGATTCTGCTTTTTTTTTTTTTTGTTGTTGTAGATATTACAGTGGTGAAATACACATTCATGAGGTTGCGCCATGGTAGCACATTTTCAAATCTGGGTCACAAAACTCAAGGTTGAAGAGCAACTGATTGAAACAAACATGTTTTCCATTAATGTGACTGAAATGAAGTAAATCACTTTCATAGTTCATCTTTTTAACAGCACAGTCCAGTTTTATCATTAGTATTCAAAATGAATGAAGAAACCTGGACAGACAATTCAAATATTAAATGTGTGACAAGATGCTTTGATGTTTAGGATACACTTAAATGTATTAAAACCTATATATATATATATATATATATATATATATATATATATATATATATATATATATACACACATTACTCATCAATCACAGTCTCTCCTGGCTCATTAGGAAGTGAGTTTATTTATACAGCACCTTTTGAGAGCAGACGTCACCAAGTGCTTCACAATAAAAGACAAAAGAAACAGCAACAGACATGAAATGCAAGAAAATAAAATTTAATTAAATTAAAAAATTAAATGAGAAACTAAAAACTAAACAAAGGCTTAAAAAAATAAACAGTAACTGTTTTAGATGGAGAAAGAAATCAGCAGAAAAGAAATGACAAATACTGCGTAAGCAATGCACAGTGGGACTTGCAAAGGGCTTTCCCTGTGTTTTTGTGTAGAAAAATGTTTATACAAAATTTAACTTAACTTGCCCGATGAGTAACTACAAATAAAGAAGGAACGTCCTGTGCGTAAACAGAAGGAGAACAAGTTCCCACAAAGTGAACAAATCTCCTTCTCTGCAGTGTGAATGTTAAGAGAGGTAGAACAGTACGCCGGTAACAGATTACGTAATGTTCCTTATGGAAGAGAACGTTCTAGGTTGTTCTAAAGAATCTGTCCGATAAAAAATATTCAAATACAAACATTGTCGGAGAATTTCTCTTAACTCAGTGGGATTGTTGAGGAGACGCTCTTGAAAACCAAAAACTGATCCCAGGGGAAGAGTTTGTTTGAAAGATTATGGAAAATATTTTCAGCAGCTATACGCTCAAAAATCAAGTGTCTCCCCCTTTTTTTTCTTTTCTTCTTTTTCCTACACAAACACGGGAGACACACAGCGAGACAACAGTCTGTTACTCTAAAACATCTGATTTAGAAAGACATTAACCGCAGCGTAAACACAACAAAGAGACACCAGGGAGGGCAGACAGTGAACACAATCTCTACGCTCGTCAACATCCTTGACAGAAAGTATTTGCATAATGTATCCAATCTAGAAGGGTAAGATGTGACCACAAGAAAATATACATCACAATTACGCTGTAATGTCAGTGATTTATTGTATGAGATGGGTCCAGTGAAATAAAGCTCTTTGTGCAGAGCAGTTGGACAGACAAAGTCTTAGGAGACCTGTTTTGGTAGGAAGACCATAATTGCTTTGAATTGGCTCTTGCGCAAATGTAGCCTGCTACAGTATGCTGAGAAAGCATTATAGTGTGCAAAATGTGTGTGTATTTCTGCATTTGGGTGTTTCTGTACATGCATGTGACTGCGCCTGTGTGTGTGTTTTGTTCTGCAATCCCCTGACTTGATGAAGTGGGTCCACTGAGCCAAGGCACTGCTGAGAGTTCAGAGTCATCAGTGAGGATCCTAGTGAGACAGCGAGCGACCACAGGTTTGGTCAGGACATGGTCAAGCTTGGGTCAGGGCAGGGTCCGAAGGGAACGGCTATATTAAGTCACTGAGTTTGTTTCAGGGAATGTTTTTAAGGAAAGGAGCTGACCCGTGTTTTTGGGTTCATTGTACTGTAAGTTGTTTGTGTTATTCTTTCTGTTGCTCCTGAATCGAGTCTTTTCTGGAATCGCCGCGATCTCGCAAATCATTCTGATTTCAACGTGAGCAATTTGGATGTTTGGAAATGTTATCAGGCTTCTGTACAAGAGTGTTTGTGCAGTTCTAAATCTCTCTGAATCATTTCTGTTTTACCACAGAAACTGGGCAAATTCTTTTCCCACAGAGGTTTTTTTGTATTCCATTAATCCTCCATAATGTGTAGCTTGATGTGGAACGTTTCTGCCGTGCCACACCGCTGTTACACAGGGAGAAATTTGTCTCGTTTCAACTCAGGAGATGACAGCGAGGTTATTTGTCATTTGCCTCGGGTTTTAATTGAACTTTTTACTCACATTTTCTAGGAATATTTGATTTGCGTTACATCATTCAGACTAACAAATGTTGAGTATTGTTGTCTCTATAAATACACAATGTGTCAGTGCAACAAACAGCTGTGTGCTTCATGTGCACATTTGCAGCCCCGTGGGATTTTCCCGAACTTCTTTCCCAGACTCAGGGACAGCTCGTGTGCGTTACCCACTGCAGTACAGTAGGTAAAATGCCCATCCATTCATGAGGAGGACCTCCAGTGTTGTCCTAACCTCCCATTACACGCCATCAATCTGTCACCGTCACAGCCTTGTTACTGTAAGGTCTGTTCCACTTGAAACAAGCCTCTAATTATACTCCCAGTCAACTCCCACTGGACCACATACTGTACGCTGCGCTAACCAGCCACACTGCACTGTAGGTCTGCATCCCCGGGTTTGCAAACTCTATCTCTTTCTCTCTCTCTCTCTCTCTCTCTCTGTATATATATATGTGTGTGTGTGTGTGTGTGTGTGTGTGTGTGTGTGTGTGTGTGTGTGTGTGTCTATGGCATTTAATTCCCAAACCTCCACTCAGAGCGGCCTATAGAACCAGCCACAACACAGATTAACACCCTTCTGAACAAGCTGATGACATGGCTGTGGAAACAACATACAAGGAGACTAATGCGACCACCGTCTCTGTGTTTGGGTCTGGGGTCTGGGATGAGGATATGAAGCTGAAACCTGGTTAAACAGAACAAACAACTCTCCCTCTTTCTTTCTTTCTTTCTTTCTTTCTTTTTTTTTGCTTTTCTTTTTATTTCTGTCGGTGTAAAGACGAGTGGGAATCGACACAGTGGCCCTGAAATGATTAGTGGTTTCAGTCATTTTCATCCCACTGGATGTGTGTTTGTTTGTGCCTGAGTATAAGCAATAAAATAGAAACGGGGCACCGGGCAAACCATCCTGTGGGTGGAGGAAACTTACAACCAATCCGATGATGACATTGCCTTTGGTCGCGCTGTTGACAGTTGCTAAGCTGGAAAAGCTGTTATTTTGGCTTTTTTGCATGAGGGGTAAATTACCAGAACACATGTTACTCCAATATCAGAACATTTTGACGTGTGTGTGTGTGTGTGTGTGTGTGTGTGTGTGTGTGTGTGTGTGTGTGTGTGTGTGTGTGTGTGTGAGAGTTTGAAGCTTTGTCGTAGCATGTCTATCTCTATGTGTGTGTGTGTGTGTGTGTGTGTTTGAAGCTTTGTCGTAGCATGTCTATCTCTGACTGTGTGTTTTGTGTCTATGTTGTCCTGGTGTTTGCTCTGAACCCAGCAGCCTTTCACCTCAGCTTCACCCCTGTATCTGCATCTTTTTAAGCAGCTGAACTTGTAACCTGCCATAATGCTGAAGATTAGACCGGATTCTGCCATTATAAACACAGTGAGTCTTGATGATTAAAAGACACCAGCTGACTCCCCTCGTCACAGAACCGTGTTATTCTTGATTGACACTCGTTATCTACCATTTGTGGGCACTTTGCTAACTCTGATATTTCTGATGACATCACAATCAGAGCAAAGGTTCTCCTTTTATTTCCCATGGTCACATTTTATTTCCTATGGATTTTGTAGTAAAGGTGAAATGCAGTCAAGCTGTAAAGCTGTGAGTTGGATGGAGAGAGTGTGAGAGCTGCGTCCAAAAGCCAAAAAAGGGATTCAGTGAAAACAGACGAGTGTATATTATCTTACTGCTCTGCATTTTCTAGGATGTCACTGAGTCATGAATTAGCCCATAAATCATCATTACTGGGTAATATCTGCGCGTCTGACCCTGGCTCTGTCTGTGTAATAGACGCTGGATGAAACGAGGCCTGTGTAACACAAGACGCAAAGTGCGGACCACACAGGAAACTCTTGAGCATGAGGAGCCAAAGACTCTGCATACCTTTGCATCAGGATCTCTTGTACAGTGTCTCCTTCTTCCAAACACGACCTCTTTGTCTGTGTTATGTGTGTTAACTGCCAATTTATGTGTTTTTTTTTTTTAAATGTCTTATCGGGCTTGTGTTTGAATGTTTTCCAGGTTGCGTTTCGCCCACAGATGATTTATGGACATTCTTAATGGATTTTTTTTTGAGTGGTAGGAAGTGTGTGTGAATCCATGCCAGCAGATGAGTGTGAGCAGAGTGTGTGGGAACGCATAGGACATGTGCTGCTGTCAGCGCTATCAGCCAACAGGCGAGGAGCGCCTTCACTGCCCTCCTTGTGGAGCCAATTTTCCCTCAGGAAGCAAAGTGGCTCAGTGGTGGTTTGACATTGTTTGTGAGCGCATATGGTGTGTGAGTGTGAGAGAGAGAGAGAGAGAGAGAGAGAGGGATAAAGTAAGAGCAGGAGTGTCGCATTCAATATGTGTGTGTTCAAGCATTTTTAGGTGATTACATGATTGAGTTCCAGGAGTGGTGAGCTTTTCTCAGGTCCGTCTGAGGTTTACTGGTGTCCTGAAATACACCTCTCACTCCTCTCAGCAGGAAATGTTTTATGACAGTTGGTACAGACATCACAACACGACGCCCCATATGTAAAGTCTAAGAGGAGCACGCTGGGTGCTATCAAAACCCAAAAAATGCACCCAGAGACGGCACAGTGTATGTCTTGTCTCCTGGTTTGCGGGAATAGCCTTATGTTGTATGCATGTCAGGCCAAAGTCAGCCAGCTGCAACCTGAAGGCCTCGCTCATTGGAAATAATTTAAAGGGTCAGAATACTTCAGAATCACAGAAAAACATTTTTCTCGCTAACTGTGCAGATAGTTTTGGTTTTTATGTGCTGAAGTTTTGAAATATCCTTCTGCGAGATCTCTGTCACCACCCGCCGACACAATGGAAGGTGACTGGAATTCTGCTTGTGGTGTTCAAAGTGATGAAAAATTACAATTGACAAACTTAAGAGGAACATCTATTTCTAGAAAGAATGCCTCGGTTGCTCTGGATAGTCCACAGACCTCACTGTGAACAGTTTTCATTGGAACTACTTTCTACTGAAGAAATAGTCCCAGTGCAAGCTGCCCAGTGAGGTCTGTGGATTACCCAGTGCAACCAGGACATTGTTCTCTGGGAAGACGCATTGCTGCAGATTCTTTTCATTTCTGTGAGCACCGAAAAGAAATTTTATTTACCTCTATTGTGTCGTGGCGGTCGAGGAAGTTTAAGAGGTTGATATCTCGGCACATAAAACTTTATGAATTTATTTGCCTGGGCAGATTTCACTACGCTACACTGAACAATGAGCCTCTTCTGTGTTGACAGCTGAAGCATCAGGTTCTTTTCCTTCTGCCACTCATTATACAATATTACTTATTTATCTTTATGGGAAATCTTCGTTTATTTTTATTATTGTAGTCCGATATTTATTCTTTACCTCTGTCTACTTATCTGTTTTCTTTCTTTGTGATTCATGTGTGATTTGTCTTCTGTGAATCTGCCGTTTCCCATCGGCATCATCGTTTCGCTGCAAAACGCTGTTCCACTTTCTGTGGCTTGCACATGTACATTTGTCTGGCAGAAGCACAAAGTGGATGTGTGACTTTAAACTCTCATATTGGTCACACATGAGCTCACATTGTAACTTGAGGCAGAATTGCCAATCTCCAGAGCTGTAAAAACAAATGGAGGTGATTTCCGACATATCAAGATGCTTTATGCTTCTCAAACCGATATTTAATATTCTCCAGAACTTCATGGCTGTGTGTGACTGTCGGGTGTATCTGGAGTGGATATATTTTATTGTATTTTTCACCCATAAGTTTTGGGGTGTGTGTGTGTGTATGTAACGCTACAGTATGAGGTGACCTCATTCTGACTGTGAACCACCCTCTGGGAATCCCCTAACTCACAACTGTTTGTAGGGCTCTGCATCCACGCATGTGTGTGTGTGTTGGTCTGTGTAGCTCTACCATATGCTGAGGTAATGGTCGTCCTCAAGGGGACAGCTCATCCTCTGAGAAAAACGCTGGGTGGTCTTGTGACCTAAACAGTGACAAAAGGTACAAAAAGAGGGAAGAAAGTCAAATGCATCAAACCATGTACGGATTACCAAATGGAGAGGTCAGGGGTCCATGGAACAAAACCTCTCTATGAGCTGTTAATACTTTTAATACTTATTGTTTCAAGTTTCAGAAATAAGACACAAAATGACCATAAAGAGACAAAATAATCGAAATGCACAAAATGATATAAAAGAGACGCAAAACTACCAAAAAGATAGACATAACTTCCACAAGGAGATCAAAGAAGAAATAAAACATTCACAAAGAGACAGAAAAATTACCAAAAAGAGACACTAGATGACAACAAATTTATGCAAAAGACCTCAAAGATGCACAGAACGACCACAGAGACACAAAATGACCACGAAGAGATGCAAAGCTACCAAAAAGAGAGTCAAAACAAACAGAAAGAGATGAAAAATGATTAGAAAGGGACAACATAGAAGGGATGCAAAATGACCATTAAGAGCTGCAAATCTACCAAAAAGAGACACAACTACCACAAAGAGACCAAATCAGACAAAATGACCACAAATGGAAGCAAAACAACCATAAAAGACACAAAACGATCACAAAGACACAGAAAATGTTCATAAAGCGTCTACAAAACTACGCTTTAACCTGTCTGTGCTCAGGGGTTCATTTTCACATAATCTGTCCATGCCTCAAAGGAATTCCTAAAACAGGCTAAAATGTTTATCTTAGCTCTTAGGTACGCTGTGATGGTTTTTGCAGCTGTGAGGCCTGGCAGTAACGTATGTGGATAATGAATGCAAGTTCAAGCCCTTGAGTTTATTCAAATAAATTCCACTTTTCATTTGATCTCACTGGAGTCCATTTATCTCACACACACTCACACACACACACACACACACACGGACACACCTAGTGGCTATCAGGAGGAAACGGAAAGCCAGTGTGGAGAGTATTGGCATGAGAGCGAAAAGGCAGATCATCCTGTTCGCTGTGACTCATCTCTGTTCAAGAGTAACACTATACCAACGCTGGTGACCAGGCAGGAAAGGATCAGTATCCCTCACTGGGAGTAATGTGGGTGTTTGGTGTGTTTACCCCAGCGTGTGTCAGTGCAGCACATGTGTGTCAAACGTGTTTCTTTTATGCAGGTTGGGTGTTGTGCGGGAAGAAAACTCCCGACTTTGAAGCTCTGGGAAAGAATCTGTCTTCCTCCTGCACCTGCCCTCCTCTTCCTCTCTCCGGCTGGACCGACCCTCCCCTGCTTTTCCTTTTCCTGATCGCTCCTTCTCTGTGTGTGTGTGTGTGTGTGTGTGTGTGTGTGTGTGCGTGTGCGTGCGCGTGCGTGCGTGTGTGCGTGCGCGTGCGTGTGTGTGTGTGAGAGAAAATGATTGTTTCACATGTGGGGATCAGAAACATGTACTCATACCTACAGGCCAAAGTAGGTCATCTGTCAGGGCCTTCCAAAAGTGACTCATATGAGCGTTTTCTTTTTGTTTTTTTTATCTGCCGCGGCTGTGGTTGAGGTACGGTAGACTGAAACTACAAGTTTAAAGGTTGCTGTCATCGTTAAAGGAAAGTTTGACTGATAGAAGGAGAAGCTTTGGGGGAGACACGTCTGCTGCTACTACAACTGAGGACAGCTGTAGCTCAGATGGTCGAACCAGTCAACCATTAAACTTTTGTTTGTTTGGTTGCCACAACATCATAATTGGGAAAACAGTTTAGTAGTTTATGACCATCATTTCTAAGAGACGGGGTTGGATTTTGAGCTGGTCTTTGAGTGTGTGTGTGTGTGTGTGTGTGTGTGTGTGTGTGTGTGTGTGTGTGTGGGCTGTTTGCTGCTGAGCAGGTAGTGGACAGTGACCTTTTAGAGCTGTTTGTCTGAAAACAGCTGCTGCGACGCCATGACAACGGTGAGAGTGAACCAGAACAGTAAGGTTGGGGTCCAAACACATGAACAATGAGATGAAACTCAAGACAAAGCTCAGTGAAGCTGAAGGCAGCTGCAGATTCAGCTAATATTTTCTGCAGGTTCATCATCACTTATAGATTATTTTTCATGTTGTTGTGTCGTATGTTGTTATTATGAAAATAGTGTTGGTGGTCCTTCTGTCACGTGGACAAAAACATACCCAAAAAAATGAACGAGCTGAGTTTCAGTAGAGCATTATGGTACAACCAAGAAACAAAAAACAGAGTGTCTATTTGCACCTGGATGAAAATAATCACACAGCAGCTATTTGGCTACTTACACCCAATGGCTCCGTAAGTGCCTCGGTTTTTGCAGTATTAAAAAATGAGACAGGAGATCAGACGTGATGTTACCAGCCCTGCTTTTTAAATACTGAGCTTTCTGAGCCGATCAGCTCTCGTTCATTGGACAATTAGTTATGACTTTCAGATGAGAGCCTCGCTTGGATTATACTGTTACCAGAGTCGTGATAACAAACACCAAGTCTCACTCTCTCTCGCCGGGGTTAGTCAGCGCTGAAAACACTCAAGCGGGGAAGTACCCAAGTGGAGAACATTGAGCAAGAACTGACTATACGACTTGAACATAGATCTGATAAGATACTTACAGTCTGATTAATAATAAGGTCTTATACTATGAAATGTAGACGGCAGATCATATTTTAAAGCTGCTCTAAATAATATTCTTATATTAAAAATACATCAAATGACGACATGTAATGTTAAAGTTGTGGCTCGTAGTAAAGAACCCACAGAGAATTATCATCCACCCTCAGCTCTACCTGGCGTTTTAGTGTCTTTTAACTCACTGTTTTGGTTTTTTTAGCTCATGGCTTCACCGCTCTGGTTCGTTGTCACCACTCTCATCAGTTTACAGCTGATCAACACAGCCAGTTGGTGGAACAGAAGCTGGCCCGAACGTGGCGTCATGACTTTGGCTCTCTGTTGCAAGGAGATGTAAGAAGCATTTGCTGGATATTAGCTGGTTTTCAGAACAGCTGAGTGAAATTTTCTCCCTAATTAACTTCTGGTGTGGCGCGGTGCTTCTCGTGATGTTTGTCAAACGTGCGAACCAACCAGACATGTCTTTGGATGTGAAGTCACGCACGATGTTGACCATTCATCCTTCCTAGTCCCCTCCCTCAGATAAAAGTCACGCTTTGGGAGTGAATGTCGACATAGTTGTTTTCAGCTGTCTGAGCAAATGAGTAATACTGTTGTTTTTGTGAAGAGGACGACATTAAACACACATTAATTCATTGAAGCAGCACAGAGAAGAGTGCAAGTAACTACAGACTATCTACAGTATCAAACCTACATAACCCTGCAACTCAGACAAGTCTGGGGGCTTTTCCAAGAGGCAGTTTGACCGAGTTACACTATGAAGTCTATCGACATCAATCTTTATAAGAAATTTAAGGGGATTTCATGTTTTCATCCAGATAAACCTGCTTCTTGGAACAGGCCACAGATCGGCTGCACCGGGTCCCAGAGCTGTTTCCATTTGAGCTGATTGAACTCCCCCGTAAGAGAGCTTCGCAGCCCGAGGAGACGTCACATGATACCTTACCACGCCAGTGTCTCATCGGCTCGCAGACGCGCTCTGAACTGTATTGATTATTAGGCGGTGGAGCAGCGGTGGATCCCCACCTCTCAGGATGCTCACTCTATCCACACACACGAAAACACAGCCAGTTCATTTCGAGGTTTTTCCTCTTCACTGGTGACACACACATTCTGCAGAACACACACACTTACACATACAGTACGCTGCCTGTAATGACCTAACCTCATTATTCCCCACACAGCCTCAACTCTAATTTAATCCCAATTTTAATTTTAACTTCAGCACCGCAAATAAATCTGTTATGAAAATGTCATAACACAAACTACTGTGTAATATGATAATATCACATTATCTTATTAGTCAGAGCTCTTTGAGGTTTTACAAATGAATGTGACTTTTACCATGTTACACTAGCAGTGTATAATGTAATAATTTGATGTTATGTGGGATTAAATCCTTTATAAAGACATGTTATTGCAGTTGAAGGCATAGTTTAACATTTTGGGATATGCTTATAAATTAAAAAAGGTTTTCTCTCCCATATCTATGTCTGGAGCCAGAGCCAGGAGGCAATTAGCTTAGCATAAACACTGGGAGCAGGAGGAAACGGCTAGCCTGGCTCTGTCCAAAGTTCAGCTGTGTGTCTTCCAGCACCTCTAACACTCACTAATTAACACGTTACAAGAACAACAAATCATGGAGCGGTTTTCCCTTTTGTTTCCAGACTTTGTCCTCCAGCTCCATGCTTCACACGCAGTATCAATCTTCTTATCTGCATCATTCCTTTAACCCACAAATGCTGGATTATAATTTATTTTTCTATAGGCCCATGATGAAAAAAAGATGTTGGTAATTCTTTGTTGTACAGGTCCATGATTTTCTAATAATTTTCCTGGTAACGTCCTGTGGAGTTTCATAGAAAGAACTCTGAAATGTAGTGCTAATTATAGGGAAAACAGAGACAGTGGTGCACCACACAAGTATTTAATTCATATTATTTACAAGTGGAAGAGAGGAGAGGCTTTTGGTCAGAGCACAGCAGGCCAGCTAAACATGAAATAATGGGACATTCGTTTATAGAAAAACACACAATTTAATATGAAGAGTAAAGTTTCCAGTTGGTTTAAATTGAGAAGTTTATTTACAGAAATGAATATTCTCCTTGTAGTCATACGACTCGGTTCTTTTCAGGAAATTACCGAGATCTTTTCTACCTTTTGTCAGTTACATGATACGGTCTTGATGAGCGCAGAGCTGCCAGGGGTGACACTGAGTTTCTTGTTGATCTCCAGGGTGAAGACATTTACTGGATGACATCAGCAGTAAAATGCTCTTTGCTTTGCTTCATGCCAAAATAGAAGAAGGGGATTTTCTTTTTTTTTTTAAGTCCCCCCATGTTGAGAGCACCACCCTTTGTTCTTTGTTGCCGCGGTCGGGTGATAACCATCTCCACCGTCCAGCTCAGTGTCGTTATGAAGCTGCCATTTCCAGCAGCTCTGTGCCCTCTGCCCACCTGGAAACCTCACCCACTTTCTATAGCGACAACACCCAAACTTAAAACAGTTGGCGCTAACAGAAAGGTGTTTTATTTAAATCCTCTAAAGCTGCTGTGAAGTTAAACTGAAAACAATCATAAAATCCCTGTCAGTAGAAAATCCTATTTGGATTTGCATCTTTTGATGTGATGTGAGAACCCTGCTATAGATGCATCACATGTGACTTTGATTTTTTAAAACAAACAAAAAGCATCATGTATTTGGGTAGAGCCGTCCTCCCTCTGCACACATTGATTCAATTAAAAGCCCCAAATATGATCTGAAGATTATGAGTCACGGCGATGACCTTCAACTAAACTGGTGAAAACTAAAATCGATTCAACTCCACGTCAGGGCAAAACCCCAACATGACTCACTGGTGCACGCAGACAGATACAAGACACCAAACACTCAATGATTAATAGCATAATCAAAAACACATTATAGGAAGTGCATACTGCTCAGTGGGTATATATTTAATGCAGTTGCTTTCATCCACCACCAAGGTATGTACCTGATTTCCAGCTATTCTTTACCACCTCAACACTGGTTATGCTTTTTATTGAGTGAAAGAAAGGTAAACTTCAGTTGAGTATGCAGATGAGTAGAGTGTACGCCTGCTCGTAGTCGCTGTTGCACTGGTCGAGGATGTCCTCCAGGAAGGCTTTGTTGTAGTCTGGAAAGCTGTTCATCAGTTTCATCAAGGACCAGTTGTAGTCAGGCTCCGGGTCTGAAAAACACACAGTAAACACACAATCCTCACAGTTCCCAATTATTCATTATTGTTCCCACAGGGCCCCTGTTGGCAGAGTTCGTCGATTGTCATGCACGACAGCTGGAAGTCTTGCCGTCATATATTTTCTTATTTTCTTTGAGCTGGTACAATTTGTTTTGTTTGCGCACACGCCAAAACATCACCAAACGCTGCGAGGCCATGACCCCAAAATGCTCTTCGCTCAGCTGTTTGACTAAAAATGCACCAAAAGAAAAAAGGAATTCTTAAGTCTGCATTCATTTCTTTCAGGCAAGCCGTCTGACCATGCTGGCACCTCGTCCCTACATCTACCCACACAAGCGGGGCCATTTCTGGGGCCAGAATACAGGCCTGGGAATCGGTGAGCGACGAAAGAAAAGAGGCCATCACCCAGACCAGAGAGGAGATCGGCTCGGGCAGGTAATGACAGAACGCAGAAACGTGACCAGGAGGCTGGTAAAACACAGACTGGGGCCCGACGGCTGCAGCCTGACATGGATTGAGGATGTTGTGGGATTCCGACAAGCAGGACTGTGCCCACAACGTCAGTGCCAGGACCGAAGGTTTGAAATGTTCTCGGGTATTTTAGCTTTAACCTCGGACTGGTGAAATAGCCCTGCCGTGGCTGGCGTTCAGATGGGCAGTTAGTCAAGAATGAAAGGCTGTGGAGAGACAGAGGATGGCTCATAAACTGAGCTTTAGGCTGGGAATTAAAAAAGAAGTGGAATGTGACTTTTTCTCCCCTGCTTTCACTTCAGATACCTCAGCTATTGTCTGTCAGTATGGATCCAGCACCAGTGCTCTTTTCTTCCTGGAAGGATTGTAGGGAGTTTTATATCAGTGCGAACTGACTGACTGTGTTTGGACAGATAGGAAAAGGCATCAGAATATGTCACCTGGGGCTGTGATAAATCTTAATAGACCTTTTTTACGATTTTCTTATCAAACAATTAATTGATCAAATGAGAAAATAAAGGACGGATAATTTGATGATGAAAATAATTGTACATTGCGGCCCTAAAGGTCTTTACCATTGTGGAAATAAATCCCATCAAGTTTCATTATCTAAACAGCTTGAACACACAGCAGTTAAACATAAAGAAAGTGAGCAATGACAAAGAAACAGTGAGTTTCATCCCATGTGGCGTGCACACACGCAAGGAGCAGGAAATGCTTAAGCTTAGGTAATGAACATGACGTTCTCTGTTTCTGTTTTCTTTGTGTATTGTGAGTGGCAGGTATTCGTGTGTGTGTGGCAGCTAGTCAGGTATCAAACTCACGGTGTCGATGCAGGCCAATTATAAACGGGTGTGACTGTTCCTCTTGGCGTGTGTGTTTGGCTGCACGCCGAGAGTCTGTCAGTCTAGCCTGGGTTCAACGCTCCCGGAGAATTTTCCTCCCTGACTGACAGAAGCCTAACAACACACACTGTTAGTGTCTGTGTGTATGTATGTGTGTGTGTGTGTGTGTGTGGGGGGGGGTGTAAGTGTGAGGCTTATGCACTGAAAACTCACACACTGTTTGACACATTGCTCAGTTCATGCCAGGTAAAGGTTTGTGCCCAGAAAGAAGGGAAAATACTTTCTTACACACACACACACACACACACACACACACACACACACACGTTTCCCACAAACTACAAGTATCAGCAGGATTTAAAAGCCAGCAGCTACAGTATCACTACGTACCACACATAACTTCCTCCCTACATTTTTGAAGCATGTAAAGCCTTTGATTTGATTTAACTCAGACTAAACAGACAATCACAGTCCTCTGAGAAAGGATGAGGTGGGCAAGTCTTGTCACAGGTCTGATTTAGGTTCGGTTAACCAGCGTTGAGCCATACTAAAAAAAGGCGTGAGAAACAGCTCACCAGCTTCCTGTGTCCAGCCGGGGCAGCTCTGCTCTGGATCAGGTTTCAGGTGAGCGAGGGGGACTTGTCCCGTTGTGGTGGACGGCTGGTGTCTTAAATGTTCAGAGGCCAAACAGGGACGCTCTGCCTCCTGAACGCCTCTTTCCCGCTTGGTCTCTGTCTCGCTCCCTCCGCCCCGAGCCTCGAGTTTGTCCAGGAAGACTGAGTTCACCCTGTCAAAATATAATGAATCCAAAAAATGGTTCACATAAAACCAGCTAATGTCGTGCTTTATAACTGAGCATGCTGGCAGGCTCCAGGACGTGTTTGACCAAAATATAGTGAGGTCAGTGAACTGCTCACAGCAACGTAACGTTCTCCTGCCCAGCTATTCTGGTTTTATTCCTAAAGGACGAACAAAACAAACTATTAATGTTATTGAGAACAATTTAACTTGTGTAGCTTCTATTTAGCTTGAGTCTCAGTGTCATTTATGCACTGATGTAACCGACGTTTTTATACAACTGTGCTTTTACGTTGCAAAAATTGGAGACAAAACCTCATTACATTGTTAAATGAAAGAGAAAAAAAAAGCTATATAAATGTTCATACCTCCTGTGATCCAGCTGAACTTCTCTCTCACTTTTCTCCTGTTTAATCTCCACAGCCTCAGTCTGACAAAAACAAGAGATTAATCAAACCACACAAGTACAAAGGAAAAGATAGCTCACATTGTAATTTGCCCTTGGGAACCGAGAAAGCTAAAATAGTATCTTATCAGTATTACCTGTAAAGGTTATTATCAGGGGCTATAGTAAATACATACCTGACCCACTGTGCTCCTGATAAAGAAGCTATTAGAGCTATAGTTTTACATGGAAGGTGTAGGTTATACATAGAGTCTTGTTTGCATGTGATGTTGATGCATATTTCACGGGTTTGACAGTGACACAGACTAATTGTTTTAGGCATTTATTAAATATCTAATTACTATTTTACTCACGTATTGCATTGCATATTTTTATGAACATAAGTCTTTGTTAAGCACTTGGATATTATGTCATATGCAAGTACCTTAGACCTTAACAGGATATTTGAGGCTGACGGACAGTAACATTAAACGCAGTTCAACAGCTTGGTGTTGATAGCCATGCTCCACGGCTGTCAGGCATTCATGATCCGCTCGAGATGAACTGTAATAACTCATGAAGCAGCATCATCAGATCCAACTTTTAACTTGTCCAGTGATTTGGTTTATGACCAAATACCTGCAAAATACCTTCCCATCAGCCTCGGCTGTACTTTGGTTAGTGCTAATTATCAAATGTTAGCATTGCTAAATCGCTAAACTAAGATGGTGAACATCGCACCGGCTAAACATAAGCATGCTAGCATTGCCATTGTGAGCATATCAGCATGTTGACATTGGAGCTGCTAGCATGGTTGTACACTCAGTGTTAGTAGGCGGTAATGAGTGTGAATGCAGGTGCTGCTCTCTCTCTTTTATCTTTCTCCTCACGTTTAACTGCCTCCTGTATATTTCTGCTTCTAGCCTTAAAGGTAACCTGTAGAGTTTTTGGCCTCTGTTGGCACGATCAAATAATCTCTCAATGAGTCATTTGCATTTCGTTTGTGTCATGCACGCACACAAGGTTGCATACACACATGCACGCAGGTGACGCCATCTACATTCCTGTTAATGGTTTCATGTTATTCCACTGATCCACAGGTGGTGGTGATGGACCAAAAAATGCAGCAATGAGCCGACAGAGGCAGGAAAGAAGAAGAAGAGTGTGAGCCAGTTCTTATGACACAATGCAGGTATTTTATGGGGAAGGAAATGCATTCAAGTGTTTCTCAGGAAACACACAATGGGTTTCAATGAGTAAAGCTGAAAGTATAGATAACTCTTGTTAAGTTTGTTTATGTAAAACTCCACGATCAGTCTGTAATGATCTAAGTGAAGAAATGAAAACATTGCAACAGAAAATAGTTATAGACATTAAAAACAAATATATTCAATAAGTATCAACAGAGCATGACAAACAGAATATGCTTCAGGAATTTAAAGGTGTGAACAAAATAGCAGCAATACCAGCAGCTGAAAAATATTCAAAACATGAAAACAGAGAGATGAGTAACGGAAGGAAACAGGATGTAGAAGGTCAATGAGTTTATTTTTTGTTCTCTGTAATTAGTGAGACTTCCTGTATATTAGTTTTGATTTTAGTTTTGTAAAACAGCTTTATGAGACCTGTACAATGTTGTCGATGAGTCTGTAGCTGAGAAAACTCAAATATCACTCAATGAAAATAACCCTTTTTCTCCTTTTTTTTTAGAAAAAACAAACCCGCGTACACCTCCATTTCCCTCCATCCTCCGTCTGTTTTCCTGCCCCAGGAGAGCTAATGGGTCAGGGAGGGGGTTATTTAGTATGGCACAAGAGGGAGAAGGAGCTCTGCGATCCCATCAAAGCTTAGCATAAAATCTCCCACTCGCACACACATCACACATGTAAACACACCACACACACACGCCCACAAATAGAGGATATGAAGGAGAGATCAATCTGTCTTATGGAGCCATTGCTGAAAGAACAACAGATCCCAGGGTCCCGGTCAGAACCACATCAAGAAGTCCGACTTTTGCTGCTTCGCAGCCACAAGCTTTTATCTCCTAATCTGTGACGTCTATCTGAGAGAGCTGCAGCCTGGGAGAGGAGGAGAGGAGAGGAGGAGAGGAGAGGAGACAAGGAGAGGAAAAGACAGGAGAGGTGATGAGATGAAAGGAAAGGAAACAAGGAAAGGAAATAAATGAGGCCAGATGAAACTAGCCAGGACAGGAAAGAGAATGAAAAGAAAGGAAAGAAAAAGGAAAGGAGAGGAGAGGAAGGGAGAGGTGAGGGAAAGAATGTAGGAGAGGCAAGGAAAAGACACGAGAGGAGAGGAGAAGACAAAACAAGAGGAGACAGGAGGTGATGAGATGAGGCGAGTGATATGAGAAGGCGGGAAAGCAGGAAGAGGTGAGTCTTTGTTGCCGGCTGTGACCCTGGTGTCATCATGTGAACTCTATCATCCACTCAGCCTGTCTGTGTCTCACTGTGTGTGTCCCACCATAAAACAGAGACTTCTTTATTACTGTAACTCACTGCTTTCTCTTTCTTCCTACACCACAGTTTGACCCTAGGTCTCTCTTCTCTCTCTCTCTCTCTCCACCACCGTCTTGCCTGGTGAGAGATTTGCATCAGGTCTATGTGAGAAAAAGAGAGAGAGAGAAAAGAAATGCAGGACAATGAGAAAAGCCCCGAAAGATAACATTTCCTGTGTCCACCGAGGGAGCTGTGTGTGCAGTTTAAACAGTGCCGTCAGTCACCACATGCAGAGTGCAGCGAGGGATACAGCGTGTCCTCGGGCTGTTTCCTGCTCGCTCTCTCCTCCTCTGGTGTAACATCACTGACAGGGTGGGTGGAGGAGCGCAGACGCCGTTAGCACTGTGTCTGACTTTCCGACAGAAGCTGTCATCACTCTCCAATAAATGCATGTTTTCTGCGCTAAGAATAGCTGTGATCTCTTCACATTTAAGGCGTTTTGATTTCAAGATTAATGGCAGCAATTACCCAAAAACAGATAGGTGATTAAGAGGGAAAGTTATTCACAATAAGAACAAGTGGTTGCCCCCCTTTGACTGACAAAAGGCATGCGACTGGTCGATGAGGAGCTTGGGTTTCCTCCAGGTACTTTTACTAAGACAGGTTATTCCACTCTGTTCTCTCCTCGCAATCGTCATGTTGTGTCTCAGTGTGAACTCTGGGAAGTCCCTTGAACTCTGCTAGCCTTCCACTCAATCCCTCCCAGGAAAGGCAAACAGATAGAGAGGAAGAGAGGCTGAGAAAAAGAGAAAAGGAAGCAGAGAAAACAAAGGAGAGTGAAAGGAGCAGACCGACAACATTTAAGAGGCAAGACGGAGGGAGGAAAAAAGCAGTGGCCTATTCCTCTGTGTATTTACACTTCCTTTTGCTCAGCTGTGAGCTTGCTGTACTGCTGTGTGCCCCGGCTCTGACCAGGAGATAATTGCAGGGGGATCGGGCTCCTCACCCCACCCGGCCAAGCGGGGATACTGCTTAATACCCTGCTGCCCTGCATGATGAAAACTCCGCACCCGAGAGTATTTACTCAGAAAACAGCTCAGAACGACGGATCCATCGGTGTGAATTACCACAGAGCTTCAGTCTCCGACCCCACAGCCACAGACATGAGACTTCAAGGCCGAACCCCGGGACCATATGTGTGCATACATGCTGCGTCGACATGCACACGCTGATGCACAGAGTGCGGTGTGTACAAACAAAACATGCGCACACACACACACACACACACACACACACACACACACACACACACACACACACACACAAATTCTGTGGTTGCTTGCTCACCCTGGATGACGTGTGTGTGGCACTGCTGGATGCCAGTGGACGTGGGGCGCTCCTCTCAAACCTCTGCAGAAAACTCGCCTTTGCCCTGCAGCAAATACACAGTCACACATTTTAAAAAAAGACAAGAATCACCTCCTCGTGGTCGTATCCCTCCGCCACTCAGACTAGTTTCAGGTTACATCCCTGTTTATCCAGAGTCAGAGAACATATGAACCATTCATGTGAAGATTTGTTATAGTTGCTGTGTGAAGTCCTGAGTAATAGCTAAAAAGTATTTTCTGAGGTTACCCTGACCTTGACTTTTGACCTTTGACCACCAAGTCTAATCAGTATGTCTTTGAGTCCAAGAGGACATATGTGCAAATTCTGAAGGGACTCCCTTGAGGAGTTCTGGAGATATTGCGTTCACAAGCAAAAATCGTGTTTTGCTGTCTGATCTACAAGAAAAACTTAAAGTGTTAGAGAGTGAACATGTAAAGGGAAAGATCCCCACACCCTAAATAAAATTAATACCATCAAAAAGGAATTAAATTAACTCTATGAAGAGGAATTAGAGAAAAAAGCAAAGTTTGTTAAGGAGCCCTAGGGCCTTAAAACTCCTGTCATGGAGGCTAAGGAAGCAACAGGCAGAGAGCGCCATATTTGAAATTAGAGACCCTAGAACTAAAAAAACATGCCACAAGTGAGAGGACATACAACACATTTTTGAAAATTATTACAGAGAACTATACAGGGAACCAAATACAACCAGCCCTCAGGAAATAAATACATTTCTGGAATCACTAGATTTATCCTCCATAGGTGAAGAACAGAATAAAGCCCTAATGGCAGATATCACAAAGGAAGAAATAGAAAAGGCAATCTCTAAGTTGAAGGCAAACAAAGCACCGGGAACAGACGGCTTTCCGGCCGAATGGTACAAGACCTTTAAAGAACAAATAGTACCGATACTTTTGGATTGCTTTAACCACACACTTAAAGAAGCTGAACCACCAAGAACATGGAGTGAAGCAATCATTTCAGTTATTCATAAGGAGGGTAAGGATAAAAAAGAGTGTAGTGCATATAGACCAATTTAAGTATTGAATATTGATTACAAGTTGTATGCGTCAATACTGTCTAAAAGATTAGACCATATTATACCAGAACTAGTGGACCCAGATCAAACAGGCTTTGTGTGCGAGAGACAGACGCAAGACAATATTAGACGGGTGCTGCATATACTTGAACATGTGACTAAAGGGAAAAACAAGCTGTAGTACTCAGTCTAGATGCCAAAAAGGCGTTTGATTCGGTCCGCTGGGAGTACCTATATTTGACGCTGAAAAGATTTGGATTTACAGACGACTCTATTAGATGTTTTAAAACCCTATATTTTTCCCCAAATGCCATGATAAAAATCACTCACAGCCTATTGAGCTGGAGCGAGGCTGCCTTCAAGGTTGTCCTCTCAGCCCGGCTCTTTTCTCCCTATTTATCGAACCCTTAGCACAGTCAATCAGGGATGACCCGGTAATAAAAGGAATAATGGTCAGAGGCTTGGAGCAAAAGATTTGTCTATACGCGGATGACGTTCTGGATGCTGGACATGCTGAATAGATTTGATTTTAAATGGAACTCAAAGGAGATTAAATATTTGGGGATTTCGAATACCTAAAGATCTATCCAAAATATACGAAAGCAATTTTGGTCCCGTAAGTAAAAACATCAAGTCAGATATCGACAGATGGTCTCAACTGCCCTTAGACATGCATAATAGGATAGAAACAATACATATGAACCTACTTCCCCGACTCATATCTCTTTCAATCCCTGCCAGTAATGATCACACAAATGCAATTTCACGAATGGGATAAGTGGATCTCAAGATTCATATGGGCAGGTAGAAGGCCAAGGATCCAATTCAAAACACTGCAACTGGCTAAAGAGAAAGGGGGCAGATCACTACCATGCCTGGCAGACTATTATAAGGCAGCGCAATTAAAACCACTGACATGCTGCTGCAACCCAAATTATACAGCAAAATGGAAGGATTTGGAAACTTCACAATTAGACATACCGTTACAATCTATACTGGGTAGTAAAACACTGTATGAGCAGCATTCTAGTGGCCTGAACCAATGGTCTAAAGTCTGCCTCCGTATTTGGTTTAACCTCCTAGGACCTGGCGTCCACATATGTGGCCCTCACATTTTGGGTTCTCTAGACCACAATACTAACTTTTTCTCAACAAGGGCCTGGTGACCACATATGAGGATATTATACTGCCACTACTGCCATATTATACTACAATTTAAAACTAATGTCCTCATATGTGGACATCATTTTTCTCAGGTCCCAATCAACCTATATAGCAAAGAACAGAGCTCGGGTCTTAGGAGGTTAAGGAATGTAGGTCACCATCACTTGAAAGACAGTCTAAGTTACTGAGATGGGTTACCTTTGACCCTGACTTCAAGCCTGCAAGGATTGACGGGAGGTTTAAACATTGGTATAGAAGGGGAATTACTTCTTACTGCTCAATTACATCCAAGGGTGAATTTGATAGTTTTCAGAAAACTTCGGATACATATGGGCTAGAAAAAATAGATTTCTTTAGGTATCTTCAAACCAGGTCTTATTATAACGATCAGATAAAACCACTAGAGGAAAGTGAGACCAACTTAATCGACATATTTGTTGACATGTCCAAAAAAAAGGACAATAGGAAACTTGTTTCAAAACTGTACTCCCGTATTCAATCTAATAAGAAACACTCAACAGATAAGGTTAGATTAAAATGGGGGAAAGAATCTCGAACTGTCATCACAGAAGAAGAGTGGTTAAATATATACTCTGTGCAGTCAACCTCCACTAGTTCAGGTCTCTGGAGAGATTTCTGCTGGCCGAATCTGGTCAGATATTTCATAACCCCTAAGTTAAAATGTGTGCAGACAGGGGAGACGGCCAGGGGACTGTGTTGGAGGAACTGTGGTGAACAGCTAGCGGACCATTTTCATATATTCTGGAGCTGCCCAGCTATTCAGCCATAATGGCAAAAGATTACACAAGTAGTACAAAACATTTTTGGTGATGAAATTAACATCTTTTTCTACAATCTACCTGGGTAATATTTTACCCCATATGTTGGGGCCAGACCAATATCTTTTAAAAATATTATTAGCAGCTAGTAAGAAAACCGTAACTCGAAACTGGTTACAGACCACACCTCCGGCAGAGTCAGACTGGATCAATATTGTGACCAATATCCAAAATATGGAAAGGATGACCTTTTCGTTAAATCAACAGACTGATAAATAATTGCACTATTGGGAAAAATGGATTGTGTACATGTCCAAAAGAGGTGCTCATTGAGCCATCATTGTATTTGTAACTCCACCAGTATCACGTCTGAATGAATGTATAGGTGACCGACTGTTTGCTCTATGTCTCTCTGGATGTTGTCTATGTTCCTTCCATAAAAATAAAGTACAAAAAAAAAAAAAAAAATCGTGTTTTGTGAGGTCGCTGTGACCTTGACCTTTGACCACCAAATTCCAATCAGGCTGTTCTCGAGTCCAAGTGATTGTTTTTAATTGTGCCAAATTTGAAGAAGTTCCGTCAAGGCGTTACTGAGATATGGCGTCCACGAGAATGAGACGGACGTACGGACAACCTTAAAACAAAATGCCTCTGGCTCTGGCTGTTGCATAAATCATGGAAACACACAGAAAATAATGAGGAAGTCTTTGTTTCCTCCACAGACACTGCACAGGCCCGGGATGCTGACAGTCCCACAAGGTTGACCAAGTTTGTTTGTCCCGCTCTGACACTGCTCCCCCTGCTCACAAGCCTCTGATCTGCTGTGCTGTCCCATTCCATCCCCATTGTCCCATGTCTAAATCTCTTCATTGTTCCTTCAGGTTCAACATTTGGTCTGCTGTCTCCTTCTTATATTTATCTTGACAGGAAGCCAGACATGCTACTAGACAATCTCCCTCAGAGTCAGTCATGCATAATATTCAGACAGCAGACCTCTCACTATATAATAAAGTGTCTGATGCAGTATCCAAAACACTGAACCGCTTTAAAGGGGTATTCCACTGATTTTACATTTTAAAGTGA
This sequence comes from Seriola lalandi dorsalis, assembly GCF_002814215.2. Lineage (NCBI taxonomy): Eukaryota > Metazoa > Chordata > Actinopteri > Carangiformes > Carangidae > Seriola > Seriola lalandi. Next base: position 525,386 of record NW_019525035.1, on the reverse strand, counting down.
GCACATGGAAACAGTTGTACAACGTTCTCTATGGCTCTTGAGTTAGAACCAGCTAACAATAGACCCTGTCAAATTTGTGGTTGTAAAACCAAAAACCATCTCAGTGTAGTTTTACATCTCCTCTCTCAGGCTTCTCTCCGCAGCTCTAGTAACAACAGGTCGGTGAGCCAATCAGAAGAGAGGAGGCTCTGAGCCTCTCTTCTGATTGGCTGACTGTTTTCTGACTGATCCAATAAAAATATAGCAGATTTCAGGTAAAAACACTCAGAGAAACCAAATCCTGCAAGGTTT
>NW_019525035.1:509132-525075 GCF_002814215.2 Seriola lalandi dorsalis | reverse complement strand
AATACAGGCTGTGTGCATTTCTCTGTGGACTGAGGCTTTGATACTTTCACAGTATTAATATAGAAGCTAGAGCTGATCTATAATCACACTACACATGGACACAGACCTTTACACTGGAGGAGACCTTTAAGGTAATGTCGCTATGGGAGTCAGTCCACAACTTTGATCTGGACTAAAATACCTCAACAACAATTGGTTGGATTTCTATGAATGTTTGAGCGGATGTACTTATTCTCCTCTGGATGCATTGTAATAACTTTGGTGGTCCATGACTTGACTTTTCATCCAGCTCATCTGATCAAAATTTCAATCTGTGCAATATTTTGGTTTATGAACAAACACATGCAAAACTAATGGCAATGAGCTAATTAGCAAATGCTATCATGCTAACACACTAAACTAAGATAGTACACACGGTTAAACATGCTTAAAATATTAGAATTAAGTGTTGTGACCCTGCTGACATTAGCGTTTAGCTCAAAGCACCAAAATACAGCCTCAGAGAGCTGCTAGCATGGCTGTCTCTTAACCTCTTTTTATCTTGTTTATTCAGTCTCTGTCATCCATCTTTAAAAACGTTCAAATCCTGTTCATTAAAGTCTTCCCTGGAAGTCCAAAAAACAGGAACTCCAGCTGCTTACACGTTTGAATAGGTAAACTAGCGGTGAACCTCATGTCGCCTGATATTTATAACTAATCTGCTCTGTTTCTTCTTTCTCTGCCAACAGAAGACGCGCCTTGATAAAACTCCAGCGATAATTACAGGTCAGCAGAGGGTCAGACATTGGGCGCTTCCTTTGTAAAGGTCTGAAGATCGTGTCATCCGATGCCACATCTATAACCGAGATCCATTGCAGAGCAAGAAAGAACACAACACAAAAAAAAAACCAACACAACACCGCACAGTGACAGTGATGAGACCCAAGTGAACCTGATCCAGGGCTGACCTGAGGTGATCCTGCCTGAACTGCTCCCTCCTGCTCTGCTCCTCCTGTCGGCTCCTCTCCTCCAGGCGCTCAGCCTGTAATGCAACACAGTCGACAGTCACACAGCTGCACACACACACACACACACACACACACACAGGATGCATGGCATGCAGCCACCACATACAGTAAGTCCTGAAGTTATCTCACTGATCACTGGGCGTAATGATGCTGCAGTGAGGACAGACCTGAGTTACCAGCCATGCATTGAACATATATACATTACAGTACAGTGCATGGGCTGCAATAGTTGCAATAATAATTGTAGTATTTTGATGCACTGTGATAACAAGTTTATAATAGTATACATAAGTTATTTTTAAAATACAACAAACGATTGATTGTAAGACAGTCAAATTTATTTTAAAAAGTCTAAGAGAATGGAGGACCAGGGGTAATAAAGCATTTCTTTAATTTCATATTTTAAAGGCATTAAAAATAGGAATTGTAAAAAGATTTTAAACCTGAAGGATTAATCTATCAACAAATACTTACAAAAACCACTTCAAGCTCTCCATTGACTGTGGGTTTAACCAGCTCTGAAGGCCCAGAGTGTCACGTAAAGGCTACATGACTAAGCTAATCGATGAGCTAATAGGAAAAGGAAAGGCAGCTGGAAATTAAAGAGGGAATCCAGGCTTGTATTCCCATTTCTAAAATTCCTATTCAAATAGTTTTTCCAGTTCTATTATTTACTGTATTTATAAAGGATTTATTTAATGAGTGTTTTTGTAAATACATTTTTCAATCTGAAGTATTTATTGATGGATTAATCATTAATTTATAAACTCTTCTTACAATTCCTATTTTTAATACCTATTAAATATGAAATTAAGGAAATGCTTTATAACTTTTCCTGTGTCATCCCTGGTCCTCCACATAGGGACGTGTCAGGAGATGTATTTTACAACATGTGAAAAAACATTTCATGTAACACTTGAAACAAAAATGTGAGCGGTTACTGAGGAAGGAGTTGGGAAAGAACCAAGAATGATTGTTTGAGAAGACGACACCTTTATTTATCACTGAAGCCCATTTTCCAACTTTGATGAAATGCTGGCTGAAGTCAAACATGTTTCATTTAGATTTTGAGATCATGTTGTTATCATTCCGGCACGTCTGACGTGTGCAGCCCGACCGCCTGGGCCGCTGCTGTATTTATGTTAAAACGGGACATCTCCATGAAACCAGATAAAGACGAGGGCTGAGTCTGGGAGCAAGGGTCATCTGAAGCATGCCCAGTCCTTGTGGTTCAGACACTTCATAATTCTCCACCTGGTATTTAACTGCCCCTGTATCCCAAACCGAAGTGGGTGAGGACGGGTTTCTGTCTTCGCCGGCCTCCGGTTAGATCACGTCTGTAGACCGCGATGAGGCTGTTTCACATGCATCTGTTTATTTGCCGGATTACCGAGACATTCCTACGGCTTCGCAGAGGTCATGGCGCAACGGGAAAAGGGCCTGTGGAATAACGCTTTGGTCTTCAGCATTAATCACCACCTCCACATCAACTGCAGCAGTCCATTAAGCACTATTAGACTGAGCCGGGATCCAGATGTGGAGTAGAACATGTCTGAGGACACGGTGAGGAGCCGTCTGTGGCGGCTGGAAACCCACGAGACCATTAATCAGGTGGTTGTCATTGGTTTAATGTTGGGAGTGTGACTCCGCTCCGGGCCACCAGAGCTCAGCTGCAGCTCAGGTGGAGGCTTGTCTCTACTGACACCTGGAGGCTGAACATGGTACTGCCCATCACTGAGGGAAGTGGTTGTCATGCAGGCTGCTCATCTTCTTACCACTATATTTGCTGTAAGTATTGACATTTTTTTTCATTTGATTGTTTTCTTTAGTTGCAGTGGCCACTTTATTAGGTACACCCTCCAATACAGCTGACCTGCCACAGAGTCGACCTTTATAATGCCGCTAAGGTTTTATCGACACTGTCACAGAAGTGTTGATTGAATTATATGTTTTAGCACTGAGGTCATGAGTCTGATTACTGTCACGCAGTTTCAATCAAATAAAGAAAATGAAAAATGAGAACATCAAATTGGAAGAAACTTTTTTGAAATTTTGGTGTTTACAAATTCCCTTTTTTTTCATTTTTCCTTGTTGATTTGAAGGCGGCACAGAAGGTAAGTATCTCAAAGTAAAAGAGTGTAACATGTTTTTTTTTGTGGTTTGGTTTTGGTTTAAAACAAAAAACTGAAATCAGACGTTTTTTTAGTTTTTGGTATAAAATGAAAAAACAAACTGCCTGAATTTTATCTAATCGTCATGGTTACTGGACTCCATTATAATAAGAGGAGATGTTTCTAATATTCTGTCCACCTCATGTATAGACTTCATCTTTGAATACGACCTCGATTATAAACATATGATTGAATTTACAAACAAAAACTGTTGTTAACCTTATAAAGGTGCAGTAGATGTTAAAGCAGGGCTGGTTTATTGCAGGTGTACATAATTAAGTGGCTGGACCTCTTAGAAGACCGTCCAGGTGTTAACGCTCCCCACTGACTGAGGAACTGAGGAAGCCGAGAGGAGAAACGTCTCCCAAGAACCTGCTGATCGTCCAGTCGCCCTTCGTAAAGCTCTGAGAGATACGACGACGCCACAAATCCAGACTCAACTCTGCTAAATTTAGCATTTCTGCTCTCACAGTTTTGTTTGACGCATTTCATGAATTCTTCATCAACATTCAACAATTAGAAAAAGCCGAGATTTGACGTTTTTTTCCTGCTGATCTCACGGACCATAATGCACTGCAGCCACGAGACACTCGTTATGTTCTGAGTGAGTGGTGCAACTCTTTACTGGAAAGCTCTCGCTCTCTTGCTCTTACTACTGCAGCTGCTTTTGCTCTCTCCACCTCCACTCTCCACACAGTACATTCCTGACGCGGGACTCTGGGCTTTGTCAAAGAGCACTCTGGGAAATACAGGAAATCACTGCGCTGACTGACATAGAAACAGATTAGAGGAGGCGCCAAACCAGTCAATTATCACTTCATCGTAAAATAACTCCCCATTATAAAAGTGAGTTTAATGGTTGATTTTTCTTAGATTTTAATGCTTTGTTGTTAAAGATAATTAAAATAGAAGTAGAAGGGGTGGTGAGTGATTTAAGGTCATTTTTATACTTAACTAAACACACATAAAATGTTTCTGCTAAAAGGCCAAAGTACATATTCTTGTTGTTTTAATCTTGCTCTCACCTTCTGCCTCTGTTCGGCCTTCTTCTTCTGCAGACTGGCCTCCTCTTCCTCTCTCCTCGTCCTGTCCTGCTCCTCCTGCCTCAGCTGGACACGACAGTTTACATTTAATATGTTAAAGGAAAAGCACAAAGTAACTCTCTGAAATATTTCCCTGCATCTGAAAGGTGGTTTCTGTTAATATCAATAATATAGACAGCAAATTCTCATAGCAGGAGAATTTAGAAAACAATTGATTAGTGTCTTATTGTTCAGCCTTATTATTAATAATAAAACGTATGGCTCGTTTCTGTTGTAAGACTATTGAATTTATACTTGTTTTTAAAGGTGCAGTGAATTAAATACAAGGCATTATAATGTAACATATCCCTAGATTTATACAGGATTGCTGATGACCTGGATATTTTTTCTTCTTTATAATCAATATGTTGTTTCCATGTTCGTTTATGATCAATTCAATTTCAACGTCTCAGATCTTTAGTTCAACATCCGTATGTCGATTTACAAGAAACAGAAGTTTATTTTTCTTTAATGATGTCAAACCAAAGTTTTGAGAATTTCCATCTCCTCTCAAAGGCTTGAAAAAGTTCCTTTAAATTTCTCCCAGAGCAAATTAAATTTGTAACATCTGCAAAAATGACCAGCAGCATTACAAATATCATGAATCACAGATCGTCAGGGTCTTGTCATATTCTGTAGACGACAAAAGACTGATGGGAAGTAGTTGATGCAAATACTTTAATCTGTAAATTCAAAATATATTCAAATATGTTCAAAGCCGCCTGTGATTTGAATGAATGAGCCAGTAAATACCTTCTTCTGCAGTTTGGAGCAACGCAGGTCTGTAAGCTGCTTCTGTCTGGCTTCAGCCAATGATACATCACCACCTTCAACAACAGGTTACACCACATCACATCAGTACGTAAGCATAATTAATAATAATGAATGACGTGATACAGATAGTTAAAGATCATTTGCATTGAGGATGTTTTTTACCCAGCCTCTGTGGAGTCACGTGCACAGAAGAAACTCTGTTTGTCTCTTTCCATTTCTGAAGCTCCTCCTCCTCTTTTTGAGCCACTGCAACCGCGAAAAAAACCCTTAATTACTCTGGAGAGAAATTTCAAACATGCACGAGGATGAAAATAATATAAGTAAGATAGAAGAAAGCGGCAGCAGCGTACTCATCTGCATCTTGCTTCGCCGAGATTCATTTGGTGGGATCACGGTGAATCCACCTGAGCTGAGACGAGGACACAGACACAGAGTTGGAGCAGAATGATTGGTTTAAATACTTTTTCTACTCATATTTCTTGCTATAATCATATTATAACTTATTTTATAGCTTATTTAGGCAAAATTCTACCAAAATTAAACACTGCTGCATTTGAGAAGTTTGTTGTCATTTAAACTGTATGCTGTTGTTACCCAGGAGATAAAATAAAGTTCTTGTCTTTGAATGAAGTTTGTTCTGGGCTGAAGGGGTCAGATAAATGAATAAGTGAATAAAAGTGATTTTAATGCAACAAAATTAAATATTGTAAAAGTACAATTTGGATATCCGTACCAAAATGCAGGTATATAACAAGATTATTATGTTTTTATAAATAAGTATGTGGTGTTACATTTTTGCAGAACAGTTTTATTTATGTTTTTGTGTTTTTTGCGTTTTAAATAACCGCATGTGGTTGACAGCACTTGTACTTGCACTTGAGTATTTTTAGATGTTTAATTAGGAACATAAGAGACATGAGACACAGAAAGCGTTGAAAATAAAATAAAAATATACTAGAAGACAAAATAAGATAAATAACGGAGACAAGATATATAACAAAATAAAAGTAGCCACATAAAAGTGCTGAAATGTTGAGGTAGTGTATATTTAAATATAAATATGTATAAATCAAAGCACTTGGTAACAACAATAGTGCAACAGTACAGTGTTAAACAGTTGTTACATATCTCATATTTAAGTTAATAAAGTTTGTTAAAGTTGTCTAGAAGTTGTTAAACTACCCCTCAGGTATAAAGCTGTTAGAATTAATTGCACCTCCTTCAACACTAAAATGCTCCTTACATCAGCCATTAATAATCCCAATATGGTGCTGCCTTCACGGGAGATGGGACTAAAGTAAATTGCTCATGTTGCTACTGTTTATCATAATCACATAAAAGTGATCAGTGTAAATAATGCAACTTAAGTGCACACTTTACTTTTAAGTGTATATTGTTTATTAATAGAGAGCTGGGCAAAATGGTAGTACTGTTTTAAAGTCAGTACTATTAATATATATATATTTTTAATTCTAGTAACCTATATTTTATAAAATATTATTAACGTGTTTTCTTATTTTCCTTTGGGAAACACAGGGACGCTAACAGCTTCTGTTGTTTTTTGTGATGAAACGTTCGGTGGCACAGAGTGTTGGGATTTACGGGGAACTGTGAAGGCACCGTTCCTCTCTCTAATTCCGTGAAACGAAAGTGAAAGGAAACAGCAGCGATTCACTGTTCATACAGAAAATGTGCGTAAACGAAAACGTAAACAAAACAAACGGCCTGTGTTTACGTCTGAACAGTGAGTCAGACTTCACGTTGACTCTGATGAAACAGAACTTTTACTCACTACTGAGGCCGTCTGTCGGTCGCAGGTGCATTTCCGCTGCCCGGTGCGTTATTTGAGTCCGGAGTATCAGGTGTTTGATCAACAGCAGGAATGTTTGATGCATCTCCTGACAGGTGAGTGTTTCTCCGGGGGGGGGCTCGGTCTCTTTGGCGCTGATAAGGATCCATTCTTCACGCACTGAAGTATCCGGACCGGTTCGGTCGTGGTGGTGTTCAGTCCTCAGTGCGGGGCAGCTGCTCGTCCCCTGATCAGATGTATAGTGATCCTGCCACACAGCAGAGTGGGAGGCTTTAATGCAACAGCTCCCCCTGCTGGAGAAACAGAGGAAGTGAAAACTAAAGGAAATGAAGAGTCAGAATTAAATGATATCGGATGAGCTTAATTATCCTGATTACGTCATATATATCTCAACCATAAGGTAAAGTTAAAGTGGCAATTTTGAGCATCTCCGTTTTGTGATCGTTGGCGGCCTCTGTGGCGACACATGGGAACTGCAGGTTTGTTTTTGAACCACATGTCAGGACTCCTGGGTGAAAGGACACACGTCACTAACCTTGTGATTTAGTTCATAAAGCTGTAAAATGCAAGGACTCAACCACCAGTGTGTTACGTCATTTAGTGATAGTGACTTAAAGACACTTATTTAAATTAAACTTTAAGATATCACCTCTTCAATTCTGTTTTAACCCATGCAGCACCTTGCTGTTGTTCAGTGCAGTGCACAGTTTTACTTGCACTAACTTCTCACAGTGCAGCAGATAAGCTTGTAAGTGGAAGGTGTGGCTAGTCATGTAAGTCACAGAACATGCAGCAGAAGTCGTGAACGTTTTTAACAAGCTGCAGCTCCCTCAACACGTGGATATGGTGGGGGCTGCAGTCCCATAAACACAAATTATGTTTCACAGCCACAGCAGCGAATAAGCATCTTAATTAGAACAAAGATGCATTTAAGGCAAAGATATACATGATTATAATGGAGAAATGGGGCAAATGGGACAATTGGTTTGCCTATCTGCCCCACACACCTGAAACCTGACCATGAGTGTTAAATGATCCGGTGCTGATCACTGAGTTTTATTGTTGTTATTATTGTTTGTCTAACTGAAAAACCTCAATCTGCGATGTTTTGGATTAAATATGTGGATTTGAATGAAATATTTTGGGTGTTTGGACGATGTGAAATAAAACTAGATGTTGATGATGTCACCTGATCTTCCACTGTTTCAGGATTAATTTAGACAATAATCCTCAGGTTAATTGATAATGACAGTAATCATTAGTTGCAGCCCTAATTCTTTGTCTTTTGCTGTTTGTGTTTTATTATTTGTATGTTTGTGTTTTTTGCTCTTCTTCTGCATTTTCAGTTGAGTTCAGTGTCCTTTAAAGGCCCATATAGAAAACTAGGCCATGAGAGACATCTAGTGGTGAGCAACTTGATACTGCAATACAACACACACTTGTACATAATGTCATCAATCAATACAATTATTGGATGAGTTCAGTTTATCATAAAGTCTGCATAAAACCACTGATTTTAAAGTACAACCTCATCAATGAACCTGAACGCCTCACAGTCTGAATCCAGCTCTGCTCAAAGAACGACACACATTTCTTCAAAAACTCGTTTATTATGAGTCGTAGAGGAATGAACATAGTGTTGATCACAAACCACCAGATGGAGAATGTGATGCAGACAATTTGGCAGGATATGTGTTGACGACAAACTGCATAGTGATCAACACACACACACACACACGCACACACACACACACACACGAAGGAAGGACAAATAAATACACTTCTTTACCAGCTGTGTTAATACAAAAACCTATAGTGTCTGAATTTGTTTAAAAGTCATGCTTGATTCCTATGAATGAGTCCGTCCATGTGTTATGTGTTTCATGATGCAGTAAAATCACATGGTCTCTGCTCCCACACTGAGAGGAGTCGTTAGTGAACTACAGGATGATGCTCTGGTTTTTACCTGCCACTAAAACACGTGCTGCCGTCTGAGGTATTATTAAAACAGGACAAAGACGTAGGAGACGATCAGAGTGACACAAAACGAATAAGGCAGTGAGGGTCTCGAGTCTCTCCCCTCGGACTAATGCTGTCCCCCCGTCTAGCACAGATCACGTAACAGATACTGACGACACACGCCCACGCTCACTTCACAGGGGACCCAGTGCAATCAGGGTAAACAAGGTCGCAGGTGGCGTCCAGTGATGCTCCTGGACTCTGTTAATGTTGGAGTTGTGTTTTCTCTCTGTCACAGGTTCGGCTTCTGCCCCCCCCCCCCCCCCCCCCCGGTGTTTTAGGAATGACTTCATCTCCTGGAGTCGTGGGCTCGCTCCTCCCCGCTACAGTGTTAGTTCCAGTCGCTGTGTAGTCGTCTCTGTGTGCGTGAGGCATGTGTTTTCAATGTGTTTGTGTCTGTGTTGAGGCTGCAGAGGCGACATCACAGCTTGGACAGCTTGGCCTTCAGGTTGTCTGCCAGCTTGTCCAGGAACTCAAAGGTGTTCAAGTAGTCGGCCCGAGTCACACTGCGGACAGAGGGAGAGACGAGACAGCGCTGAGGACACTTCAAGGTACTGATTCTACTTCCTGTAGTGTGACTGAGACAGTCGAGGTTAAACAGTAGTTATCGTCAGTTTTACACAAACAAGATACTGTCAGATATTTCTATTTTCTAATGTTTCACAAAACAGATTTATAATGATTGAGGCACCTGTTGAGAGTCACTGATCGTTACAGGTGAGATGACGTCATGTTCTGTCACTCACCTGAGATCTGTCAGTCAGGTCTAAACCTTACACAGTAGCACAGCGGAACAATGTCATTCACTTTAAGCTGGAGAGTCACCACGAACACGAACGTAACCACGTTAGTGTGCCAGTGTTTCCCATTCATCACCGAGACTGAATTTGTCCACTGTTTCATAACGAACCACAAATGTATTTACGTCTCATAATATAAAAGATCTAACGTTGTGATTTGTGCCGTTACGTCGCTGCAGATCTGTCCTTGTGATGTTTAGAGGAATCCATTCTTCCCTCTGTCATATGATGTTTCCCAAACAACCACAGAGAATATTTCCACCCCCGTGCTTAATAAAAAGTTACAGTGCATTAGTTTTAAATGTCACTTTGCTGCAGGGGTTTCGAGGTGTTTACTTCTTTTCACTTCACAATCAACAAAACTATTATAAATATAATTTTGCAGACATCTGTACATGTTGCAGACGTGCGGCTCCTTCAAAACACAAGAAGGCGACAGTCAGACGAGCAGAACTGTGGGTGAACTGGGCAGTTTGTGTCTCTTTGTTGTTAAACACAGACATATTCTTTAATTCCAGAACAACCTTCTTGCTGTGATCGGCTCTGATCTGTCCATCACAGAGAATAACAGCATGCACACATTACTTTTAATGAATAAATCATTTTGCTGCAGACACTTCCAGCAGGAACGCAGACACACAAACTGAGACAGATCACGAAGGGACTGACTTTGGCATTCCTTTGATGCAGATCGCCAAATCCTTGGTCATGAAGCCGGCCTCGATGGTCTCGACGCAAACGGCCTCCAGCGCCTCAGAGAACACTCGCAGCTCTGCGTTGTTGTCCAGCTTCGCCCGGTGGAGCAGACCCCGCGTCCACGCAAAGATGGAGGCTGCAGCAAACACACACACACACAGTGTGAGGACATATGTTTGGCTAGTTGTTGAACGCCCAGGGATATGAACCTCCTCTCCTACCTATGGGGTTGGTGGAAGTCTCTTTCCCCTGCTGGTGCTGTCTGTAGTGGCGGGTCACTGTGCCGTGGGCGGCCTCGGACTCCACCGTGCGTCCATCGGGACAGATCAACACGCTGGTCATCATGCCCAGGGAGCCGTAGCCTGAACCAGAGTCACACATTAAGATAAGAACATCTGTGATTAGCTGTTAAAGGTTCTGAGCTCTTAACATGTCCGACCTTGTGCCACGGAGTCAGACTGGACGTCTCCGTCGTAGTTCTTGCAGGCCCAGATGAAGCCTCCCTCGGACTTCATGGCCTGGGCCACCATGTCGTCGATCAGACGGTGCTCGTACCAGATGCCTTTGGCCTCAAACTGAGCGCGGTACTCCCTGGGACACACGGGGGGGGGGCAACACGTGTAAGTTGTGATCTACATCTGGCAGAGTGTGTAGAGGGACAGAAGGTGTGTGTGTGTGTGTGTGTGTGTGTGTGTGTGTGACCGTCCTTACTTCTCGTAGATCTCCTGGAAGATGTCCTTGAAGCGGCCGTCGTACTTCTTCAGGATGGTGTTCTTGGTGCTGAGGTAGAGCGGCCAGGCTTTAGTCAGAGCCATCTGGAAGGAGCTGTGGGCGAAGTCCCTGATGGACTTGTCTGTATTGTACATCCCCAAGGCCACACCCCCTGTGCCTGGACACACACACACACACACACACACACATAAAGCATCGTTCACACACACTGAGCAACAGCGTCATGAATATTGGATGCGAAACTTTGCTTGTGTGATTGTGTTTGTTATTTTGTGTTCCGGAGGGGGGAGACGGGTGATTTTTGTTTCTAGGCAACCAAGGATGAAACTGGTCATGTGACCACACACTTTTGAACCTGACTCCCCCTGCGATGGAAGAAGTGGTGAGCACTTTTAAGTTCACAAAACATTTGGTCATGTTCAATGAGTTGTGATTCTTGTGTTTGAACAATTACTCAACCTTTGAAACTCTCTCTCGCTCGGCTCAGTGTTTGGCGTCAGGTGATAAAACCAGAGCAGGTGAGTCGTTACAACATGACAGATAAGCCATATCTTATATTCTCCTGTTTACGATATGAACACAAAGGAAAATGAGCTTGTAAAAGTTTGTCCGTGGCGCCAGTCCAGCTCGGCCATATTGACTGACACTCCATTACACTTCTACATTATGACGGCTGACATCTTTGCTCTGGGATATTCTTCATTAAACACTGATGTGTGTATGTTTGCACACCTGTGATGTTGCGTCTCTCCTGACCCACTTTACCTCCTGGCTTGTGTTTAAAGCCGGTTCTGTTCTTACCCTCGAACTCGTGCACGACGAATTTAACCGGCTCTCCGCTGGTGGGCGTGTAGGTCATCTCCACTTTCCCGGGCCCGGGCACCACAAAGTCTGTGGCTTTGTACTGTCACAGTGAGAGAGACAAAGCGTTAATACAAGAGAGCCACAAGGCTGTTTGATGAGACCGACCCCCGTCCTCTAACACGGCGTTACACCGAAGTTCAAATGACAGCAACAAGACAGCCGTAAACACCTGAGCAGGACTGGAAGTGTCAGGTGATACAGTGTCAGCAGGGTGATTAACATAACGCACACCGCTGACACTCGTGGGATATTACGTAACCGGCTTCCTCCTGAACTAACCGTTGACTTTGGCAAAGTGCCTCCAGCTCCCCTGTGATTCTAGTTCTGTGACGCTGCTGCAACTTGTCCCGCTGCAGAGGCAGTGCAGTGCATTATGGTCCGAAGTGCGGCTTAAGGGAATATAATTATTGCTGTGGTCTCTGCTGACGTCCCCACAACGTCTGACACGACTGCAGCTCAGCAAGCTCATACATGAGCCGACAGCGTGATGGAGGGAGCTGGTGGAGGTTTGTTTTCAGGTATTCTTGACGTCGACACAGTGAGGGCGGCTCCTTTTAGTTTTTAGTTCCCTTCAGATCAGGATCATTTCACCCTCACATCACACATCACACCCTCTGTTCAGACCAGAGAGGAGTAATTCAGCTCTAGGCCGTGTTTAGCTGTAAACGTTGTGTTCAGCTTTTATATAGTGAAACATAATCCATTATTTATTATCCACAACTTAAACACTTCTGACATGAGAATATACAGCAGAAAAAACTACTAATGAAGCCTCATTATGTGACATAAAATGAACAGAGAGGCTCAGAGCCTCCTCTCCTCTGATTGGCTCACAGACCTGTTGTTACTAGAGCTGCAAAGAGAAGCCTGAGAGAGGAGATGTAAAACTACACTGAGCTGGTTTTTATATCTTCTGATGGATCAACATTTCAAAATAAAACACAGGGAAATGTGGCACCTGGTCTCCATGTGCATGTCTGCCGATGATGATGGGTTTGAGCCAGCCGGGCACCAGGCGGGGGATGTTCTTACAGATGATGGCCTCTCTGAACACGGTGCCTCCCAGGATGTTACGGATGGTCCCGTTGGGCGAGCGCCACATCTGCTTCAGCTTGAACTCCTCCACTCGCTTCTCATCTGGAGTGATGGTGGCGCACTTGATGCCCACGTTGTAGCGGCGGACCGCCTCCGCCGCATCAACCGTCACCCGGTCGTCCGTGGCGTCTCGGTTCTCCATGCCCAGGTCGTAGCTTTGCAGCAGGAGACACAGAGAACAGAGAGTTTGAAGTAACTGCACCAGAGTCAAAGTGAAGACGTGGATCCATAATGTCCTGGAAATATGATCACATGTTAAAATCTGCACCAATAGAATTCTTAAGGTTCAGAGCAGAAACCACAAGAAAACAAACATGTATTAATCTTTTTTTTTATTGTTTTAACAAAATCTGTCAAAATAAGTGTTTTTCCTTCTGTAGAAACAAGAGGCAAGTGAATTTCCTTTTGGGAAGAAATAAAAATATATATATATTTTTTTTAATTCTCTATTTATTGCACAAAATACATTTTTTTTCTTTTCTCACAAAAAAGAAAAAATATTCACTGTTTGTGATTTATTTTATTTTATTGGGAAAATAATTTTTCAAAAAATTTCACAGATGAAAAAAAAAAAAAAAAACTTTCCTCTCAGGGCGTCTGTATCAAACTGCAGGATTCATCAGTGTTAATAAATATAATATAATAAAATATTGGTCAAGGTTAGAAAAGTTTCCTGATTCAGATTAGATTTGGAAATATTTAATGAAACATGAAATAAACAAGAATCCAGAGAATCTGTAATCAGTTCCCATAAAATATTCACTATAATAAACTCATGTAACAACTGAATATTGGTGAGGACCAAACAGACATGGAGACCAGCTCTAATCTCAGCAGCAGAGGCACGAGGCGCCATAAACAAACAGTCTGTGTTTCAGGAGGAGACGTGATCATTTACGCTCCAGTGCACAGAGGACAAACTAACACTCACTCAGAGGGATTTTTAGTTGGCTGGAAGCTGAGCGGTGAATGTTTAAATACACCGGCTGTGATGTGAACCGTGATCACTCTGTGGAAGGACACGGACGACATTAATGAGAAGTGAAAGAGCTTGTTCACAGCTCGAGGAATAACTCAGATGTCTTTATTCACTCCACATCTCGGCTAATTATTATTATAATTATACTCCTCCCGAGACCTGAAACTGTGCCGGCATGAAGAAGAGCCATTAACCTCGTGGCCTACTTCCTTTGCAGCGCTGAAACTTTGCTCTGTCTGCTCCTCTTTTGTGCCTCAGTGAGGAGGAGATCTGCAGAAACCAGCCAGCAACACCAGGACAAAGGAAACAAGGAATCAGTTGTGCAACGACTGGCCGTCTGCCAGCAGGAGAGGAAAGCCTGTTCCACTTGTTCCACATGAGGAACCTCCAAAACAAACTAGTGAGAGGAGGAAGTTTACTTCACCTGGGAACCACACGAAGCTCAATGTGCTTATCAAGAACTCGCCTCTGTGCTTCCTCATGCACCCGTTGGCTTAGTTTTGAAGGCGGCCACGACCTTTTACCTACTTTCAACATAAACTCCCCTTCCCCCGAAAGCCAACACCAAGCCACAACAATGGGACGCTCGGCAACTGATCACTAACTGGATACATGACATACCACGAGGACGGAGAGACAAACAGCTTCAGGTCCTGACGAGGCCGCTGCACTAATCTGTTCCTGTGTGTTTGATTGTGTCACACATTCAACACGTTCATGCATTACAGAAAACCTTCCCCACCAAGAAATGTACACACACACACACACACACACACACACACACACAGATTACCCTTTAACCTGCAGTCTGCAGAGTTAAACCTGCAAATGTTTTAAAAGTTAAAAAGCAGCTTTTTCTATTCTACAAAATATTCCACAAGACGTCAAATGGATGATTGTTTGATTTTAAAGTGGCCTGATCTGTGACAATGACCCCCCCCACTCCACCCCCCACACACCCCACCCCTATTGAGAAACTGTTGTTGAGTAATTATTACACCATATGTCATCAAACTCGCGCTCCCGAGACCTGTTGCACAATAAATCATTAACTTTCACAATGTGAAACATGAAACGATGATGAAACTGCTGTAAAATATTCATCAAATCTAAAGTTTAGTTATTTGACAGTTTGTCCACACGTCACAGTGAAGATGTGATGCAGGATTTGGGGACGAGGGAACGTCGGTGATCGGGAAATATCAGACCACCCGGAGCAAAGTCCGAGGAGAGATAAGAGGAGATGAATGGCTGCTCCTGTCACCTGCGGTGCTGTAGATGGACAATATCCGCTGGAAAATGATTAGAGTGATGATCTTCAAAGTCATCAATCAGAAAATAAAACTGTTCTCTACACAAATGTTTCGGAAACCAACCAATCAGTGATCGAAGCATCGGGTGATAGAACGATGTTTAGATGGTGTCGCTGCAACGATCAGTCGATTAATCAATGGAGAGAAAATTAACGCGACTAGTTTGATAATTGATTGATCGTTTCACTCATTGTTCAAGCTAAATTGGCGAATATTCTGATTTCAGCCTCAGAATTTTCTGCTATTCTCTATTTAAATCATTATAAACTGAGTATTTTGGGGCTTTGGACTGTTGGTTGGACAAAACTGTGAAGAACATTTTACACTATTTTCTTGCATTTTATAGACAAAAAAAAAAAAATCAACATTAATCAATAAATGTAAATAATCGTTAGCTGCCGTCGTTGAATAATGAAATTTATACTCTATTTTCTTCACCCATATTTATTTCAAACCCACACAAGCTCAACATATTCATGTGATTATCAGAGATTCTCATCAGCGTCTTCCCTTGAGGAAACTCAGTATAAACAAGGCAAACCAGAAATCCCAGCACTGCAGGAACTGTCCCTTCACTCCTGCCCCCCCCCTCCCCCTCCCC
>NW_019525035.1:500646-509112 GCF_002814215.2 Seriola lalandi dorsalis | reverse complement strand
CTCCCCTCCCCTCATGTAAATTATGTACTTACATAATACAATTAATGTGTATTCAAAACTCAGTTAGAGGATATAGATTTATATTTGGGGAGTATAATTGTTTTCTAGTGAGAGAAAGTCGGCACATGGATGCAACCGAGAGACAAAGTTGCCCTTCGCACCCTGAGGTCTTTATGCTGAGGTGTCCTCACCTGTGCAGGTCGAGCTCCAGGTAGGGGAAGATCAGCTTCTCCTTAATGAGCTCCCAGATGACCCGAGTCATTTCATCTCCCTGCATCTCCACCACAGAGCCTGCCTTGATCTTCTGAGACATGTCGGAGCCTGGTGGTGGACACGGGGGACAAACACACCGACAGTGATAAACAAATAAATCAGAGGCGAGAGACAAAGAGAGAGAGAGAGAGAGTTGCCTGAAACTGGCCCATATACAACATGATTGCCAGATGCTTCTTCCACATCTGGACCAATTCTGAAATGACTAATCGATTGATGGAGAATTTCACTGGCAGATTCATCGATACTGGAAATAATCATTAGTTTTCAGCCCTAACACTGAGGTGGTGTTGTGCTCCTCTGTGCATAACACCAATGAATGAATTCATTCATTCAACACATACACCAGCAGATCCAGACCGGTGACTCAGCGTGAATTCATAATCCTCTTCAGAGTGAGTCCCTCAAAGTGAGCTAAACAACCAAACCCTGACCCGAGGCGGACGGTTTCCCAGTCCCAGTCCCAGTCCCAGTCCCAGTCCCAGTCCACTGTAGCTTCAGTTTTCACTTAGAAATGACTTTAATGTTGCTGTAAAGACACATAGAGGCACGTTTCATGTTTGCATTAATGCACAGCTGAGAGGTGGGATTGCACAACAGCTGTGATCATTTTACAACTTGTAGATTTCTGCCCTTTTGAGGGGATGTTTGCTGAAGTTACATAAGTCTGCAGACAGGCTGATCCTCGTATGATGGGGAGGAGACTGTCAATCCAGACGAGCGATGCAAAGCAACAGATTTTTTCTTCTTTGCATGAATATGCCATTGAATAACAGACACATGAAAACAGGAAGGGGCTGTGGGCCTTAAAGACCATATAATGTCGGGTGGACTTCATTTCAATTAAACTGCACAAACCGGACGTTAAAGTTAAAATCGTATTTACTCGAATATACAACAAATCGTTTTAGCTTCACTCTGTCATTTCACTTTGGCCTGTTCCTGTCCGGACTGTGTTATAACCCACGTAGCAAGATAACTGGGAGATGTGAAATTAGATATGAAGCTAGCTTGATGACACTTCCTTGAACGTCACCGCTGCTCGGTTCCGCAGTAAGAACAGTTTCATTACATGTTTCAAACGCCTACCTTGTTTTATTTAAACGTCCACAACAGAAACAGCGAAACGAGATGAGGAGGCGGAACGACGTCGTGAACCGTAGCACAGGGTTGACTGGGCTGGGACTGCCGGAGGAGCAGCGGCAGGAGAGCACCCCGGCCGGCTTCCACCTCCCTGGACACGCTCAAGATATTGGCCAATCAGAGAAGAGACGAAAACACTAACAGCCAATCAGATAAGCCCACACAGCAGTAGGGGCGGGATCTTACCGGGCGGGGTCTGCAAAAACGTCACGTAGACCGGAGATGTTTTAAATATTAATTCAAACGTAAACATTGATTTTACATGATTATTTTTCTGTTTTAATTTGTTCTTTATTTATGTTTTTTCTCACAGTTTTCAATGAACAAATGGCATCACTGATTAATACTAAACAAAAAAATAAAAAAACAATACAAAAAAATATAGAAAAAAGAATCAAATAAAAATAAAAAATGAAATAAAATAAATAAATCAGGGGAAATAGTCCATGATAGTTTAAAGATTAATGGAGACAAAAATAAATAAATTAATTAATTAATTAATTAATTAATAAAAGAATTGGGGGGATTGTTAGTTAAATCAAATTAGAGAAAACAAATTAAAATTACAGACAGATACATCTCAAGACATTCTTTTGGTTTTACCAAAAGTCAAATTCCTTTAAGAAAAGAGAAAGTAAAAGTTTGCTACTCGAAAATACACATTTTCTAAGTCAACAGAGTTGTTGCAATGACAGTTTCTTGATTTTTGAGTTTCTTTGAATTAGCCCGGTGAAACAGCGCCACCTGTGTGCTACCTGTGGGGAACGGTACTGCGCCGCTGCAGAGGGGGAAACCATAGACTGTATATAAAATATACAATGCTATAATAACACGGTGTTCAGTAGGAATCAGATGGAACTGACCCACCAGAACTGCAACCTGGAGCAGAACCAGACTCTTCATAGATGTGATGCTGTGACCTCAGAGACAGATGTGTTCACCTCACACACTCTTTAGTGTGAACTGAACACTGACAGTTCAGGTTGTGAAGCAGGTGTCAGTGTAGTACAGCTCATGTACTTTAGTTTTATTTATAACTTAATTGTTGTCATTGAAAAGGTTTTTAATAAATAAACCTGTGATTAAATTGTACTGAGTGTTTCTTCATATTTACCATCTGCCTCATGATGAATCTAACAGTCACTTTGGTGAATTAGTGTTTTCATTGTTATTAAAATTGATAAGTTCATAAGACAAATTAGAAAAGCACAAACTCTAGTATCTGTCTCTAGATCCTGTGTTGTCACTGTTGAAGGACGGACACATTTAAACATTTCTATCATGTTTGTTGTTGATTAAAGCAACATAGAAAGTCTTTGATTAATTACAGATTCAGGAAAAACTTCAGTGTGTTGTGATTTCTACACTGTGCTGCTGCTACTGTTAAAATTCATACCAGACACGCTCCATAAAAACCATCAACAAAGCAAAGCTTCATAAGAAACTTTATTTCACATTAAAACTACATTAATTTAAACAATTTACAATCAACTGGAGACGTGAACAAAAGAATGTGATGAATAGATTAATTTAATGTGTGCAATTTACAATCAACTGTAACTGACTAATTAAAAATAAAATACAGTTGTGAATGAAGGTGCAGGTGAACTTCACTGTCACAGTGTGCATAAATTTGCATAATAAAGAGGTGGATAAATCTTATTTAGTAACAAGTATAAATTATAGTAGAGATGTAAAATAATCCTTCATAGCTCAGTGAGGACGGAGCAACAGTCTGACAGGTTGACCGGAAGCTGCTGCATCGTCCATAAGTGATGGAGGGAAGGAGCAGAAAGTCCAGGAGCCGTTATTCATCAGTCTTAGTGTTAGAAAACGTTTTACACTGTGGTTTTACAGTTTAACGTTAGCACACATGCTAACTTCAGCTACAATAACATTACAAGTTACTCCTCATATTTATGATATTAGCCAAATCGATGTAGGATGTGTGCAATTAGCCCATATTAGCCCAGCTCCACCCTCTCATCCAAATATGGTTTTCTTCTGGCTCCAAAAAACCAAGATGGCGACGTTCATTAAGCCAAACTCGAGGCTTCAAAACATCAGTTCACAAACCGATGGGTGACGTCACGGCAGTTCGCCACTTGGGGGAAACGCGTCAGAGGAAACTCAGGTGATGTTGATACACCTTGATTAGTAACGTCACGCTGCTGCAAAAGTGAACGGTAGTCAGTCAGAAAAAGTAAACAGGAAGTCGCCGCACTTTTTCTCTTCTCACCAGTGACGTGATATAAAGTTAGCAACACAGGCTAATAGGCTAATCCAAATGAAATTGGGAGAATTGCCAAGTTTTCCATCGTTGCTCCTGTGTTTACTACCATTAGTGGAGAGTGGAGTGGAAGAAAAAGAGGACGGGGGTGGAGAACATGCGGAGACTGGAGAACCTGCGGACTGGAGAACCTCTAACCACTTTGTCACCATGGAAAACAGGACTTCAACACAGGTGAGTCAACCCCCCCCCCTCTGCTTGCTGTTGTTCACTGTTGTCTTGCTTTTAACAGGTAGAATTTAATGTTTGCCTGATTGGGCCTCTGGGCTCCTGTAGTTGGATGTTGTTTCATCCTGACTTTGGGCTGAAGTTGTGCTGAGAGTAATTTAGCTTTGGTAGGTTCCTTCGTCAGGAATACTGTAAGTTATTAAAAGAGAGATGGGCATGTGTTTAAAACATGCATTAAGTTTTGATGTGTGAACAAAAACTCATGTAGGCTATATAATCCGTCGACAAGTGTTGTGAGGTTCTGACATCCTGTTTGAATTAGGTAAAAAAAAAAAAGCTTTGCAACACAGCTTCTATCTGCAGCATCTGCTTTGCTTTGTTTTTGATGTGAACATGAAATGTCATCCTGCAGCTGCAGGGAAAAAATCTAATTATGTAAAAACCACACACATTTTTATGTGACAATATAAGCAGGCAACTTCAAACCTAAGAATATAAAGTTTGCTGAAGTAGAACCAGAGTTACATCTCTCAGTTTGTGTATGTTAAAGGACGATGCCTTAATCATTGGTGTGAATATGAAATTACCTCCAGCTCATTTAGCTTATTCACTTCTATTTTTATTTTCTATTTTTAGCCCATTTCTTTCCCGCACTGAACGCTGAATCTGCTTTGTACACGTCGTCTGGTTCAACTTATTTAAATTCATTTAATATTGTGAGATAATAAGAAATGGAAATTCAGTCTGATTATCAGGCTCCCAGCCTCCACCCACTGTGCTGTGCTCACTGTGTTGCACCATGTCACCTCCAAGTTCCCATCAGGCAGCAGACTCCACATGGCGGCTTCATTACCTGCGCCGTCGACCATCCAGAGGAATGACAGCCTGACCCCGGGTTCTCTCCGTGTTCATTAGGAGGTTTTTAGGAACACGAATGTGAGCACAGTATCAACTTAAAGGGACTTCGCTACAGTGACGCAGTAAAGCTAAAGCTGCATTCCTGTGAACTGCAGGGAGATTATAGGTTGTAGACGTGTCTGCTCACCACGGCACACGGTCCAACAGTGCAGAGTATTGAGCAACATGTGTGAGTTATCTGATGGTGATTGGGTAGAGTGACTTCTGTCCTACATGTGCTCATAGTGTCAGCTTTACACATTCTCTCTTTACAAACTGGATCTACAGTTTTTCTCAAATGCATTTCATCATGTGACTGCCAGCTGTGAGACGTCACTCCCAACATGATATTTGTTATAAGCACAATATTATACAAGCTTGTTGCCACAGACCAGACAGACAGACACGATCTTTTTTAGATAAATCATGAAACACTGAAGTCCACTTTTTATTGTTTGTTGGTGAAATAACAAAACAAGGAGTGACATGGAAGAAGGTGACTGAGAAAACGTAACGAACAGGAAGCATGAAGACAAACAGTTGACATGACTGGTGTTGTAGGTAGTGTGTTTGCATGGTGAGATGTTTTAGTAAAAGTCTGTGGTATACAACAACAACAACAACAATAACAATAATAATGATAATAATAAGGAATTATGAATAAGGAAAATGCTGCAGTCCCGAATGAGAAACACTGTCATGTTTCTTCCATTTTTTGATTTAAATTTAAATGTGAAACAGTTTGTCTGTTGCCTCCAGAGCCATTACTGTATAAAATAATACGTCTCTTATTGCAGGTTTTTGATGCTCTCAAACACTTTAGGCAGGACAAGTTTATTTCTGCAGCACCATTCAGACACCAGGCGCTTCACAGAGCTTTACAGAGGCGTGGGGATACATAGAAATAGCACATTAAGATTAAAATAGCATTTATAAAATAAATGAAAACAAATAAATGAATAAATAAAAATATTTAAATCCATAAGATCTGGTAGGAAACACAGGACACCATTTTAAAAGGTGTGATGTAGTGAAAAAAGACATTTATATTAAGATTAAAAATGCTTTACATGCTTTATGATTTAAATGATAATTAACTGAACACTTAATATCTAAACAAGATCTTTAATACGTCAACAGCACAGGCGGTTTGAGTCGTGTAAACTTGCGCTGTGTGACCACAAGATGGCGGAGTTTCACTGCGCACTGAGGACGGAGGCTTTGTGCGCGGAGCCATGTGGTCCTGAGGAGAGGGATCGATCACAGCCGCTTCCTTTATTTCATCTTTTTATTATTACATCTTCAAATCGATCAAAACGTCTCATGTGGTTCATTCTGTTTTATTTCGTAACTTTTAAAAACGGAGTTAAGGACAGTGTGAGATGCAGAAAGGTGGAATTTAAGCGGTAATTAAATAGTAATTGCTTCTTGCAAACAGCAGCTGAAGACGCCCTCGACCCCTGCGAAGGTTTAGATTTTCAAAACCGAGAGATCCGGATCAGATCAGATCAGACCGGGGAACCGGAGCGGGGCCGAAAACAGCATCTCTTTGTTGTCTCCCACGTCCACTTTGAAACAAGACCACAGCTTGGCAAGACCTGGACGGCGTCATGTGACTCTGCATCTGCTGTCAGTTGTGGCAAGATAACCACGCAACGAGAGAGAGAGAGAGAGAGAGAGAGAGAGAGAGAGAGAGAGAGAGAGAGAGAGAGAGAGAGAGAGAGAGAGCTGAGGAGGAGCTTGCTGCTATAAGATTGACTCCACGCACCATCAGCACCAAAACTTGCCGCCTCTCCATCCATCCTCATCTCTCCAGCAGCGCTCTTGCTTTGCTTTTTTTCCCCTCCAACACACACCGCCGGTTTAATTTTTTTCTGCCCCCAGTTGGAAGGTGCACAGGTGCATCCCACGGTTAATGCTCTCTATTCTCTGCTGAGTTGATTATGGTCACAACCCCCGCGGTGCCAAGGTGGAGCCACCGCGCGTATCTCGGATCGGTGCGCTTCTCCAGGGGCTGGGATGCGCACCGGGCACCTCTCGCTTCCTGCCTGGTTTCGGGTCCGAGCAGGAGTCTAGTGCTGCCCCAGGGCGCCGCAGCAGGAGGACCCAGTCCACCCGGAGCAGGATGCCGGTGATGAGAGGGCTGCTGGCCCCACAAAACACCTTCCTGGACACCATCGCCACCCGCTTCGATGGCACCCGTGAGTAACAAAACAAGAGCTTTGTGATGATCCCGCCCCTCATGTGAACTCTCTCTCAAAACATGATTTAAAAAAAAAAAAAAAACTCACTATATGTCCATAAAATTAAGAATCCTTCAGGAATTATCTCTAGGATGAAACTTTAAAAGTTTAAATAATATTCTTCATATCTTTTCATTGTCTAATAGATTAAAGGACCAGTGTCAATATGTCCATGTATAAAGTGAGATCCATGTGTTCTGAGTAGATCAGCCAAAACACAGAGGAATTAATTAGTGTTTGTCCTGTAAGTTGTCTACATGTGCATCAACAGTCTGTTGTGTGATGGTCGGTTGACGGCACGCAGCCAGATGCACGAGGGGCCGTTGTTTCCTCGGCCAGCTGTGACGGAGCCCGTCGCTGTAGTTTTATGACTCAGGCTGCTTCTACTTCCACCGTGCTTTGTGTTCTCGTCGGCCACCGGGAGAAAAGGAAAGGTTGCAGTTCACAGTCTGAGGCCCAGTCACAGCTTTACCGCTTCACTGACACAAATCCTGTTTTTATTCTGTCCTCTGTCAGAACGCCGGAGCTGTTTCAGCAACAGCAGCTGAAATGATGCTGGAGAGAGGGAGGGATGGCCGTACAGAGCGAGGGTGTCTTGTGAACAGATGCGATGAGCGGCCCATGTGTGTGTTTGGGCCCATGCTGAGTAGGTGGGCGGGCGAGAGATGCTTATATAGCGTTTGGGTTGTTTGTCTCTCCGTCTGCGTTGACGGCAGTTTGTGTGAGTCTGCGAGTGTGTCTCCCCCTAAACCGGTTATGTGTGACAGCGTGATGGGGAAGATTATGTGACCACGCAGCCAGCAAGTCGCTCAAAGGCTGATCCCGACCTCGCTGAAGGTTTCTCCTTTCCTTTCCTTTCCTTTCCTTTCCTTTCCTTTCCTTTCCTTTCCTTTCCTTTCCTCTGTAACAAACACAGCAGTTTCACTCGTGCCTCTCGCCACTCGCCCTTGAACACAGAATATTTAAATGCTCTAACTTTGAAAGGCAAAGCGAGTGGTTAGTTTAGCTTCTCTGAGCTGCATTGTCCTTTATCCTCCCGCTCATCTCTCTGCTGTTCTGTGACACACGAGTCTACAGATACTCCAGGTCTCAAACACTGTAATCATGTGGCATCTTTCTGCATCACTCAGAGGAAACACACAGAGCCCCTCGCACAGTTTCTCTCTCCTGTTCTGTAGATTAGCCCTCATCATGTAAAGCAGCGGTCTGAGCCGAGCTATTTCTCCTCGAGTGGCGAAAACACAGGCCTTGCAGTTGCCGAGGTGCTGATAATTACACATCTCCTGCAGTACATGTGCAGTCATTGTAATTAACTCGCATGGATGTCAAGAATTCATTGTGGCCTCTCGGCTTGTCAGAGGAGGAGGAGGAGAGGGGGAGGGTGAAATGAGAGGCTGTGGGGGCGGGTGAGGGCGGGAGTTGTGTGCAGGATGGTGGGATGGGAGAGTGTGT